>NC_091489.1:32974316-33284710 GCF_947461875.1 Haliaeetus albicilla
CCTATGGAATATATAGGGGAGTGATCTACAATCTTGTTATTTCTAGTGGTTCTTAAATCACAAATTGATCCTTGCAGTATTATGACCAAGGCTTCAAAAGTGAAGACAGTTATAAAATAAAATATTTTTAAGTAAAAAATAACTTGGGGGTCATGTTTCTAGGTTTTTCTCTGTAATTCTCCGGACTAGAAGTTGAAAGAAAAGGAACACTGAAATTCTCAAGATTCCAGGAGCTGGGGCTTTCTTTCCTTTTTTTTTTCATATTAGAAAAAGCCCACCCAGTATCAGAATAAGTAGCAAAAATCATGAGTGTGGCAATCCTTTTGTCACGCTGAATTTCCTGCACTTTTTTTTTTTTTAAAAAACAGATGATGGCCCTGGTGAAAGGGTGAGACTGTGTACAAATGTTTGTGGTTTAGAGCCTGGTTTTCCAAAGACAAGTCCAGAATACACAATACGTCACCTGTTTGTACGCCAGTTCCATGAGGCAACTAAGACAGAATTATACAGCGTTTCCAGATCAGGTCTCCCATGGGGGTTTAAAGCTGAGTTTTGGTCTCTGCAACATACAAAAATGTTTCCCCACATGATTTAAAATATTACTTCTTGGCTGTACAGCATGCTACAGGCTTTATCCACTGGTGTTACACTTTTATACTGTTTTAACCATTCCCAAACTAAGGTGGGGAGCATGGGTTTGCCAGTGTAGTATTAATCTGCCTTTGGCTAAAGAAGTATTTGCATTTCTTGCTATTACTGCTAGGCAGATTATTCACTGTTTATGTGAAGAAAATTTGTAATGTCTTGCAAGGTAGTAATATACTTAATGAGAGACGGGGGGGGAAGGTGTGCCAAGTGGGGTTCCTCTGCCTCCAATTTGATCTATTTTTATGACTGACTTTGGGAGCAGCAGAAATCAGACCCAGTGTGGATGTTTTTATTTGGTGTTATGTGAGTTTGGAGCCCAAGTGAATACCTGGTCATGGCAAAAGAAGGTTTGTTGTTGTCTTCAATAGCATTGGAGGGTATCCAGTGAACAGTACCAACAAAGACTTTACTAAAATTAGGACTGATGCTGGCATGTAGCTCTTCCTCTGTGCCTTTCTCCTAGAATGTACTTCCAGTCTGTGAAGGGAAAATTTACCCTGTGAGAATGAACAATTTTATGACAGTACATAGATTCTCTGTGCTGGCAGTCAGCAGGAGAATCAGCCAGTGTCAGATGTCCCAATGGGCATGTTTATTCTGCCTCATGGTATTGGGGCATCTTCCCACTTGTGCTCCATTGGCCCTGCTCTGAATACATACATGACATGTAGGCCATGTGCTGGCTCCCAGGACATGGAGTAAGTCCAACAAAGGTAGACTTGAGCAATCCTTCTGTGTCAGATTTCTGAATACAAACACAGAAGGAGCACAGAGCATGACTATTGCGTACAGAAATGAAGAGGCTGGCAATAGATAGCTCAGTTTTTTTATCACGGTTTTTACACACTAAACATATCATGTAGTTCCATTGATTATTATTACATTTTTAGTTTTTACAGCTATTTCTAGTTCTTTAGTTGTAAAAGGTTGTTAGCCAGGTGGCTTTAAGCTCTCAAGTGATTTTTGTATTAGAGGCAAGTTGTGGTCATATTTTCAGTCAGGAATTAGGGCAAGAATAAGACCATTCTTCTCCACTCTGTAGTTAGAAACGTTGGATAGAGGCATCTTTCTGGTGCCATTTCATGTTCATTTTGGTGTGGACAATGGACAGTGTCAATCACGCTGCTGTGTCAGTAGACCAGAAAGACTAGACAAGGAGGGGAATTGATATGCATCCTTAAACTCGAGGGAGTATATAGAGTGCAAATAAATGGAGAAGGCAGGCTACTCGGAGCCACTGAGTGTTCCCTTTGTACATCAGATTGTGATTTTTGGCTTTTGAAAGCAAGTAGGTGGGCAAAATAGAGCAAAGGAGAGTTTTTCCATTAACTAGCTCCAAGCTCACCTCTGCCAAGAAAATAACTTTAAGTGCAAACGGAAACCCAATCATATACAACTGCATGTTGAATTTCAACGGATGGAAATGTTGTGTGAGAGTCAGAGTCCATGTTTGCTTTCTTGATGTGTTCCCCCCCCCCCCATTCTCTTGAAGAGGAAAATGGAATTTAGAGTGGGGAAAGGATGGGAAGGAAAGAGCTGGCAGAACTGATAAAGCAAAACATATATTGCCACTACCTGACAATAATATGCATTTAACTGCCAACAAAAGGTATGCTAAATAAATATGGAGCTCTTACCAAGTGCTGCTGGCTAGATTTATTTTGGTTTTGCCTTTTTTTTTCCTGCCCTCAGTGTTTTTGCTAATTATAAGCTGTGGCACCAGGAATATTTAATTTTGTTGAAAGGATGTGTGGGTTTTTGGGCAGTGGGAGTAAAGCAGCCAGGCGTACTACAAAGGTGAAGTGTCCTAAAGCAAAGGGTTTAAACCATTCCCTGTCCATCTAAGCAAGCACCTTGTGGTGTTGGGACTTATATATAGCTTTACCACTGAGGCCAGCTTTAGGGTGTTCTCTGCACATACCCTTATAGTTTCAGTGATAAAACTCCATAGTTCAGCAAGGTGGATTCAGTTAAGACGGGGTAAATGTCCTTATTCCAATTTTATTTGTTTTGCTGATATATTTTTACTGATTTTAAAGCCTAAATGCAGAATGCTGTTATAAAAAACTAGTGACCCTTGTACAAAAGCTGTGGAGTCTGGACCTGTGTGAATATCTTTACTGAATATCCTTGCTCCTATTGTTCTACACTGTGGTCACATCTATCTGCTTCTGGAAGCATCTGCTGTCACCTAGAGGAGTTTACTGGTGTAAATGGGGACATCAGCTTTTCTGTCAGCCTCTTTGGGAACTTCAATTATCTGTCAGAGCAGAAAGTGAAGGAGAAACCTGGGACGCTACTGAGTTTTCAGTAGATGTGTTAAGCCATATGGAGCCCTAGGCAGCTGATCTGCTTTCACATCCTTTATGCAATTTTCAAGGCTGAAACTGACACTGGATGCTCTGGGAACCTGAACTGACCCTTTTTCTCCTTACCTCCACCTGGGATGCCAGTTGGGAGTCTTCCTGAAAGGACTGCCCATAGCAAAATAAGTTAGTCTTAATTCACTAGGCTCATTCCACTGCAGCCAGTTGAATCACTGTGAAGAGACAGCTTGAAACTATTTACATCAGTACAGACTTCTTGTAAAGTGCTGAGAGATAAGGCCCAGAATCTTATACCACCATTATTTTACTATTTTTTTTACCTGGAAACCCCTCCAAAGACTTAATTTCAAATACAAACTTATTCTAACAAGGTTAAAAAAAACCACCTATTTATGACTCCTTAGAGCATACACAGAGATTACCTATTGGCAGGAACCAAGACAAAGTTGTCAGTCTGATTATTTTAATTCCCATTTTATTTGTAGGGAGGTGGATGCAAAGAAGTAATGTAGCTTCTCCAGTGAAGATGTGTGCTTTGGTATTGCCTTCAGGAGTCCTGTTAGTTGCTCAAATTAAAGGTTCTGGTGTGTTACTAGGAACAGCTGTTCTAATTAAACTCGTTCATTCAAGATACAAACAAATAAGCCTTTAATCTCATCTGTTAATCAATGACAAGTCTGCAAGTCTATTGAAGGCATTACCAGCTGAGGAAATGTGTGTTTCCTGCTGCTAACCAAGTCAAAACAAAATGGAGAGTTTTTCTTTATTGCTTTGGAAATATTTTCCAAACTGTGAAGTGGATCCTGTCCCAGGTTCATTTTGTGTCTCCTCTGCCATATATATGAAGAAAATGTTATAGGTCACAGGTAGCAATTGTTATGGTTTATTAATAACCTGTACCAGCTTCAAATGGATTTTGAGGGACAGGACTTAGGAATATCAGTTCAGGAGAGGGTTCATGGCATGTAGGAATCACAGTACTATGAGTGTTAGAAGTGCTGACACAAGGCTTATTTTTTCCAAGCCCTTGTATGGACTTGCCATGTAATTCTTCCAGCTTCAGTACTACAAGAGCTGCAGAGCAATTCTAACAGAAACTCCTGCTGAAATACTTGCTGGCAGAAAATATTAATATTGTAGAACTACTTAAGTTTCTGTTATAACTGTGTATGTATAGGTAATGATCTGCTGATGAGTGGTAATTTATGGTTATAAAGCTATCTGAACCAGCTGAGCCATGATCCTCGTAGTCCAAGAATTCCTCTGTGGTCACAGAGACTGGTATCTCCAGAGAATATCTCAGATGTTGTTTGTCTTCCTGCTGACTACAAAGCGATAGGATGCTCCAAACTTAAGCATCTCCTTTAAGTTTCTAACTGTAGATTGTATGGACCTGGAACTAGGGATTTCTTTTTTCTCTCTCCTTTTTTCCCCTTTTTAATGTAAAAAAAAAAATTAAAAAATTAGAAAGTGTTTTTACAAATAGCAGCCAAATTATAATAGCACTTTCTTCTTTCATCTGCTACTGTGAAGAATAACACAATTTCTTTTTCTTTGCACACTGGACATGAAGCTGAAATAAACATTAAGTTTAGAGTAACTATGGCTGGAACATGTAAGAACCAAAGTCATGCTGGCCTTTGGGATTCAGGTTTGGAAGGAAAAAGTGATGACAGTAGTCGCAGCCTTGGCATTTCAGACTCAGACCTGTGGTCTTTTAGGGTCATGTCTGCTCAAATGATCTTCAGCTAGCATGTTAACAGCAGTGGTATTCGTATTTTCCAGGTTGATTCTACCTTTAGTCTGTTTCTCTCTACCTGTATGCTCAGGAAAAGACAGCCCTACGGATGGAAAAACCAAAAGCTTTAAGCTGAAAGCTCAAACCTAGCATGAATGTATACCAAACCAAATAAATGCTCTGAGACAAGTGTCCATCTGTATCCTAATATCTCTGAAGAATGGCAAAAGAGTGGAATATCTTAGATACAGCAATCCAGTGAGTCTGTTATATCTAGCTAGGTTTTTATATGATGGGCCAGCTTCATGGTGTCTTGGTGCCTTTTCAATTCCCACAGACCTGCTTTAAAGGCTGGAGTTTAAAAAAAAAAGAAAAAGCAGATACTGATTTGTTAACACAGGGTACAGTGTTTATTCTGCCAGTGTTTTGTCAACATAAAAGCCCCTCGAACAGTAGGCCTGGAAATAGATGTTTCTTTCGTCTCAGCAGTGGCTGGGTGGTCTGACTCCTGAACATTTGTTACCCATTATTGAAGACCACTGTATAAAGGTGAGTGTCCACAAAAAATGAAGTACTGGAGCTTGCACTTCCTTACATAAAAGTACACACTTTTATACAATTTTTAGCTTCCCTGCATAGTTAATAGTAGTTCCCATATGTCATGTTTAATGGTTTGAGCTGCTGGAAGTCCCCTGAAACCTACTCTTCAACTTCAAAGTTAAAGGGCTAAAGCAGAGCTGGTACATTATTGTTGCTGTTGTTATTGTTGTTATGTCAGCACTAAAGAAAGCTATCATCACTTTTATAGCTGAAAACTACGCTTTGCATGGTTACAAAGACTGCACGTGGGGCTGGTCAAAGAAATGGGAGAATACTTTGGGGAAGCTCTTTAAAATTCCAGAAGTGGAGTAGTGGTGTTTTTTTCAGGGTTTTAAGTAGAGCCGTTCTCTTGCTATTTCCGCACTGCCCCCCCCCGCCTCCCCAAACTAGGTACCTAATAGAATTTAGATATTGAACCAGTTTATAGTTTTTAAAACTTCACTAATCATGAAAATTGGGAATTGTTAGATATGTTTTTGTCAAATACATATGTTTGTACTTAAAAATCCTGCTAATTTTATACTTATGTATGTAGATAAATACATATAACGTGTTTGCATTGATATCGATGCATACAGGCACTTTCGGGACCTTATTTGTTATCCTAGTAATGGGTATAGCAGACCAACTTCTGAGAGTCAAGTATGAAAATATAATTGTAGTAATAATCAGAGCGTACTATCACCATGCTCTGCAGCATTAAGATGTAGCAGAAGAATCAGTATGTATGTGTACAGACGGTGTATGTTATACAGAAACATAATCTTGCCAAAGCTGATTCATCTAAAGGGTTGGAAGTGATCTCAAGGGGGAATGAGTAGGGGTATGCTTTCCAAAAAAGTTTACTGAAGATTTTCTTGCATCAATTGTCATGACAATAGGTGGCACCCTTATGCCAATAAATGTCATCTTGTTTAACTTAACTAGGCTTCCTTGGACTTACCTACTAGAATTCCTTTAACCAAAATTATTAGAATTAAAAGCAAAAGCAAGTCATCAAAGCAGAATATTCATTAGGGAAATGGGGGATATGCCTGGAAAACAAAAATGTAAACTCCATTCTGACTGTTGAGTTTAATACATGACTTACTTAACTACCAGTAACTCCTCTGTTGAGCAACTTGAAAATTTTGAGTATGAGCATGTATTGAGCGATGCACATAAACTGTGTAAAGGTATGCTTTATAACTGAGGATTTTTACTCCTTTGGGGTTATTTCAGAGTGCAAGAGAAACAAAATGTGTCCTGTTTTATTTGCCCTGTTACACAAACACTTGGGTGCATGGGATATCCAGATGTCCTGAAACACACACCTGTGCAAAATCAGAAAGGGAATCTTTTAAGAATGGACTTCTCTCAGTAGAGTTTTTGTCATTTTTTCTTCCAATGTGAGCCAAAACCTGGAAAAAAAAAGTTAACCAAACTTTGTCAAGCCACAAGCATTTTGGTTTGCGGTTTGGATAAATGTCCAGGTCACTTCTTAACTGTACCCTGAATGGGCCTTATTCACTGCTCCTCTGCTGAGATTGAAAGATTAGGAGAAGCAGAAGAGAGAGTGTTAAAAAATGCCTAAATGCATTGCAGAATGATGAAAGGATACCACATATTAGGAAGTGTGAAAAGGTATCTGCTTTTATTGCATATTGATTTTGCTGATATAATTGGCTGCAAGAAGAGAAGCTTTGCTAAGCATAAATTTCATGCATTTTTTTATTGTCTTGAAAATAGGGTTTAAAGATGTAATGTAATTCTGAGAACATAAATTGTCTTAGGCCTGCAGATGGCCCATAAAATTTGCAATGCCTCGACCATTTATAAGCTGGAATTGGATCAGAAAAAGCTTCAGAATTCATTGAACTTTGCTAGTCTTGGCAATGTCTCTGTTACGCTTTTTCTGGCATTTTGTTTCATCCTTACATTGCAAAAGTAGCATCTTATGGTGGTAATGCAAAACCGAAAGGGAAAAAGAATTTTGAAAGAATTGATGGAGCTAATGAGGTTCCATTCTAATTTATGAGACTTACTTAACACAGCTGTTCTCTTAGCTAAAATTTTGCTGAAGTAGCTATGATGTTGTAGGGAAAATTAAAATTTCCAGTGTTTCATGAAATGTTATTTACCTGGACCTCTCTTCATTTCCCTTTCATCATCTCATGATGATTTTTGCAAAGGTTTTTGCAAAGCAGTATAATACCTGGACAAATTGTATTCATTAGGATGAATGCTGTCTCCAGGCTTTGGTGCCAAAATGGAATTGTTGCATTTCTGCTTAGCATTTGCTCCTCAGCAGCAACGGATCTGGTTTTAGACAGGTGATTACAAAGCCAATAGGACCAAGAGACTATTGTAAGTCAGTTAAGTCTATCACATTGTACCTAAATTATATTAAATGAAGATGCTTTCCCAAACACTTTCATATGATCATCTTGGACTGACATATATCCTGTTGCCACTGTTAAGTGTTTCTATTCCTTGAATTTCACAGATGAGAAAAATCATGGGTGGAAAATGAAGTATCTTGTACCACTGTCATATTTTGCAATTTCCTATGAAAATACAAATCCTAAGCCTGATTGTACATTGTTTTATGTTTAAAAAAGTCTTTTATTTTGCATCTGCAAATTCCATTTTTTATAGCATAAGAACAGATTAAGGAGCTGTACTCCTCTCCAACCTTTTATGCACGTGAGTGCTCACCCTGCAGAAAAGATGCATGTTTCCAGATAGAAATACTTGTATACAGTTTTGGGCCTTTGCTATTAACACTTTAAAAATAATATTCTCAGTATCAGTGAGAAAGAAGGTAGAACTCCTAGATGGACCATGTGTGTCAAAGTTGCTGATAGCACTCTAAGCTGTTTGGAGACCTGTGCCAGCAATAATTTGTTTGTTTTTTTTTCAGTGCTATTAGAGTAGGCAGAAGCCATTTCATGGCAACATTTATCTTGGGGGGGCAGAGTGAGGGGGGGAAGGCTTGCCAATCCAGAACTCTTCCAGTGAGGCTGTCGTCTGGTAGAAGTATGTTCTGCTTTTTTATGGGCAAATAGTTGAAATTGAAAAAGAAAAACTCAATTATCTTTTCAGCTTTCATGAAGTAACTTCTGATTATTTTTTGAGACCATAAAATGTTATTCATCCACAGTTTCTGAAATAAAAAGGAAGAAAAAGTTACTCTATATTTTGAGGGAACTGTGCAAGGGGACCGTATCTAAAACCCCTTCCCTATTGCATTTTGCTTTCACAACTAGAGTTCTATTTATCTGGCTATGATTATTTCCCCTGGTATTTTGTACATAAAAGTCACTCATATCTGACATAAGCTATCAGACTCCTGAAGAGCAGTGGTAAAAACTAAATACTGACTTTGGGCCAGAAGGTTCCCTCTGTCTTTAAATAACACTTTTCCTGAAGAAACTGTGTCTTCATACTGATGCATGATGAAAAGTGCACCACTCTGGCACGTGTTTTAAATTTCCCATTGTTTCTTGTTGGCAAAAGGACTGCCAAAATGGTGGTGACAAAGTCATCAACATGTGGAATACTTAGGTTTTGGTCCTGGTGAATCACTTACTGCGTGGTCCAGGAACTTGTCCTGTTTCCACTGGAAAAATGAGTTTCTCCTGGCAGTGGATGCCAATTGACAGGCAGTGTAATTTCTGGTCTGCCAGCTGTTGATAATGAGATGTACATTTAAGTTTAGACCTCTGTGGTCCTTAGTGAGTGGACAGTGGACTGTGGTTTATGTGATGTATATGATATATTAAATTTGTATGATTGTATCTATATAAATATATCCTAGGGAATGATTCCCTGAGGTCCAAGCTGAATATTATAAGATGATCTGTGTGCACATCTCTCTGGGCTAAGTGAATGTAGAGCTGACTTGCCTTGTTCACATCACACAGCACTTAGTCCTGGACTTCGTATTGTCTCTCCGTGGTCCAAGAAATTCCAATTACTTGTTGGTATTTTTATAGCTCAAAATGCCTTAAATACTGTATGTAGGGACTGTGCTGCAGCCCATCAGAGTGAGGTTCTTAAAGCATGAAATTGTCACAAGTCCTGGTGCCTGTGGTGTTGTCCAAGGATAGAAATCTTGCTGGGAAAATGGAGCCCTATGGAGGTAGGATGGAGAAACAGCCTGGAAGGCTCTGTATGGCTACAGAAGCACTCTTTGCAATCCTCCTGATTTTAAGAGTCTTTAACTGGAGTCCACTAGGAGTTGAGTCCAGAAATACATGATTGATTGTTCACAGGTATAAGTGAGATATCACTTATCAGAGGTAAATAAATGCACTATTTCATACAGGCTTGGAAAAGTCAACTGGTTTTGAGGGACCTTGCTCTCTAATGATTCAGATATGGGACAAACAGGTGGATTCTTTCTCTCTGCATAGCAACTTCTCTAAAGCTTGTTTTTCCTAATCTCCTGAAGTACATCAGTATCAGAACAGTATATTGGGGATAATTTGCATAGCATTATTTTACAAATGTTTTAGAATTTCTAAAATGAGGTTCCTGCCTAATCTAGGATACATTATTTGGATTTTTCACAGTGCAGTAATTTTTTGTGATTTTTTTTTTTTAAATTCTGAACATAGAATAAGTAATTTCACATTAATATTTACTGGTTACTGTAAGAAGATTGTTCTAACTTAGAGTCCAAAGTTGAGAAGTAAAAAATATTTACAGAAGTAAATGCCATGGTGTATCAAGCACTTGAAGAACCTTTCTTCATAAGAAAGAAAGGGCCTATTTACAGCTCACTTGTACATACACAGCGTATGAAGTATTCTGCCTCACTATCATCTGGTCAAATTTTATATTAAAAAAGAAACAAATTATGTGGTTTGCAGGGAGTTGCAAAACTAAATGAAGCACTTTAAAAATACATTTCTGGTCTAATTCCTTTTTCCAAATCCACATATTAAACATGAATATAATAGCTCAGATTTCAACCCCAACAATGTTCTCCTTAGAACTCAGCATCTTTGTTTTCAGAGTGTTAGGCATTTCCATGAGTTATGCTGTACTCATAGCACACAGGGATGGATGTGCGTGGTAGGACACTGGCCTTCATGGAACACTGTGAGAGCTCAGGAAATTTTGAGCAATGTGAAGGTTAGAGGTAACGTCCATGTTTGCAATCTTCATTACAAGTTTCTCAAGGTTTTGAGTTTCTCAGCTGGCAGCTCAGATTTAAATTCTAACCTAGACTTCAAGGATGTAAATACTTTTCTAGAAATAGGTCTTAATGTCTCTGTGATTCAGCTCTATTTTTTGCTTGTGAGCTGTGGTCCTTTGCCTGTTGAGACAATAAGTTCTTTGGGGCATAGTCCTCTCCTGTGGATACATATAGATCCTTGTGTGAAGGACTCTGAGTTCATGGGGACAGGACCTTCAATTTTTTTCTCTCTCATTGAACATCTTTCTGGTAGAAGAGAGATGTTAAGTCAACTGAGTGTGTCCCAGTGTTTAGGCTGGGACAACCTGCTCAGGCCTGGAAGCATTGCAATGATATGAATAAGTAGTTGCACGAGATGCCTAATTACCTGGTGAAGTAGCTGCAGGACTGACGTATGCTTAGCTTTTTGTTAGAGTGTACAGCTTCTGACTGTGCTCAGTCAGACAAACTTTTGGCTTTCCCTTGTTTTGTTTCCAGCAGTACACCAGAGATGCTAAGTGCTCTGTTGATGCCGTGGAACAGGTCACCTCTTAGTATCTCCCCATTCTGTTACCTCCATGTTTACTAGCAAATGGTTAAATAAGGCATGATAGCCTTGCTAATCTTCAGACAATCCAAGTGCCTTCATGCATCAGACATTTCCACAGGACCTGTGGGGAGACAACAGTAGGGTTAACCACTAAAATGTGCTGTTTTATTGGACGTGGGCAAACAAATAAGGTTTTGGTCGAAGTGGTTAACAAAGACCAAACTGGCATGCTACTCGCTCATTTTTCTGAAAGTTTTGTGTGCACTAAGGAGTTCTGGGCTTAGCTGGAAACCTTGGATGTCGTTAATGAGCCACTGTGCTTTACTTATGAGCCTTCAGTGTAAGGTTGAAAGGTGAAAGAAAGAAATCCCAGACCTGTGCACCATGCTGCAGAATACACATATTTTTATCACACATGGATGTCTGGAGAAGTCTCCCACCAAGCTGACACTGACACTGACACTGACAGCCATATGTGCAACTTGGATCAGAGCAACAATGAAAATAGACTGTGGTTTACAACTGCTTGTAACAATAAACAAAGCATATCAAAGGATCCCCCAAAACACACTTTCTTTGTAGAAACCTACATGGTTTTATTATTCTAGTCTCTAACTTTAAAGCATTTTTGTCATTTTTGTAGAAGAAGAATTAAATAGTTGCAGATTCCTACCAGGGACAATTGTCAGGGACTGGACTGGGCTTATTGGTCAACCACATCCATCACTGTGTGCATAGTCAGCAAAAACTTCCTTAAGGAAGATGTTACTTGCCAAAATCTACTTTCTTAAATTTGTGATGCATTTTAATAGGGGCATTACTTTTATATAAGGTTCTTCCCACTGCCCCATGCAAATTGTTACAAATGTCATTTTATGTAGCTTCAGTTGGACTGTGCAATATTCAGTCCTTCACTTAACTGATGGTGAGTTCATCTATCTGGTTAACAGGATGAAGCAAGAGTATCCATCCCCTCCAGGCAGATGTTAACTGCTTTTTACGGGTAGACACAAATATCACAATATAGCATGACAAAAGAAGCCTTTGAAACACATTTCAATATGTAAGCATTTAAAATGTATAAGGTGTTAATTGGAAGTGTTGCCCTGTAGAAAAATTAATTCAGCTTTGCAAACTGATCTGGAAGAACTAACCTGTGAATGGGAAGGTGACAAAAGCAGCTTTAATATGAAAACAAGTAAAGCCTACCTTTCAGCTTGCTTTCCCCCTGAATCTATCTTTAGCATTCTTTTAGCCTCCAGATTTCTATAAAGTGGAAAGATGCCTTGTTCTCCAAGGCTTGTATCATCTTACTAGGAAACCCATGGAAGAGGACTCATAATGTCTTCAATTATACAGCTGATATATTTACTTAATGTTGACATGAAATTCTTTGCGAAAGTTCTGGCAATAAAGTTGGAGAAACTTACTCCCTAAATTGTTTTAGCTGATCAAGCAAAATTTTGAATACTCTCTCTGTCCTGAAACTTCAGAAAGTTAATTGTTATCCTGACTCAATCAAACTCTTGTCACTTTCCGGGAATCTTCGTGGGCTGAAATACTTGGGTATTTTTGCTTTTGCAGACATCTGCACTCTGCCATGGAATTTAACGTGAGAAAATTTTAGTTGTATTTTATTACTTCAGAGTAGTTCCCTGTAAGGCACTATAGGTGGAAAAGAACAGACAAAATAATTGGTCTTGGATTAATTTCTTCTATTCTGACCTCCCCTTTTTACCTTAGTGTCTTTCTTCTGCAAGGTTCTGGATTTTCCTGAATCAAGCTAGAAGTAGTCATCAGGCAACAAAATAGATAGGTGATAATTTCACCCATGCATGCCAGGTCTTCAGATTTCAAATGACCATGCACAATGTCATCATTCCCTTGCTTCTCAGAGGTCACAGTTTAGGAAGCCAGTTGTTAAGGAAGGATATCAGAAATGGAATGCCTGCAAAGAAATCTGTGAGTTCACTGAATTACCGGAGAATGAAGGGAGGTTTTAAGCATGTTGCTGAGAAGCTAAGTGATACTCCTTGTAGCAGCCTTTGTCTCAGGTGGATGTTACCCTGTGATAGGTAATTGGAACCTGCTCTTCTCTAACACTGAAGATGAAGCTCTCTAAGAAGGTGAGATGCAGGGAAAAAATGGTAAAAGCAATCAAAACAGATCTGCCTGTTGAAGTTGGTGGCTATGAAATTCTGGATGTGGACAATTGTGACTTCCTGAGTTTTAAGATGAGATTAAAATATTAAAAAAGTAGAGACAAGGATTGTGCGCCCTCCTCTCCAGGCTATACAGATGCTTTTGCTCGCTGTCCTGAAGACCCAGAGAGCTTGACACTCTTTGTTGCACAGTGGCATGGCTACAGAAAGGAGGAGAGTTAGTCCTGGCTGCAAAGTGGGAATACAAGCTTAAACATGGGACTGAAGAAGACCTGAAGCCTGTGCCTCCCAATTTCTGGGCGTATACTGTTCCTGGTGTCACCTGTGAGATAGGGAAGATAGTATTAGCTAGGGGTCTTTATCATCAGCTGCATATTTATCATTACTGCTGTAGGTAAGCCAGTAGCTGTCCCACTGTGGCCCTCTTTTCCCAGTATTCCTGACAGACTGTGGACTTGTCAATGAGTGGAAATGGGGTAGAAGCTGGAGTGCTTTCCTAACTCACTGGATAGTCTTTACATGCTGCAACAGACAAGCTCTTGTGGTCATGGGATTAAAATATTACAAGCTTTGTTTTGAAACAATGACACAAGGAATGTTTGTAATGACTCCTTGTGCAGTGGTTTGTGATTTAGCTCATGTCTGGAAACCACTGTTTCTGGATTGCAGGACAGCTCATAGCTTGGGAATTTCCAAAGCAACTATTAACTGGAATGCCAGTTTATATAACTATGTCTGTGTGAGTTCAAGTTTTGTCCTCTTACAGGTGGCAGTGGTGCTGGGCAGGGGAAGGGAGTGCAGGAGAAAACCTCTTTACCGTTCATTTTGTGTGGGTGCAGTGGAAATTCAAACTTTGACTCTCACCCACCATGTCTGGAATTAATCTATCTGGCAAACCAAGTACAATCATGGCAAGAAATTATATGTGCTTCACTGAAGCCTTTCCTATGGGGCCGATCCATCTTCTTATGAGGTCAATGGAAAAGCCTTCATAGGCTTCAGTGGGAGTCAGAACAGCTCTAAGTGGGCTCTGTAGGTTGTTCAAGTCTTAAATGGATGCAAGGGCCTCTGTTCCAATCTGAAGTTCATTCTGATCTAGACACTGCAAAATGGATAGGATCAGATAGCACGTAGGAAGGTGTCTGAGACCCTTTGCTAAGAATGAGAAATACCATCTCTGTTGTGTCTTGGTCATATTTTTTATTCAGTGATGACCTAAGGTAAAACACTTAAGAGAGTCCTTGCAGAATACTGTGAACTAAATATGTAACAGCAAGAAACAACTTCAGTCTGACCCTATAGTCCTGTAGAGGAGCCACACTGCACCTGTACATTAAGTACAAAATTCTGTCTCAGGCAGGAGACATGGTTTCAGGCGCATGTCTCCAATTAACTTGTTTGCCCACTGGTTGTTAGAAATCTCAGGTTAAGATCTCTGCTTTTTTTTTTTTCTCTTTGCCCTCATTGTACATGAAACTAAGTTGCAAATTCAGCACCCTAAATGCCAGCCTGCACAGTGGTGGCCAGCTCTGCTGTTTCCTTATTGAATACTTGCTGAAGCAAAGCCGCACAACTACAGCTCTGCAGTACAGGACAGCTTCTTAGCATGGGACCTCATAAGGTCAAAAAGACCGAGAATGAGAAACTATTATTTGCTGAAGACACCATGAGCTGCAAGAAAATGCGTACACTCCCTCAAACCCTTGTCCAAATTCAGAGCATCTCTGAGCTGACTGTCCGGACACTAATGAGTGAGAAAAAACATTAGGAAGGAATGAGAGGAAAGAGACCATGTTCAGAATGTACTTTGTTTGTTTGTTTGTTATGCTTGGGTCAGCATATCTCCAAGATGAAGACGAAAGATTCTTCAGGCACTCAAAGCTGTGTGCTCTTCTGCTTTCCTTGCCACTTTTTCCCGACAGGAGGGGTGTCTGCTGCAGATTTGGTGCCTAGGGAATGCAAGAGAGAAGCCAAGAACAGATGCAGTACTGCGGCACACTCAGAGAGGTGGAACATAAAGAACTTGTGGAGGAGGTGCTTTCAGAGGACCAAACACAGTAACCTGGTGAGGACTTGGTGGTGGGCAAACCCACCAGAATAAGAATTGCTAACCTGAATTTTTCCAAAATTGTCTTCCCAGGCTCTCAAAAATAGCACTACTGGCCTAAATATTAAGAAATAGAAAACCATAGTATTACCACTGAATTATTGTTATTTGCCTTCTCATCTCTTTCACTTGAAGGTAGCTAATTATGTGTTAACTCTTCTGGAACTGAATGCTCTTAGACCCCCCACATAAGAGGAATGCCTGCCTTTCTCTGGTGCCTAATTAGTGCCTTTTTCTTTAGTCACCAATGATTCTTTGAATTTTTCCTTGTATCTATCACCACTAGAAATCCATGCTTTTAAGGTGGAAGGTCTGACTGCAGTTTAGTGTCTTTGACTGGCGGAGTCAAATCTTTTCAACAAGAACCACAAACATTGAAGGATTCCTAACAGTGGTGAGAAATGTTAACATTACAGACATGTTTACTGAAAAGTGGTGCTAGTGTAGTAAAAATGGGTGGTGAAAGCTAATGAACTCTGCTGTAGAAAATTAAAAGCTGTATTCATAGCTGAGACCCTCATGTCAGAAAAAGTGGTGACATGCTTTCTTCATAACCATGAGTTAGCAGAGTTTACAGCAATCTACTTCTGAACCTGGCATACATATTTTCCAAAAACTGCTTCTCGGACTCTGTGAATCTGAAGATTATTGGACAGAGAGGGACAGCAATCCTTTCTTCTGAGTATCTCTTGGATTATTTTGTAAAATGCAGAATTGTGCTAATACCTTAAATGTAAGAAAACAAAATGAATGAAAGGATTTTAAGATAGATTTTATCTCAACAAGTGAGTGATGCATTTTCATGCACCATAAACATGCAACCCTCACCTCTTCTGCATTACAAGGTAACATATTGTTTTGTTTTCAGTTTACCTCCCACCCTCTGTTGTTCTGTTTTCCATTACTGCAACTTGCAGTGTAACAACAGAATTGTTGAATCATATGAGAAGGGTCCAGCAAATCTTATTTGTTCCACCAAAATTCCTTCCATGTGTTGAAGCTTCCTTTTTTCTTTTGCTAATTTTTGTCATGTGCTTAATTTTAGTCATTTCTCCCACACATTGGAGGCCAGCATCCTTCCCTCACCACTGACAGGTTTTGAGGCCTTACAAGAAGTAACCAAAGCCTGTTGGACTTACCACATCCTTAGAAGAATGTAATCACTGTGCATAACTAAAAGCTGCTCTCAAAAAGAGGGGAGAGGAAAAGAGCAAAACAGAATAGCAAAAAAGGAGACTTGGACTGGAGAATGTAATTGGTGATTCAAATTAGAGATACTAAATGGTATGAGAAGAGAACTAGACAAGAGCTAGACCTCTCACTAATATTGGAGGAACATATGATTTCAAAATGGCTGACAAGACATAAAGTCAATTAGCTGAATTCAAATGAGGGAAAACATTGCACCTCCAAGATAAATTGAGCAAACTCGTATGGGAGAGTACAAGGCAGTGTGGGATTTTGAGCATGTTTCTTCTGTAGGTCCTTTGAAGTCTCTCAGCTAGAGCTCAGAATCATACAGGATTTCGTCACGAACTACTGTGCACTTCATTTGCTTAACAGCACATTTTGTGCATATATGTTTGGGGGCAGGTTTCCAAACATTTAATGCCTCTTTCTTTCCTTTGGGAAAGGATAATTTGGGTCATTGGTCTCTAAAGAACTTTTTCCAATGGTTTTGATTTGCTCGAGGAAAATGAATGGGAATTCTATTAGAAGCAAATGCACAGCAGAGACATCTACTACTGCCCTTTAACTGCTGGAGACTTTGCTCTTGTGTGTTTTATTCACCTCATAAAAAAAGCTTAGAACCTTGTAAAAAAAATGTATCACAGAAGAGATGTGAGCCTTAGCACAAATATATACCATGCACATAGGGTGGTCTTTACTTTGCATGTATCCAATAAACTTTCCTTTTTTTTCATGTTGTTTTTGCCAACTTCCCATTGTTTCCTCGTATATGAAGTTGCTTTGGCTTGGGCCATGCTACCTCCATTGTTGTCATAGGCTTTTTCTCTCTCTACAAACTTATAGCTACCCAATAAAAAAAAGAGAGTGAGGATACACTTTGTCAGCAGAGCCAAAGTATGTAAATGTTTATAAGAAGTGATGCTTACATTAATCTTAAGTAAACTGTAAGAACATATAAAACTTAAATGCTTAATACTTTCTGGACACTACATTTTGGTAGAGGATTAGAACTTTTGCTAGCCAGAATGTTAAGGATTAGAGAACTGGAGCTGAGATCCAGCACTGTGCCATATAAGTTTTGAATACAGAAGGTTTTTAAAACAGTGTTTGAAAAAGTATTTGAAAAAATTTGGCTCACATTCATAGCCAGGCTCCCGAGGGATCTTTGCATTCTTCCATTCGGTCAAAGGCCTGTATTTAGAGAGGTGGAGGACTCAATGTGTTTCCTCATGGCCAGTTATCCCTCAGTAAAACTACTGTCATGGTTGCCTCAGCAATTGCTGTTCCTCATTCACATCCTCACTGGAGAAGCCAGACTCTGGAATGTGGATGTTGAAGCATGGTCTAAATTATCTGTCTTTTGCAAGGCAGGAGTTTGCTTTTCAGCAATCTTTAATTGCACAGAAGAAGTTAGGCAGAGTATTTGCACCAGCATGCTACTTATTATCAACATGGTTTTCATCTGAGAACTTTTTTATTTTTAAATCTATTTAAGAGTACTCTCCTTTTTTTAAGATGTTGGACTTCATTTTCTTAATCATAGGATCACTCAGGTTTCCTGTAGAGGAATAATTTATCCATGACCCTCCTCTACCTATTTTATTGTGCTATTTGTCATATGAGATGAATTTGTAGTGCTACCTTCTAGTATAGACAAAAGCTTCCAAGGGTCAGAAAACCCCAAGACAATCACTATTTTGACCTAGCAGGTATTACTGGCCTTTGAAAATCACACCTGTAACCCTTTCTGGGCCCAATAGCTGCACCTAGACTAAAACATTCTAGAGAAAATTATAGTTTGACCAATAAGCCTACATTACAATTCTTGTGAAGCACACAGCAGCCTCTGTAAGCTGATTTTTCTTTTTTATGTCTTTTTTTTTTTCTGAAAAAGGAATTTTTTGTTAGGAGAAAACACTTTAAATGAAAGTTATTACTTTTTCAGTTTTGTTGCAGTTTTGTGTTTGTGTATGGGAAAACACTGTTTGGCTCATCCAGTGAGATGTCCTTTGCATAGCCTAGATCTGAAGAAATAGGGTGTTTTCTGAATGAAGATTTCAGCAGCTTCTGTTTCATATCAGAGCATTTGGAATTATGCTTCTACATGTAGAAATGGGTACATAAAAAAGAAGTGCACTTCTTCCTTCTCCCTCACCTGTGTGAGCATGACTGTATTTCACTAAAATAAAAATCAGTGCCAGTAAGTTTTTGAAAGAAGTTGGTAGACTGTGATTTTTCAAAAGTATTTACTGTATTTACTTCTGAAGTCATGATTTCAATAGAAACTTCATGGGCATTTTGAATACACTGCTGATGATGTCAGGAGATCTGTAAAAAAACAGAGGAGTTAAATAAGCCTTAATGATGCACTGGTGCAAGACAAAGTGAGCTCAAACGGGACATAAAGCAGGCTGTAATATGGAGGTTGAATATTTACATGAACAAAATAAACCACTGGGTGTGAAGTGCTGCTTTCCCAGTGGTCACTGCTCTACAAAGCTGATTGGGAAGTAGCCTGCTTCCATGAGATTCCTCCTCATGGAGCTGTATGGGGGTAGTTTAGTGGCTGTGCTCTCAAGAGTTATTTCTTATTTGTCTCAGCAATGATATTTCCATCTCATGACAACTTCCAGGTGTCTGAAATTTCTCTTTATTCTGCCTTGGAATGAAGACAAGTCTACACAAACCAATGGCTCTTTCACGTGCTTTCACAAGAAGCAATGACTTCTGTTTCAAATTGTTTAAAAACCGAAGTTTTTGACAAAAGTCTCTCTTTTTTTCTGAAAGGGATGAGGAAGGCCTCCTACATGTTAGGAACATTACTGTCAAAATCTCTTTCCATGGAACATTTTAACAGAACTGTATTATTTTATGAAGAAAAGCTCTGTCAAAAATATTCTGACCATCTCCTATAAATGTTTCACAAACATTTTTTAACCATCTTATTTGGATTTGCACTTTCTTCTGGCAGGGTCATGTGTCTGAAATGTGTTGTTATTCCTCTGGACAGTTACTGTTTCTGTATCGAGACTGAAACAATACTGTCTGAATCTCTTTTGTGCCTCTTCTCACCTCCTTCAATCTAAGCTTTTCTATTGCCACCAAGGAAGTCTCCCCAGTGAAACCTGTCTATCTCTATCCATCACAACTTACTTTCCATAAGATCTGTACTCCTGCGTCCAATTCAGTTGAAATCAGCCAGTGGGTTCAGAAGTTCCTGGTGGGGGGGAGAACACACCCATGCCCACAAACACAACATGCTCACATCAGTCTCATTTCCTTCGGAAACCAGCTGAAAACCACAGAAGTGTAAATGACTGCACGTGGTGAAAAGTCTTGGTGAAAGAGGCCCCGTGTTCCAGTCCATGCTCTGAATCATGTTAGCGTCAATGCAGATGAGCTGCAGAGACATCAGGGAGGCCAAGTCCAGGTCCCACAGCCTCAGCAGTAAAGCTGTGGCCTTGGGGGTTAAGGTTATGCCAAAGGTTATGAGGGCTCCTGGACAAGCACCCTACACATCTTTGGCCTTATTGGCAATGTATGCTAGTCTCAGTGCAATTTTTGCTGAGTTAACAAGAATTACCCTTGCTAACTGCAGAAACACTGTTCACACTTAAACAATGTACTGACCATTCCTTACTTGGGTCTTTTCTCAATGGTCCTGTCTGTCCTAAACAGAACCAAGGAAAAGGTTGTTTTACTGAAGCTGAACTTTGAAATCTTCATTAGTTAAGTAGGTTTGATATTGGTTTACAGTCAGACAAAAAAAAAAGGAGTTCACAAATGTCCACTAATAATATATCCTTTTCACTCTCCTCAAGCTGTAGTTGTGTCTCTTTTACAGCCTGTTTCTCTTTGGTGGTCTTAAATCCAGAAGACTCCTTCCAGAGCTCTGCTGCTCATGCCAGATGCCTGCAGTGAAATTCAGGGGTGGTAGGAATGGGCTCCAGCCATTATACAACCACAAAAATCTCCTGATGATTCAGAAATTTCATTTAAACAATGAAAAGCAGGGTACAGATAACAAAGAAAAGAAGAAAAAAAAAGATGCAAGTGTGTCTCTCCTTTACATTTCATAGCCTACATCTGTTGTAGCTAAAGATTTCATTAGTGCAGCTGTTGTCTTGCACTGTCTACTTTATACTTAGTTCTTCCTATGAAAACGTAATACGCTAAATCTGGGCTGACTGTATTAGATGCTCTGTTCTTAAGATACTTGGGTGACTAGGGGGTGATTCTGTCATTTTATAGATCAGGCTATTATCTGTGTAGAGCTTTATAGGATATCTAGCAAAAAAGGGGTGGTGGCGGAAGGAAGTTACTTGAATCAGCAGCTGTGGGAAAAAAGGAATAAAATATTGGAACATTTCTTTTTATATGCTTGGCAATAAAATTGAGACCAAAGGCCAAACTAGCAGCTGCTCATTCTCATTGAGATGTAGATATTTCTTGGGGGGATCCTGAGTCACATTTTCCCGCTGTGACAGCCGTGCTAATCTGCTGATTTCAATGGAGGAGGCATCTTCCCTTGTGACTTTTCATTAGCAATTGTATGGCTACAGAACTACAAGAATTGCTCCTCTAGAGCAGGAATTCTCCCCTGAGTGTTTCTGATGCACACAACTCTGTTGCTAATGCCTGTGATAGTAACTCTATCATTTTTAAGTCAGTTGTAACAGAAATGGGGATGTGGCGTGAATCAGATCCACAGCTGCTCTGAGTCAGCAGTTTACCTAATCAAAGCTGTAGGTTTGCTGCACAAACTAATAGACCAAAGGTAACCAGCTCAAAGTTTTCTGTCCTTCCATCTTTTTTTGTGCACATCTGTTGATGTGAAAGAAAGTCTTCATGGTGGGAAAGGGAAATCAGCACAGGAAAACTGTAGAAACTTTAAGCCAGTAACTTCCTGATGCTGGACAATACTTTATTTCACAGATAGTCTTAGTGAAGGAGGCAGGCCTGATGATATGAATAATCAGGTTTTTCTAAATTACTTTGGTCTTTCTAGTCTTCTGCCAACTGTGCCCCATTCTTTGATATTCCTGTTTCAGGTGTGGCTATTAGAGCCTCTCTGCTTGCATTTTATAAGAAGAAATAACTCAGCTCGGTATGTGTCCCAGTGTCAGTTGTGGGCAAGATGTCTTGCAAGTCATTGTCATGACTGTTCACAGTTGGCAACAAATTTTTAGACATATAGAGAAGCTGGTAACAGAGCATTATGAACCTGTGGGATTAGCTGTCATCTGACCATGAATTTTGACCTGAAATTTAGGTCAAATGCAAGGTAATTGCTTACATCCTTTTTTCTGGTTCTAGCCTTGGTGCCCCTGTTCCAATGGAATTTGTTGTTTGTGCTCCTTTGAAAAAACAAGCTGATGACTGTTAAAAGGCCTGGAAATGTTTTGCCTATGCAGGAAAAAAATATACTGAATCCTAACTTTGAGCTTTGTGTACTGTGATCAAGAATGTTATCACAGAATAATTCAGGGAAATTATCTCTACTCAAAGCATCTTCAAGTGACCACAGATATGTTCTATCACATTCTTTGGTACATCTTTAATGTGTTAGTGGACTTTTATATCCCATTTCATTTGTGCCTTTCCCCTTGGCCTGTCATGAGTTTTTTTTGTTTCATCTTATTCTTCAGCTAGTAAACAAGGTTATAAGAACAAGATTTTTAAAACTATTTGCTGTTGGGAAGTAAGTTTTAATCAATCAAGTGCCTTACATGTATAACAACTGTTTTAAAACAAACAAAAATTTATGGGGAAAAATCCACACACAAATAATACTGGACTTTAGTTTATGTTCCTTATTCAACTGAAAATACCATTGAAGTCATTCAGATTTTTTGCTGAAGTGAGAACACAGAATATCAAACTCTGATTCTTTTAAATATGGCTTTTTTACTACATTGACAGGAACATGTCTTACTTACTTTGATATTTAGGTTCTGATGAAATATTATCAACTGACAGAAATGTAATTAAGGAAAAGAATGAGTGAAATTCTCTACAAGCTTACCACAGGTTTTGAAGAAGGCTTATTATTCTCAGGCACAGTAGCAATAAAAACTTCTTTACTCAGCTACCTCAGTGTAAAGCACAATGTACGCCTACTGCTGTAAATGGAGTTCATTCACATCTACCCTGTGCATTGCATAAGGTTCAAATGTCCTTGAAGAACTTATGAATCAGACTCCTTTACTATCCCAATATAGTTTTGGCAAAAACAGCTTAAAAATTACTTAAAGTGAATCTGATAATTTTTCAGGCTTGTAGCCTTCTAACAGCATTATCTTCAGTGGGCTCTAGGGTGACATAAAGGAGAGAGAGCTCATGTCTGTTTTCCTTATCCTTAGAACCTCTGTGCTAATAAAAAATTAGCTGAAAAAACCCTAATCAATTAAGAAGAGGACAAGGCAGGAATTTTTGAGGGAAATATAATTTGGAAATGCTGATTTTTTTTTCCAAGCCAGAACAACTTCCAGAATAAAAGTCAGTTTCAATCAGTTTCTGATTTTCACACTCAATTTGGAGCAAAACCAGCAAGAAGTTACACTTTTGGCATTATTTAAATGAAAAATTTTGTTTTCCAGGACTAAATGACTATTTGAAATGCAAACTCCTGTCAAAACAAAAAGTTAAAAGGTCAGCATTGAAATATCATGTATTCTAAAGAAGTCCTTTGAATGAAAATTGTGGAGAACCTTCACATTCATTCAGACCTAGACAGTAGCAAATAGAGAAATGGGAGCATTATGTATCAATAGATAGCAAAAAGTTCTATCTGCTGCCATAATTATTTAACCCACGGGGTTAAAAAGATGTCTTTTCCAGCCTGGTGTTTATACTTGGACTGTTGATAACTCTAGAATGGGTGTATTTTCTTGGGAGCAAAAGTAGATATGAGTTGCAACTTAACCTCTATTTGTCTAGACCACAGAATAATGTTGACTGCAGGGGGACTTCTGAAAGTCATCTGGTCTAACCTCTTGCTCAAAGCAGGTCAGCTTCCAAGTGGGATCCACTTCAGAGTTAGATCAGGTTGCCCAGGGGCCAGGCAGCAATTCATAGGATTTGGATGATGTTTTGAGCAGATTTGTACTCCAGCTCTGTGCTCTGGGAGAGAAACTATTTTACAACTAGTTTGGATAATGCGGGCATCAGATTTTCAGTGATAAAGAGTAAAAGTCTCACAAACTTTGGCTTTTGAACTGCTGAGATTAATAAGGGAAGTCATCATCATGCAGGCCATTATGTAATATCTATGCAAGCAGGCAACTGACAGAGCGGCACCAAATGCCACAACAAATGGGTGCCCGATAGCAACAGCTGGTTTGTCAGGAGAGGAAGCAACAGGGACAACATTGGCAGATGGTTCAACAAGCAATGGCCCCATTGTAACACATGGCAATGCTGTCAGCAGCCTAGCACAAGTGTTAGCAACTGGATTAGGGAGTCTTTTAAAGATGGGGGCTACCAGGAGTATACTTTGTTCTCTCTGCGCAAATGGTGACATTAGCTAAGTGACCCTCTAATGAGCTGGCCAATCTATCTGCCCATTACTCTTGTGGGGCCCAGCCCTGACCACATAGCTGTGACGTGATGCTGGAGCCTGGAACCATGCCAAGTGGTTATGAGCAGGACCAACCACCCCCTAGAGCATCTCCTCGTCTTTTCTCTAGTCCGTGTGAAATTGTGCCTCCTGTTCAGGCTGGCCATACTGAACTGACGTGACCTAACCGAAGAGATGCTCTGACAGTGATTCCAGGAAAGAGACAGATCCCTGGGGAAGGTGGTTGAATATAATGGCTTGTGACCTCTGGCTGTGGTTGAAGCTGAAATGTTGTAGCAGGGTGTGGGTTGCAGAGCTCGTGCTTGTGGAACAATCTGCTCATACAGTCTTGGCATGGGATGGGGGTTTAGCACTGGAGCACCATGTTGAGAAGATAACTGGCTCATGGGGAACTATGCAATGGCTGTGGCAGCATCCAGATCACTTCGAGAAAAGTCACAGGAAGCATGGGAGGGGGTGAGAAGATTTTTCATTTGCAGGCACTGTCATTGCCCCTGGTGGTGCCAGTCTCTACGGGGCCTGACAGGCTCATGCCTTCTGTGCTAATGGCAGCAGTAGCCTTGTGGCTACCTAACCAGCTGCCTCTTCTGCTAGCCTCCTACTTGCTGGAGGCAAGGAAGGCCAGCAGGGACTAGGAAGGAGCAGATGCAGCCAGAGCTGGGCCTAGGAATGGGAAGGCTATGAGGAAGCAGTCCACCAGGAGTCCAGGATCTGGTTTTGTATGTTGATGTAGAGGGGTTATCTGTTGCGAACAGCCTCTGCAACAAGTGCTGCTCTGGACATTGGGCCATGCCCCTATGACTGTGGTGGAGCTAAAAAAGATGAGCTGAATATTCTTCTTTTAGAAATGTCCTAGAGGGATAGTTTATTTTGTGGTGTTAATAATGTAAGAATTCAGAGACAATTGCTGGCAGAAGGGGAAATGGGTATGGCCCGAAGCATTAAGAATTTCTCCTCAAGGAGAAAACTCACACTTTTAGTGATCTTGAGACTGAAGTAAAATCTGCTAGGCAGTAAGGGATTGCAGGTACTAAATGCAAATAGGATAATTATCTGTAGCCTCTGAAAAAGACAAATAGGACAAACTCTTAGGTATCAGAAATAGGTTTGCAATTTTAGATAGTGTAAAGGTTAGGGTAATATTAATAGTAATCTGAAGTACCTGATCAGAGGGGCTCATTGCTTACCTTCTCATAGAGGAAGGCAGGGATTGATTTAGATGGGTAGGAAAGGATAGCATCATAGTGTTCATAATTAAACTGGAAAACCCTTTGCATCTTATGGGAAATACAAAGCCATAGCAAGCCTTGTCTAGCAAGAACTGTGATCTGCTCATAAAGCATTTGCTCTACTGATAAGTAAGTACTGATATCAGTATCTTGATGTATTTCAGGAATGTCAAAAGATGGAACAGAAGGAGAACTGAAAGAAATTTAACATTGCAATCACTCACAGATGCTTATATGAGTTTAGTAAGTTGTTGCAGGAATTGTGAACATTTTCCAGAGACTCACAGTAAATGTGTCACTGCTTAGCACAGGATAACCTGTACTGAGGAGTGACAGCACTGGCAGAAATAATGTTGAAAATGTATCAGTATTAGAGAAGGAGCTGTGAAGAGAGAAAGCAAAGGAATTCATGTTCTTCCATATAATTTTTTGTTTACTGGAGATAAGAAATAGTGTGTCTGGGCTACTGCATAGGAAGGAAAGGTGGAATCATGGCAATTGAATACAATGAAACCTCAGAATACAATAGAACTGTGAACGTTTTTCTTGTATAGGATAATGTCATGTGTTTCTTCTAGAGCTTCAGCCTTATTAGAGGCCTTGTGTCAGCTTTTGAGGAAGGAGACAAGAAATGTCTAAAAAGCTATTTGAATAGTTTAAGCTCCGTAGTGGCTCTCTGCCCTCGACGATGATTTGATTTGTCATGTGGTGCATTGCCTGGAGGGTAGGGGTAGTTGTGTCACACCGTTCTAGCTATTTCAAAGAATGACAAACTGGATATGCATCCAAATACTGGCTACAGCTGAATGGGGCAATTCCCAGAGAGAAACAGAGCATCTATTTCATTTGGGAAAAAAAAAAAAAAATACACCCTACAACCTCCCGTCCCTGCCCCCCTCCAGCCCTGAACAGTGTCTTTATGGGAAACCTAGTAAAATGACAGAGATCAAAACAGCTGTGAATTTCTCACCGGCCCTAGCATCTTCCTAGATGTAGAGCTGAACTTCTGTCTTACTCAAGAGGGCCCATAGCACAGCACATGGGATGCCAGTCTTGATGCCATCAGCTGTATTTGTACAACAGGTAAGAAGGAAAATAAACTCATGAAATGCTGAATGTTAAAGGCTTCCCTGAAAAGAAAAGAAATGCAAAAATTCTCTCCTTTCTTGGATCTGGCAGCATCTGCTACAAGGCTGGCAAAACCTGGTAAGGGTGAGGCATTTTGTGAAGCATGAGATACTGTTCTTCGGTGGGATGGGATCATGGTTTCACAAGGTTATGTGAAGCATATCCTGCATTTTTCATGTGAAATCTTTGGCTTGGAGCTATTTAGGTCACCAGGAAGATCTAGAAAAAATAGTGAAATGTAATCAGTGTCACTAGTTATGCCAGTAGATCGTCCTGCTACAATGTGTGTTCTGTGGAAATGGCCTAGACATCTGTGAAACATAAACACTCAGTAGCCTTCTGCCTGGGAAAATGGCTGTTTTTAATCAGTGTATGTGCACACTTGAAATAAGTAAAAGAGTATGTAAAAACTTTCACTTTGGAAAAACTCACCCATCTTCTCACCTGCCATGGGCAGGACACTTGCTGAGCAAAACTGAAATTAAATCTGTGCAAAATTTCCATGTCATCCAGATTCAAATTACCAGGGAGGGATAATCTTTATAGTGGAGATGAAAAATAAATCATTCATGGGAGCTTGGAAATTATTTATTTGGAAGGTTATGAGCCCAGCCCAGATTTTGATAGGAAGGAAAGTTAGGTTCTCAGCATGCAAGTGGGTGTATAAAGGAAATAATCCTTTGAAAAATAGTACTGGGACTTATACCAGAGACCAAAAGTTACTTCTGAAGTTGGGTCAGTCACTAGTAGCAACTCAGTTTCCAGGCTGGATGCTGGAGTGTCCCGGATTCCCCGTTCTTGGTGATGATCACAAGATAGGTTGATACCAGGATTTCTTGTGAATTACATAGAAACAGCAGAGTCTTTACACTTGGGTGGTGGCCATCTGCAGGAACAGAGGCCAAGATGAGATGACATTATTTTGGGAATGCCCAAATCAGATACATCTAGAGCTGCTCTGCCAGAAGACTGCCAGAAGTAGGCCTCTTGGCCTAAGGACAGAACCAGCATCTGTGTTGAGGCCCTGCCCTTTCAAAGAGATGGCTGGGATGTAAATGTAGAGGGCAGGGATTAAGGAGAATAGTTGTGCTATCCAGAGTATTGCTGTGTTATCCAGAATACTACAGAGTGAGTGCCATGCTTTGCTCCTCCCACAGTTACATCCTGTTTTGCAAGTGGAACCTCAGCTTCTCCTCCAGGCATCACTGAGAAATGTGATGGTAAGGTCCCGCATGGGGTACTCTGAGGGAGAACTTAAGGAGAGAAGGTGGACTGTTCAAATGAGATTTTTTTTTTTGGTGTAGGGTGCCGTTAAACAAATAAATCTCATTGCTTGCTCCATAACTGAAAAACAACCTCAGAAAAGGGTTTGTCAAAAAGGGAAAGGAGAATCATTTGGTAGAGGAGAGAAAGGTCTAAGGAAGGCCCCCAACGATGAAAAGAAGGTGGTCAGCTTGCTGACACTGGAAGCTATCTTTAGTTAGGGGAAACTGAGTAAGGAAGTCCCTTTCTGCATGTCTGGTTTTGGCCATGCCTGTGTTTTGCTAGACCTTTTCCCCATGATCTGTATAAAGAGAAATGGTCCTCATAACAACTGGAGGTGATGTTGATCAGGTGGCAGGTTAAGACACTGGAGAAGGTGAATTCACGCACAGTCATTTCTGGAGCTGAATCATGCCCAAAGTTCAAGTGATATTGGTATCCTTTTGCTGTTTTGTTTTTCACACAGATGAATTGCATATTCCGATTGCAGGCTTCTGCAAAACTGTCAGTGTGTAGGTCATGCATAAGGCAAGACGAAGGTGGCCTTGACAATACACAGTCTGCTGTGTATAGATTCTGTCTGTGAATGGTTCAAGTTCACTGAGTTCTGCCTTACTTAGAGTCCCAATGAAAAAGCATCTATTTATTTCCTCTAGGGATGTGAACTATGAACTAACCAAACCTTACTGGTGCTACCCATATGTACGGTCATTTTTTAACAAAGGAAGCCTTTACACAGTGTGTGTTACAGGTCATTCAGGAAGAAAATCTGTGAGAAATATGTGATGACTACTTATGATGTTCAGGGCAGGAGAGTACAGACAAGCAGCTTCTGCAACTGTTGGTAAATAATTGAAAAAGCATATTGTTTACTGTAAAAAAACAAAGGCTGTGACCTGCATGCGTAGGAGTAAATTGGGCTTTTAAAAGCCTGTTTGCAGAGTTCAGCCTGGCACTGTGGAAGCTGAACAGCTATTGTAGGATCTAATGGAAACAAAGGAATTTCTTCAATGCTGTCATAGTTAGCAATAGCGGAACTGGCTTTATCAGGGAGAAGGCTGAATGTAGGTATGCAGTGAGCGTACCACTGTTAGCACCTTTGCCTTTTTTGCCTCTCTTCTTGCTGGCCCTGTTGGAGCTGTCCAGCAGAAGTCACATAGGTGCTTTGTGGCAGTGTCTTGTAGGAGGACAATCCTCAAGCTGATTGCAGCCAGGGCACCCATGGTTGTTTCCGTGTTTCTTATGCACAGAGGAAGACCTGGCATACTTCTTCTTAGACAATCATTTATCTTTCATGACAGCTGACAAAAAGAGCTGAGCAACTTTCCTCAGAATTTCCATCTTGAAGAAATCCTGACAAGCTGATGTTTGTTTCAGTTCCAAATCTGAATGAAAAGACAATATAATGGAAGTTTTTCACGGGTTGAAAACCTCAGAGTAGTTTTGATTTTTTCATGAGAAATAATGCTTGGCAGAGTGAAGCAGTTCAGTCAGAACCAGTCTGTCCTTCCACACACTTCGAACAAGTCATGGAGAGCTGTGGTTTCAGGGCTGTTAACTTATTATTTTGCTTTTCAAGTCATGGTCTTGATTTGGTTGATGTATCTTTTCACGTCAGTCATTTCCACCTTTGACCTTATCTCCAGACAAAAGTGTTGTTGGTGTGCAATTTTATTATCATGAGCTCTGCACAAATCAAGGCTTGCTACTTGACTGACAATACAAAAAGTTCTCTTAAACACATGAAATGAAGGTGGACTGATAGTGCTTTGACTTTTGCTTCTGATGTATTGAAATAAATGAATGCAATTCCTCCTGTAGCTTTGTACTTGAACAATAAATGAGGTCAGAAAAGACAATTCAGACTGAATAATTCCCCGTCAGAAAATGAGGTTTAGTTAAAATAGAAATAAATCTCTGCATCTGTTTTGTGGTGTTGTCCCATGGGACCCATAGTTCCAAGCATCTCCTGTTTTATTCTCTCCCCCAGGACCTGAATGGTATCTGCATTACACTGCAGGGTCTGCTCTGATACTGCACTGTTTTATGAGTGATGAAGTCTGGCAAAAAAAAGTGGGTTTTAAGGATGCAGATGCTGTTAGACACCCAGAACTACTCACCTTCAGCCATAGAAGAGATTAGTTTATTCACTGAGATGGATATTGACATCCAAAAAAGTATTTCAATGTGATTTTTTTTTTCCTGATAGGAATTCTGTGGCAATCAAGTCTTTCCTGAAGAATAATAAGAATGCAATTACTGCTTACTTTTCAATGGGAAAGATAAAGAATTGGATTTTTTTCTAATTTGTTATTATTTGGATTGCAGTCACTCTTACAGGTCCCATCTGTGTTTGGGACTCATTTCTCTGGGCGCTATGCATAGTCTCAGTAAGAACCAAATGACAAAGCAAAGTTTGGGAGTGACCGAACACATAGCACTTTTACATTCCCTTCCTGAACAGAATCTATAAGAGCAGGATTCGGAGTTATTACAAAGGTAATAAAAACTGAGGCATTTGCACCAGGTGTTCTACAATCCTAGGTAAAATAAATTTTATTTCTTTAAAATAAACTAATTTCAATGATATTTTCTCATTTCTCAAATCTTCACTCTGGACTGGAAGTTTCTCCCACCCAGCTGACGACATTGGTCTTTGACCAATCCAAATCACTTCAACTGCTCCATGCTCCTGCTAATGTCTCTGCCTTCAAATATCCCAAGGTAGGGCACTCTCTTTACCTCCCTTACAGTGAGGAATCCCAGAGTGCTAGAAATTCTTCAGTGGAAGAAAACAGCAGTGTCTGGTCAAGTGATTGAGCAGTTTCCTTTCTGGGGTACTTGTGTCAGGGACAGATTGATGTTCAGAACTGAGAAAGGATGCTGTAATGTGCCTGAAGGGCAAGGGTGAAAAGATTTTTTTAGGTTTAGGAAAGAACACTAAAACCTCTACATGCTAAGCTACACTTTAGCAAGCCTTGAAACCTTACAGAGCTTACCTTTTACTCCTCATTACTCAACATCACATGATACCTGCCTGTTTTCTGTATGGAGATGATTAAATTATTGGTACTGGGCAAGGTGCTGGAGAAAACGTGCCTCCTTCTCTTGAGCTTCCTTTATTCTAGTATGTTTGCAGTCTTGGCTCAGTATTTAACCTATTTAGAAAGTGGTCATGTAGCTTTCAAATGTGATTGGGTGATATTGCTAATTTCATGTGTGCTTGAAGGGGGAGGAGGAAATAATTGGCTGTTCTGTTATGTCTTGAGGCATTGGGACTGAAATTGCTTTGATTCTTCTTAAAATAGCTGAGACCTGGTTTCCCAATATGCTGATAAAACATCAAAATACCTCTGTTGAAATCAGCATTTCAGAACGCTCAGATGAAGGCAACCTGTGGGTAACCAGTTTTAAGTATATAAGGTGCGAGCAATTTCTGAAGGAAGGTAAGTCTTTAGTGATACTTAAATATCATAGTACTCCTTATTCTGAACTGTTATCAAATTCTTCTCATTTGTGGCTTCTATGGAAGGCTGATTTTCTCTATTCCCTGCTCCAAGAAGTTAGTATTTTCATTCACCCTAAGAAAATTAACTCAGTGGAGGTATATATATAAATATTTATTGCAAGCTACTCCAGTAGAATCCAATCCAATATGTACAGAAGTCTTTCTAGTGACTGCAGTTTGATCATTTCCATTCAGTCCTGTAGTGAATGACAGTTTAGTTTAAAAAAAAAAAGAATAAGAAGGTGGCTTTGGTGAAAAATAACATTTGGTATTTGTAAAATGAATCCAAGTGTAGATGCTTTTCTGTTGGGTTACACAGCTGTGTTGTGTGTTGTACTTTTAGCAGTTCGCATGTGTTCAGAAATATTGATCTGCATTGAATCCAGTTTGATCTTTAGCTCCAGATGCTTGTCACTTACATAGCTATGTAAATTCTTCACAAGAATGATTTAACCTACTTAATTCCTAGCAAATTATTGCTTTCTCTGACTGTATCAGGTACTTGCTGTTTTGCAAGTGCGTATGCAAAGGCATCCAAAAAAACCCATAAAATAAAAACAATCCTGAAGAGTCCTAGTTAAGTCTGCTGGGTTCAGAGGGCACAATTATTCCCTTGCTGACGCTGTGTAAGTCAGGTCCATCTGGTGTGATACTGATTTTGACTGAGTGTAATAAAAAGCCAGATCAGACTCCTCAGCTGTGAAAGGAATGGCTTTATAGGTCATGGTCATATTTTGGTTTGCCTGTGACACAAGTACATAACTGTACCCCAATGTGTAACTTAATCAATGCTTCTGAATTTCTATGACATATATGTGTAATTATTTGAACGTGGCACCAAGAGAAGCAGACTGCATCAGGAGTTATTAGAAACATCAGCAAACTCACTTATCCTCCATCTCAGGATAAACAAATCCCATGTGTGAGATACCTTAGCCTCTTATTTCATGCTTTTAAGCTGGAGCCTGAGCAGGACTGTGGGCTGCAACTTGTCACGTTCTGTGGGGAGGGGAGTGCCAAAGTGACCTTTGGAATGACAAGCTCTTTCAGTTGTGGTCGGTGTGCAGATTGTCAGTTCAGCAAAGTCCCAAGGAGCTACAAAGTACAGCATATGAGGGACTGGTCCCATTACATTAGACATCTAATTTCTCTTCCTGCCTTCACATTAATCTCATAGTGCTGTTCTCTACATGTCAAATGTTTTGATTCAGGTCTCCTTCTTTACCGGTCAAACCAAGTCTATACAAACTCCTTGCCTGGGGAGGTTTTCTCTTGATGATGTGTCATGCAGCATATCCCTTTGCTCCAGCCAAGCTCAGACTGTATGTCAATCATGGCAAGTTAAAAAAAAAATGTGGTTGAACCACAAAACCAATTTCCAAGACAGAAAATAAAAAATAGAGATGTTGCAGAGTGGGATGCCAAAGTATCATTGCCATCTGGGAAGAGGCCATTGCGTAAATTCAATAGAATTTTTCTGTGGAGATGTAACAAATGGCAAGTGTGTTGCAAAGCCTGCAAAAGTCTCTGTAGTCCTTGATTTGGGTGCGTGGTGGACTGGACTTTGAGTGGCTGTTCAATATCCTAATTATTTATAGAAAAGGTAGCATTATTGTTTCCCAATGACCTTTGCCCAACTGTTGCTTTTTACTTGTTCTAATTTTCACCACTCACATACAAGTTTTTTGTGTGGAATGAAAGCACTAACATACAGGAAACTGGAAGTGTCTGGTGTATATGTTTCCCCTTGCCCTCCCTTCTGCACATGTAGAAGAAAACAGCATTTAACTCCAGCATTAGCTTCCAGTAGTGAGCTATTGCTGCTTGTATTGCTGATTCCTGATACTTGGCCCACTGTCAAGATGACGTGACATATACTCATTGCAACGTCCTAGTATCTGGAGAAGTACTTAAAGCAAAACAGTCAACAATTCAAGAGGAAGTTCCATTGCTTTTATTTTGTCTGCTGACTGCCAGAAGTGTAAGATGCTATTTTTCATTGCTTAGCCTAGGGCATTAGGTGTGACAATCTGTTTAATAGCACGTTTTTTTTAAGATGGTACAGTCTAAGGAAAATGATCCCTTGGTATAAATTGACATCCTTTTACTGATTTTGCGTGAGGATCATACTTACAGTCTGTGTCCTCAAAGATCACAAGTGTGTGCCAAACCACCTAAGCCTTTTGCACTCATATTCAGTGCAGAGGTATGAACACTGCAGAGTAACTAAGCTGGTTTAAGAGGACATTACATTCAGAGATGTGGACATACCTGAGTAGATGCAGGCACATCTGTGGATTCACCAAAGCATCCCAAGATTACTGAGCGAGGAAAGACTGTAGAAGTCTGTCTGTTGGACTCCCAGATTATAAATGAAATATCTGAAGGTTTGGTTCAGTTATGTGTCTTTGCCAAGGGGAAAATGGACCTGAATATTATATCATGCTGAGATGACTTCTCCTTCCACCCAGAGCCTTGGACTGGGTGATATAAAAATGTTGTGCCAGCTCTGCTCTGAACCCCTGTACAGGGTGCGTGAAGTCTTTTGCTGTCTCTTCTGGCTGAAAAGGACCAAAGAGACTAAGCTCATGTATCTAAGGGAGACCTCCCCTCTAAACACACAATTCTAAAATGTTGATTTTTTTCTTTAGCATTCAGTACACCTGAGAGGGAAGTGGAAGAGTGTTATTTCTTACCAAGAAGAACACAGCTCTCAGCAGTATTGGTTTTTTCATCAGAAGAAGCCCAGAGTAAGATGAGCACCAAATTAAAGGAAACAATGGGAGTGTAAAAGTCATTTAAAAATATACATCTGTAAGCCATTCTCTCCTGAATGCTTGGAAAGTTTACTGTCTAAATATTGCTTTTTTTTTACTCTTTCTCTGATCTGTCTAGCTCTGATTGTTCTCTGCCTTGGGACAGAAGGTGGGTGCGGCACACAATACCATGCAGCGCACCATCGCTGCAGAAGTCTTTAAAGTCCAGCTATCACTCTGCACAGCAGTTGAAAAGCTCTACCATTAAACAGGCAGGTGGAAGCCTCGGCAAGGAGCCCAATGCAGGAGCTAAACCATTGCTTGCATGGCCCCATTAAAGTACCTTTCAGTTTGGAAATGAGAAAAATGCCTTAGGCAGACCATTCTCAAAATAGCATTGTGGACACAAAGCCAATATAAACATTAGAAGCTCTTAAAGTGCATTTGTTTGAATCATGGGTTTGAAATGACTCCTTCACCACTGACAGGCAGTGCATATATCTCACTAGCAGTTCTCCAGAGAGTTCTCAGCTGTTTGCATGGAGAGGCAGACTGTTTTTCAGGGAGGTTTTGCAACATGGCTGTTTCTAGAAGGTAAAAGGTCAAAAGCAAAGTTCTAGAAACCTAGCAGTTAAAATACTATGACAGCTCTGCCCATTGTCTGTGTTGGCAGAATTCTCCTGGAGTTATTAGTGTTATTTATTTTTTTTTACAGCAGCAGCACTAATTTATTTTTATTAGAAGCCCCAGCTGTGGTTGGGGTTCCATTGTTGCAATCAGTGGAGGGGCATGTCATAACAGGCAGGTCTTCTCTGAAATATTAATGCTTTATTCTGAGCAGCAAGACTGTGTATGGGAGGTAAGGAGGATTCCTCTTCTTCCTACTCTACAGTTGGAAAATGGTGGCATGCAAAATTTCACAAGTTGTCCAAGGCCAAGGCCACCCACGGTCCAGAAACTGTAAGCTGGGGATTGTAAATCTACCAGCTTTAATGAGGTGTTTGGCTAGAGAGAGTCTCATATGAGTCCAGTTTAAAAATTAAACAGAAAAAGCACTGAAAATGTACTATAGCCAGCATGTTGTGTGTGTGGTCAGTACTGCTGAAGGCAGTGCAACGTGTCTCCATGTACTCAAAGTGTACATATGTGTACACTCACCTTGGTCTAGATTGAAGCAGAAGAGTGGAAGATTTCAAAAGAGAGAACAAAGTTTGCTGAAAATGCAGACCATACAGTTCTGAAACTGCAGTTTACCTCCTTTCTCAAAAATGAAGCAGCTATAACCACTTTTACTACCTTGAGTAGCATTTCTGACATGTCACTCCACCAATGCATTAACAATAAATGTAGGCTGCTTTTTCTGGACCTAACAGGTCCTAATATTGTAAATCAGCATAGAGTTCCTTGACCCACTGAATTAGGTGTTTCCCCTCACACCTGCAGCAATGCAAGTGCTCACAATTAGTTGGATGATGTTTCCTGACTTTCACCAGGAGGTCAAATACAAAGTGCAATGAGAGGGAAATAGTCTAGCATATGGTGGTAGAGGGGACAAAAAGGAGTGGAAATGAAAATTATTTCCATTCTGAAACGAAGAACTTAATTTGTGAGCTCTTAATATTTCCTGTCCTCCCTCATTCCATATTTTCTGAAATATGAAGATAGGATGTTCCAGATGGAGCTAAGTTGCCATGGTGACAGAAGGTTGTTTGTGCAAACTGAAAACCTTAGATGTTTTCCTTTCTTGGGTTTGGGAAGATGGTATTCACAGGTTGCATTTGTGTTGCTATGACCCCTGAAAGGACTAGGTTTCAAAAGTCATGCAGATAATCACTGATGTTTTCCTGCCTTAGTCACTGATCAGCTAGTTTGAGCTACTGCCTGGAGAAAAGCAGCAAATTGAATAGAAGAAAGTCTGTTCTCACCCAGAAAGAGGCCAGAATACTATAGAGAGGATCTGTGTTATTGAAGATAAAGGAAGGCTAATTTCTTCCATCACCTTTCATCATTCTCCATTTCTTTAATGGCAGCATGAGTTGATGATATTAGGGTAAGGATATTATCACAGATTTCCCAACACATGATTCTAGTGCTAAGGCTGATAAGGGATCTGAAGGGAAAAAGAGGAGCTCTTCTAATTATGAGCCTGATTCATTGCCAAGTGAAGTCAATGAAAAGACTTCCATCAGCTCCAGTTAGACATGTTTTTGAGTGTCATAATTAGACATACATTACTGTTCTGCCTTCCTGTGTTACCTTCCAGCAGAAAATAATCCTTTAAAGTCACAAGCATTCCCTTTACTGCTAGGACTGTTGGTGTCAAGTGGGATAGGAAGTGCAGGCTTGGAATTTGATTACATCTGACTACTTGATGTTGTCTGACTGGGAAGACACTTCAGGGCAGCCTGCTGTGACCTTGCCACTCCTCTTGATTGTGCAAGGACCCTGTGAATGATGAACCCTTCTCTCCATAGTGCAGTTATATTGGTCATTTGTGTGATCTGAATGAAGATGTCCCTTGCATCTAAGCAGAGCATTTTGTCATCAGGTATGTGTTTGATCATGAACCAGAGCACACGCTTGTACCTATGGCTGGGCAGCTTTCATCTGCATGTGTGTGTGGGTGCAACTGAACCTCCTAGAAAGAGGAAGAATAGCTTGAACAATTCCTTACTGTCATCATCTTGGGGGCCCTCAGGATATAGCACTGCAGAAGAGAAGCAGTCTGGGTGATCTGCACTGGCAGCCCAGCCCAGGCCTATGGCACACAGATTAGCCACCTTTGATGCAACCTACCAAAACCCTTGGTACAATAAATAGGGAATGTGTTATTTCTCCATCTTGTCTGTATATGCTATATTAATAATTCACATTGCAAGGAAAGGAAGGTACTCTTTTAATTAGATGCTAAAACAGGCTACTTCAGGCCAGTCCCTTGTAGTTGGAAATGCTATGTAATCATTATCCATCTTTCCCTGAACCATTCATCACGTTTGTTCTTAATTCTTTGCCACTGTTAAATAAAGGAACTCCTTCAATTTCAAATAAAGAGCATCCTAAAAATAGCTTTGATTCTTGTGAATTAGAAGGCTGCCTAAAGCATACCCAAATAGACTTTTTTTTCTTCTCCTTATTACACTATGTTAGTGAAATCTGAAAGCAAATCCCCTGTAGTCACTAGTAGGATGTGGGAGGTGTTTGCACCTTTTAAGAAGTGGCCAGCCCTGCTCAATTGGCCACACCTGCACTAGTTTTTTTAGCAAAGAAGGAGCTGGAGTTGTAGGCAAGGGCTGTTCTGCAAGTAGTATGTCCATGCTGCTTTTATGGAGAGCAGTAAGCTGAGGAAAGGCTGGATTGACAGCCAGTTCTGAGCTTGAGGTAGAGCTCTTTTTATAGGGTGATGATGTTAAACTGAGGAATACTGCCTGGATCAAAGCTGTTGCTGTGAAGGTGCCTCCTGAGGAAGAGGAAATAGAGTGGGGAAGCAATGAGGAATGGAGTTCAGCTGCTCTGCACAAGGTTCCCTGAGATCTCAGAACTTTCTCCCCTTGGAACAGGACAGACTACTGAGGGCACTCGTGAATTAAAGACTTTGCCATGTGATTGCAGCCCTGGTCCTTTGGTGAGTCTCCAGTGGTAAAGGAATGAGGCTTGGCAAGCTTGCTGCATTGCCTGGTGCAGCTGAAAGACAGCAGCAAAGAGTGAAAATGAACCCTGCTGAGCTGGGCTGTGTGAGAGATCCAAGGTCGCTTTTTCCTCAAGAAAATCATTCTTTGAAGGTCTAAGGACTTTGTTAACTCATTTGCTGTTACCTGTCTATGAATGGCTGGCAGATGAGATCTGCTTCAGACACAGGCAAGTTGTAGAAGCGATGCAGTGTTAGTTGGTGCTTCAGAATGGTGTGTCCTATGGGACCTGTGTTGGGTCTTAAGGTGCAAATGTCTCTGAGAGGCTTCATTGGGATATCACAGTCTATAATATCCTTGGCAGAGATGATGGGCACTGGATGGTGTTATTTCATGTATGTGCATACAAGAAGGTATATGCCAACCTACTGCAGAGCTGTGGTGAGCCTGCCAACTTTCTTTGCGTGGTTGTGTGTGCCCTCTGTCTGTAGCTCACCAATGTGCATTCTCTGCAGCCGGGGGGGGGTGGGGAAATAAGGCTGACTCTTGTGATGCAGCCTGATATTTAAGCCTTTTGTTAAAGTGATGATGTGTTGGGGTAGTGTCTGTGAAATTAAAGCTTTTATCAGAACAAGCAGTGATGTTTTGATTTAAGGAGGATGTTGTAAATCCTGGGGTATTGCAGGTTCAGGGAAATAGTGACATCTCTTAGACGTGCTTTTTAAGCAGGTTCACCATAATCTGCAGACATTTGTTGGTCCAGATGAGATTGCAAGCGGCTAATATCTGACCTTCATTTTGTTTGCACTTTGAAGAATGAAGACAGATGTTGATACATACTGTTGTTATTGACTGGAAGGAACAGCTTGAAATCCTTTGTTCTAGGATGTAAAATTTTGTCTTTCTTTTGTTACCAAGACTAGTTAAGATACACTTAACTGCTGAAGCATTAACCATGCTTTGTCATCATCATGTGCAAAGTGATGGTCAATGGGTTGCTATTCCACAGAGAAGTCTGAAGCTTGCATAAAATGCTTACGTGGCTTTCCAACTGCTTGCACCTGAACTGATTTATGGGGAAGTGATAGAGGTGCTGGTGCTTAGGTTTTTGCTAGAAAATCACTGTGAAACACCACCCTTACTGATGTAAGGGAGCTATTCTTTCCCCAAGCCAGTTGTAGGTTGAGACCGTGTTGGGCTGATGTGTGTTATGTTTGCAGCAGACTACTCGGCGTATGTGATTTGCCTTGAATAGTCCTTTCTCTGTGATTGTTTGAGTAATCAAACTAGTGATGGTGGTACTTATAGCACTGATGAACTTACCAGCCTTCCGTATCTCTGTACTTGGGGAGGCATGCAGAATGCTTCCCTGGGTTTCACATACTGAGCTGAGGATTTTTGTTGCAACTCTGTAATATGTTGCCAAATTAATCTTTGGCTGCTGTTTCCTAAATATCCTTCCTTTCATTGTAAGGATGAGTGGTGGGAGTTTGAGGAAACCGGAAGAGTTGTTTTAAAGTTATAGGATCTTCCTTCTCTTCATTCGATTTAATTGATGTTGGCTACTGGTATTTAGGCATCCCTCCCAACTAATGGGGCATGCAGAGTGATGAGGAACACAGTCTAAGGAGTGTTAGCAATTATGTTGTGCAGTCAAATGTCCAGGAGAGTGAAAATACTAGTAATGTTTTGCCTGCTCTGTGATGCCTGATGCAATTAATTACGCCTTTTTGAAAGAGACTGTGGTTTGAGCAGGACAGGGGTAGAAGTTGTTCATCAAACCTAGCACTTTTTGAAGGTAGTCTGTTCCCTTATGTATCAGTAGTGATTCTGAACAATGTGTGCATGGTTCAGAAGCTGGCTTATTATCTAAAGTGTATGACTTACTGGCTTGTCTGGAGTTCTGTAGTGGCCAGTATTTCTTCGTGGATTTTTGGGGGATGCTGTGGTCTGTTAAAACTGTGTCCTGCAAAACTCTCATTGGAACAGGAGATCATTTCTGCCTGGAGAGCACTGGATCTGCTTGAAGACAGAGCAGAATTGGGCAGGTAACAACATCTCAGCAGCGGTCTGAGAAACCTGCCCCTCAAGGAGAGGCAGGGAAACCACTGCTTGGGGGCAGCCAGCCAAGATTAAGAGAGGAGAATTGAAGACTTTCTCGGGGGCCTGGACAGAACTAGCAAAACCTATTCTAGAGGGGAAGGGGGTAGAAGGAAAGGTTGGTGTACAAATGTCTTGATCTTGCATAGAATTTCTCTATAGTAGGTGATCTAGGAGCCAGACTCTGGAGGGGTCGGGGTCCAATTTCACACTATCTTGTAGCTGTTGTCTGCTTCTTGCTGGGTCCCTCCAGAGCAGTGGTGCTGTATCCCAAGACCTGTGATCCATTAGGAAGTTCTGAATCCTTCTCTGAAAATGTATATATGCATACTGTCTCATTTTATGCTTTTTCTAACCAATGTTTTAGCTCAAGTGATGAATGGTGTGGTAGGAACCTGTCCTTTCCCCCTTCATATCAGCTTCAGAAGCTGAGGGAAGCCTCTGTAAACAATTTCTTCATCAAATATTTTTTCAGAGTCTCAGCAGAACAGCAATAAGAAACGAAATGGTGGGGAGTAGTAAATGTAATGGGCACACTGTAATGGAGGAATTAAGTTGTTTGACACTTGCAACTTGAATGGAATGATTTTTCTAACCTCATGACTTAAATTTTGTGGAAATGTTCAAGACTCAACTGGACAAGTGCCTCAGCAACCTGGTCTAATTACACCTGCTCTGAACTGGAGGTTGGAGTAGATGACTTCTAGAGGTCCCTTCATACTTAAATTATTCTATCATTTCAATAAAAGTATCTGATACCTTGGTACCTTTCTCTCTGTGTGGTGGGTGGTATATGTTACGCTATTTTGGCAGGGATTTTCTGATTCGTTGAAGTAATTTAGACTGAAATAATCTCTGAAAAGATTAATAAATACTATACCACACAACATCATCTTACTGTGTGTGCTACTCTTCATATCAATGCTTAGCTGAATTCATGGCTGCTGTAAATCACTTTAGCTATGTGGATAGTTAGTTGCAACACTTTAATTTCTTTTATATATTCACATCTGAAACTTGGTTTTCTTAGTACTATGTCTAATATGTGGTGCTTAAAAGGAGATTAATGTTTGGGGGTTATCTATTAGCTTTTAAATTCATAATGGAACCTCTTTGTAACTTGGGCTAAGGCTCCTCAGGGGCAGCCAAATAAAATATGTGATTGCTTCTAAACTCTTCCTTACTGCTACTGTGATTTAAAAAATCCTCTGCATACATGAAAACAGGGCCCTAAGATGCTTTCATTTTAAGATAGGGGTCCAAAGTACTTATTTAATGTTAACCGCTTTCAAGCTGGTGAAATGTCACTGATTTTTATTGTCGGAGAACTTGGCCTATTCTGCAGTGTTTGAGGGTTGACAGATTGAAGACCCAACCGCTGCCAGTTGGCTAGGAGGAAACGGCAAGCCTTGGATGCACATAATCTTGTGGGAACAGTCTACTTCTGGAAATAAGGAAATATTTCCTTAAATTGCTGATTGCTGGGAGATAATACCACAAGAAGGAAAATTCACTTGCTTTGTTTCTGTTCCTAAACAGCTGTTTCCTGGACATGGCTGGAAACAGGGTACTGGACTAGAAGAACCTTTGATTTAACTCATTATGGTTGCTGTTATTTCTCTGTAAAGTAACAGCTGGTTGGAGCTATGCCTAATAATGGTTGGTAAAGGAGGACCCAGACAAATGATACAGCTGGGCATTAAAGGAGGTTGCATTGATGAAGAGTGATGGAGGTGGTCATACTTGATAGTTGAAATGAGGCTTAATTGCTGCTGTTCTACAAATACTGCTGCTGTTCAACACATGTTGCTGGCTAAAATTCCCTTTTTTTAAGATTTTAAGGCCTTAATCATATTGCCCTGACAATCAGCAAAATGGCCATATTATGTGGACTGCAAGATGTCAACAAGGCACACCCACTGTCCACATTTGGCAGCTTTTTTAAAAAAGTGAAATAACAAGCTCCAAGAGAGCCAAACCAAACCCAAAATGAAGACAAAACCAGAAGGACCATCCAGATGGGTGTGACACTGTCTATTTGAAACAGACCTTTTTTTTCAACAGGTCTTATGACACGCTTGTCCGAAACTGGAATCTAAGTCATCAGGTTTATGGTAACAAATTATTCAAAGTGAGGAACGAACTCCCCTTCTGTATGTTCAGGATTCTTTAGATATCTATTGTGAGATGAAAGAAAGAAAAAAGGAATCTGTGGTTGTCTAACCTCAAACCTCTAATGCAGAATGCCATTACTGGTGATGGATAGTGTGTTGTGGGCATACTAACTGCAAAATATATTGATTAGGTTGATGCATGCCTTAATTCAGGGTTGTCTCGGACACACTTGGGCCACCCAGATCACTCTTCTAAAGGACTTAATGGAGGCTTTCAGAGCATGAAAATCTCATTGTGTCCCAAAATATAATGACTATGATGATCAGGGAGCCCTCTGGAAATGTAACTGATGTTACTGAACTCTCTCTATTTACTCTTTCAGCTATTGCATGACTATGAAAATGTATAGGCAGTTAATTCTTTATAACCTTCCTCTTTGTGCACCATTACTTATGTAGAACTGATAATTTTAAAATAAACATTCTTGTTATTTATTGAATATTTAAAGATACTTTTAATGAAGTATTCCAGAGTAGAAATCAATAGTTTAGTTGTCCATAAACAAAACTTGTTGATAGATGTTATAAATGGAGGATCTCTTAAGTTTTTCCTCTGTATTGAAATATTAGCTAGAACAAAAATATCTGCTTAACATTTTTAGTTCAGTCTGACTCTTGTAGTACTTTATCCAGCTTTCCAAATCTGCCGCAGTCAATTAAGGTTCACAGCACTTGCTTATTTTGAGTGAAATTTTGGAGCATGTGGGTTGTTAGAATGTGTGGGGTTTCCCTCTAATGTATTGGTGTCTTGGAAGTTACTACTGTGTGCTCTCCACCTTTGGTCATAAAGAACAGAGTGGGTAAGCAAAACTTTCCATCCTTTTATGACATGTGGTCAAAGTCACACTTCAGCATGCGCTAAACAGATCTTATTCTGTTTAAGTTGGTTGACATTCAGGGATGGAAATGAAATTATAAAAATGATCCCTTATTATATATATATGTTAAAGGTGCTCTCTTCTGCAATAACTTCAGAAAGCATGTTAATTTTTTGCTTTAATGCATAGCATATTATTAATGACAGCTCATCTGAAAATCCTCTCCTATCCAAAGGAGGATAAAGGCTATTTAGTATAAGCACACACTCAGGACTAATATGTAAGCAAGGCACTTTAACTGTTTTTACATATTGAAGACTTGGGGCAAAATTTGAATCTTGTATTGGCAAAACAAGTTGTGGGTTTTTTCCTCTGCAGAGGAAAATTTCAAATTTCTGTTTTGCAAAGTCCTTCTCCACAAAGTCTTGCCCAATTTCACAATTACACCATTGGATGTCAAATTCTGTTTTTCCAGTACTTTTTCTATATTAAATAACTTTTGTATTTGTGATTTATAGAGGTACCCCAAAAAGTGCTGGGAGTGTGCATGGGGGACTTTTCTAGCAAACTACTCCCTAAAATATGGCTTTAAAAATATATTGCAGACGTGCCTGTGAGACTGTATCATTGTCTAGGATGACTTCTGTTGGGTGTCATGTAAATACAGTTCTAAATAGCGATCCGAGTGGAACATCCTCCATGGAAGGATGTGATTTTATTCTTTCCTAGGGTAGAAAAAGACAAACCTTTTTAGATTTGACCATCCTTCTCTGTTGGAAAGGTGGAGGGAGAACAAGGATACTGAGACATCTAATCAACATTCTAATATTGGTAGTCTTTTTACTGTCTTACAACACAGGTTATACTGGCTGAGTCTGTGTACTGTCTGAGTGTGTATATAGGGTGATTTAGTCATAATCCACTTGAATAAAGCTGTTCCTACCCATAAAGTAAAATGACAACAGTGCAGTACTTCTAGTGGTGAACCTTCTTAGTAGTTTTCAGAGTCTGACTGCCTTTCAGGTATCATATGGTGTCACTGGGCATAGAAATAAAGAAAATTTCCCTCAGTGGCAGCAAGGCTTCCTGTGTTTTATAGATGAAGGATTGATTAGTTGGAGTGACAGGGTGCAAGAGCAAATATAGTTTGGAAGCCATCCTGGCTATCTCGGAAAAGGGTCACAAAATCTCAGCAACCTATAGCAGGTCAGTAAATGGACTGTGATGGGATAAACCAACAGTGATGACTTTTTTTTTTATGTGATTGGCAAAACTTCAGGAAAGCCAAAAGAAACGCCTTTTTAATAGTGGAGTCGTTTCTCTTTTGCATTCGTTACCTTTGGTGGATGAATATGTATTTTCTTAGGAAGGTGCTCTGTATTTGCAGACTTCAATGTTTGCCAAGTACTGCTCCAGTTAGACTAGTAAATATTTGTTTTTGATTGAAAACCTGGTAGATATTTGTGTATAACCCATATAAATGGCTAGAGGCATTTTCCAGGTACAGCTGAACAGACACAGCCCTGCACTGGCCTTTCTGGAAAGTTTTCCTCTTTCTATGAGAATTAAGTCATGTAGTTTTGTGGGATAGAACCAGAAATAGCTGCCACACTCTTCACCTTTCAGGGAACTGGGGATAGGGGCAATGAAAAAACACATGAATAAAGATGATTGCCAAATGTTCAAACTTCTCTGAACATTAACATTGAGAGAAGTCCTGATCCAAGTCTCTACACCCCAGGCTTATCTCTAATTTTAAGGTTGGTTTGCACAGTACAACTTTAAAATGTTGGGTGTTTTTTTTCATGGGGAAGGAAAGCAGCAGGACAGAAGGGTGGTTTTCTCTGATGCCCTGAGAAAGGGTGGTTGCTCCTTATTCCTTAGTTTACCGCAAAAGAACCACGATTCCCAGAGTATCTCTGGTTTTCTGCTTGCTTCCCAGACATGTATATTTTTCCTCTACAGGGATCTAAAAAGGCTATTTCTTTTCTACATCTAGAAATCATCCTGCTGGTACTCTACAAATGTGTCTGCTCTCGCTTAATGTAGCAGCAGTTGTATAGATGTATCGGTGTTTAGCTGTAACTTTATCTGTGGTTCAGTTTTGTTCTGAATTCCTTGTGGCATCTTCACAGTGGCATACATAATGTAGTCAAAATGCCTCTTGGTTCTCTTGTTTTAATAGAAACACAGTGCCCTCCCCAGAGTCATTAAACTGTTGTGAAAACTGTGTGCAAGTGAAGCTGTAAGTGATTTCTCTCTCTGCTGGTTGTTAATACACTGAGGCAGAGCTTATGCAATAAGGGGAGTCTGCAGCAGTGTGGGTTCAACAGCAATAATACAGAAAATGCTTTTACCACTGCTGATAGGCCTTGCAGGGGGCATGAAAGGATGATTTCTCCTCCTCCTTTTGGGGGAGTTTAAAAACTAGGGACAAGTTTAGAGGAGAGGAGGAAGCTGGGACTATTATGATGAAAGAGCAGTGATTGTACTTGGCAATGAGAACATGCGTGTTAACACTGACATAGCAGTTCACTTCTCAGTATCTGTGTACAAGATTTTTGGTTGAGGAGGAAATGTTCCACACACATTCTTTATTTAATGCTTGTTCATCACAGGGTTTATTCTTTTGCTCAAAGCATCTCATGCAGACTGTCGTCTTCTGAGGACTTGCTCAAAGATGACTTGCTGTTCTGGCACAATCTAGCAATTTCTTCAATAGGTTTCTAAAATGTGTGAGGCATGTCTAAATCTAAGAGGGGGTAGAGTAGTAACCAGATCATCAGTAGGCAGTATATAAATTCCATATGAGCAATATCCAGATTTGCAGCCTACCAACTCTATTTGACTACAGGCTGTAGAATGATTGTCTGCAGTTACATTAACATAAGCACAGGGATGTGGCACCAGTGATTTGTCTCTTCATAAATATACCTGAATCAAGTATTTGCAGAGGCAACTGTCTCTCATCTGTCTCCATAACATACCTACCTTGAAAGGTTTTATTCCATGACTGTGGACTTGCAGTTTAGCAATGTGCAATTAATGACATTTGTCCATATTGAGTCACTTGCAGAATGTGAACAGTTGTTGGGTTTGGTGCTTGAAAAAACTCCTTGGCCAAAAGTATGGAGATGCATCTCTCTGTCACTTATTTAGTAACTGGGATATGGTTGTTTATGTATTTATCTTTCAAAATTAACACCTAGGTGACTTATTAGATATTAAAATTTAGCAACAGTTTTTGTATGATCAGATAAGTGACTACCCTTGTAAAAATTTCAAGCTCTTTGTTCAAACTTGGTACTTTGAATCCAACTATTTGCCTTTTGTTTTTTGAGTTGGAGTCTTTCACTAATGGCAACATGAAGAAAATGTCCAACTTCTGTATTATAGGACTTAGGTTTTCATGAAAGACTTCTGTTAAAGGTGTTACAAAATCACTAATCAGTGTCTCATCCTATGGATTCATCAGCCAGTTCTGAATGAAACTCAAATATTTTTTTCAGTGTTCTTTACCACAAGGTCACTAAGGCAAAATATTTAACATGACTTTAAAAAAATATAAGGTCCTGGGCACGCTTGTGGATATGATGGATATCTTGAATTATCTGATGTTGTTAGATATGGAACTTGCTTATCCAGGTTGCTTGAGAAGTAAACTCTGTTTTCTCAAACATTTAGAAATAACTGGCTGGAACGTGTAATGTAACAATAAAACACATAACTTGAACATGCTTGTGGTGAAAATCTTCCTCAAAACTGCAGGTCTGGAACCAGACCTGAGGAAAACCCAAACCCTGAGAATTTTCAGGTATGTTCACTTTATGAATATTGCCATGATGTGGACTCTGTAGGTAAGCAATCTCTACAGAAATGAAAGAATAATAAAAAATTGCAGCTGAGAGGAATGCAGTTCTTCTAGGGCATCCTCTGACTGTGAGCAGGATCAAATCAAACTATGTCACTCTGTACAGGCTTTCTTTTAACATGTCCTTAATTCTCCTAATGGTGGATGTTCTGTCCAAGAAAAACAGTCCTGTGCTTCACTATTCCTTTACGTCAAATGTTTTCCTGAATATGTGTAACTTAGTCATATTTCTATTTGTTCTGACCACCATCGATTAATTCTTTCCCCTTTTTTCAGCAGCCCATTTTTCTTCTCTTTAAGCAACCCCAGTTTCTCAGTCTTTTTTGGCAGCTCATGGTTTCTGAACTTCAGACCATTCCCATGACTCTTCTCTGGAATTTCTCTAAATGGTCCAAATCAGGGCATAATTATTCAGCCAAGGTCTTGCAAAAGCTGAATGAAGTGGGCACTTCATATGCCTCACAGTTTTTACTCCTGGTTATGTGTTCCAGGATGATGGTTACAGCCTTATTTATTCAAAAGTCTTGTTCCCTTCATGTAGCCAGCAGTTCTTCATAGTCCTCACCTCTTCTTCTAGCCATAAGTGAATATGCCCACTTCAGTGTAAAAATACTGCACTTCCTGAATTTCCTCTGACATTGTTTTTACCACATAATTTATTAACATAATTTGGAATTCTAGTCCTGTCCTCCAAGGCAGATTCGTCTCTAGCTGCAGCATCATCCATCTAAGTTATGTTGCGTAGGCCAGAGAATCCGCCCAAGTTAATGCCAGCTTAAATGTTGGGAACTGTGGTTGATATGCAATGTAAAAGTCCCATTTTTTACTTAAATTCCTGGCCAGTCTCTACAGAGAAGGTGTACTAAGAGATCTGCATCCCATTTTGAAGATGAGAAAACTGAGGCCCAGAGGAGTTAGCAACTTGTTCAAGGTCATGGAGAAAGATGGTGGGGAGCAGAGTCCAGTCCCAGCTGTATCAACTCCCAGACCAGTGCCTTAACCACAAGCTCATCTTTCTGCCCAGCTGAGTCTTTCTGTCTGCCTCCTGGGCAGAGCCCAGCCCTTGGTGAAAGATCAAGATACAGTGTAAGCAAACTTGTGTTTATTTTAAAATGTGGTACTTCGTAGGCTCTCAGATAGTCAGCATGGCTGCTGAGCTGCTGGAGATGTTGGTATGCATCATGGGGTTTTTGCTACATTGGTATGTGTATAAACCCTGTGACAAATACCAGTGTAGCCAAGGCAAGCTTCAGGAAGCAGGAGGCACCTCAGCTGGAGTTGATTACCACTTCTGTATATCCTGTTGGCTTGGGGAAAATCTGGCAAGTACATGTTGGGAAGAGTGGATAGTGAGAATAGGAAGGAATTAGTGGTCATGCAGAGGTCAGAGTGAGTGGCATAGCTTGTTAATATTAGTCCTGAAGCCAGATGACCTCATAAGATATATTGACTTTGAGAAAGGTGATGCACTAATCCATTTGGATACCTGTCCTATGAATTCACTGTGAGATTTGGCTAGACAAGCTTCATAGTGATCCCAGCTGTCTTGCTATAACGTGTGTCTTGGGAGTAGAGGGGTGATTATGCCCTTCTTTGTTTCTTGGCTAGTTATCACAGGAAATGTATACCTACTTCACTGGTGGCCTGTCTTGCAAATGTTTTTGAAGTACTGGGCCCTAGAAAGGTCAAGCAGATGTCAGTGAAAGACAGAGTTTCAGGTTAAGAATTTAATCTCTTGTAACTAGAGGCTATTTCTGTTGTCAGGGATTTGTCTTTGAGAAAAAGGGACATCTAATTCAAAGAATATCACCTGGTTTAACCTACTTGGATATAAATCCAGAAAAAGGCAGCCATCTCGAAGAAGAAATGTCTAGTAGTGAAGTGATTTGCAGGAAAGATCCTTTTCTAGTCCACTTAGGCATCAGGCATCTCTGCATTGCTTAACTATATAAAGTGCTAGGGTTAAACTTGTGCTGCAGTCCTGAGTGATACTGCAGTGTTCAAAATGGTAGGAATGAGAGGTACTGATGTTTGTGGGATGTGCTGTCATGCTTGGGAAGTATCTATGCTCTAAGCTCCTCTGAATGGAGAAAGAAAGAAGGGGTTAATGCAGCTTGTGGGGAAACAGGAAATGTCCCAGCTGGAACTGATTATCTGCTGTGTAGCCTAAGCTGTTCGGATGGGAGACATATGGCTGAGAGTAAGACATGTTGCTTAGCTTGCAAGGATGTGCTATCAGCAAATGGGCCTTTTACATTGGTTAGAAGTCTCCCTCCATACTTAGGGATGGATCTGCTGGGCTATTGGCGAAGTGTCAAATCACATTTAACCTTTTCCACTGCCCAAGAAGAGGCATGTGAAGTAAAAGCTGCATGTCTTTCTGCATCTGGCCAACATGCCTGCTGCTGTGTGGTTTTAGAGCTGTCTAATGCCTCACTGTTCCTGCCCATTTGCCTCTATAGCAAGGTGACATGAATTTGTGAGGCAACATGGAGTATTCAGAGATCGGAGCATGACTGGGAGAGCCCTACTGTCAAACAGATTCTCGTAACTTGACAGCTACCAGGGGCATATTAATTGTGGCTGTATCTAATTAGCAGGGCCTGTGACCTCTGCACCAAGTCTTAGTTTGTAAGCAGTTACAATATGTACAAGTTTCTTCTGAGTCATTACAACAGGTCCGTGTTTCTTCTAAAATGAATACAGCCATGGGCATAATCCTGTGTCCAGCAGTGGTTAGTACCCAGGTCTGTGCATAATACTTCCTAATGAACAGCTGTGGGGCAAGCCATCTCTAAAATACTTGTTTGTGGCTATTTTGGTTTTTAAAGAAGTATGTGTTACAGAATGTATCCTTATTTTCTTTTTTTCTCTTTTTACATGCTGTAGTGCTGAGGCAGGATTTTCTAGAAACGTTCCACCCTAGGCACCTGCTTGGCTAATTTTCTCCATCTTTACAAGGTGTCTTGCAACCTCTGTCAGATCCTGGAGTTTTTCCTTGGACTCTGTATGCAGCAGCTGGGGAGTATCAAGGCTCATGCACTCAGGCAAGGCTTTGATGTTGCTCCAGTGATACAGTTGATAACACCTGATTGTTTTCCATCTAGATTTCCTCAGAAATTGAACTTGATCGAACACATGTTAGGCGCTGTAAAACTAGACAAAAGCTTCTCCAATGGGGCTAAAACAGCAGTTGCACAGCTTTGGGTTTGTTTTCTTTAATAAACTATTTTTCCTTTTTCTTTCTTTTGCTGGGAGCGGGGGGAAGAAGCAGATGTTGGGAGAGACAGTTCACACTGGGGAGAGAACCAATAACATTCCTGCTGATTAGAACAGCATAAAGCAAATAATTTTTGCCTTTGAGTAGGAGCTCTGGTATTACTACAAGAAAACTGCAGCTGAGCACTATTCAGTGGCCTGGACAGGTTCAACTCCACTATCTTTTACAGCAGAAGGGTTCTTTTACCAAACTGTTTCCCCCTCCCTGAAGAGCTATGTCCCTAACAATTCAGGTTTTATGTCAGACCCTGGCAATCTGGGAAGATAATGAAGTTTTCCATTTTGAGGACATCCCCTGAAGTTCTGACACTGAATGGATTTGAGCAGGTACAGTTTTTCCTCAATTCTGGAACACAAAATGAACGCCTATTCTTGCAAAAGGAAGGTGGGCATTTGTCCCACAGCTTTAATAACTGCAATAGCGAGAGGCAGTTGTTCCAGCTTATATCAGTGCTGAACCTGACCTTGGAGTAAAATGTGCCTGTGTAACAACAGCTGGGGTCAAATTGCTGGATTTTTCTTTTTTCTTTTTTTTTCTTTAACTTGTTTACACAACAATAACCATGGAATTTTGGAGTTGTTTCTCCAGAATGAAGCCCACATACCTATGGTTTGAGGATCCATTCTTACACATGTGATAGTCTTTTTTTCTCTTATCCCTCACGTTAAAATTGAAAGGGTGGAAAAGATTGCATACATGGGGATTTGACAAGGAGATGCCAAGCCTGCCACAGACAAGGAAAATGATTTAGTGGTTCCCTCTGCCACATAAAGGTCTCTGAGAGAGTGGAGGTCTTGCTACCAGCTGCCTCAAACCCAATGGGAGGATGAAATCCTCCCCTGAGCAGGGGGTGGGCACTTAGTCTGTTTGCCATTTAAAAGAGCTGGGTTGAGACAGGAGTGTTCCATAGGGCCTGCTGCTTAAGGGTGGATGATTCCTATTGAATGGTACTACTCAGGATAATTAGAGGTGGCAGTGCTGGTCCTAGTTGGCTTTCATCTACCCAAGCAGTTAAGGACATGTATAGCTTCAAACCCTGCAGTAGTTCAGTTGACTTGATCCTGCTCTGCTGAAACCAATGGCAAAGCTCCCATCTTGACTTTCATTACAACAGGATCAACATCTGCAGGAGCCCCTCGAGATATGAAATGCAGTGAAGACTGCATTAGTAGGAATTACTCCTGTACTTGTGAAATACAAATATCTGTACCATAGTGTGAGGCTAATGCTAAAGTTTCACATTTGTTGTTCTGACCAAGAATTCACATTAGTTTTGTAATGAATGGGAAGATTGCTGGCAGCACAGGAGAGAGTGTCTATACTGCTCTGTTAATTTTTAGCATGCAGCAAAGCCTGAATACATGACTCCAGCTTTTTTCCCTGGTGGAGTTTGCTTTGGCTTGGTGGCTGGGCCACTTATTCTTCTCTTCCCTGTGAGTTTTATCAGGGCTCCAACACTCTGGCAAACACATCTCAAATATTTGAGGCTCTTGAAGTTTTCCTTAGATTTGTTTAAGTGTAATGACACAAAGGATGTAAAAGCTTTTGCTAGATAATTATTGGGCCTTAACATCTTTAAGTGTTTTCTGATGTTCTGCAGCTCAGTATGTGACTTGCTTTTTTTTTTTTTTTTTTTTTCTTCATGATCTGCTTTTGTGGAGATCTTGACATCCTCTGCTTGCTTGATGAAACAAATCTGGAGGCAGAACTTCAGTCTTTACAGAAGACATCTTTGGGTACCTTAATGGTGAAGATTTAAACGCCACTGATAATTAGATTCTAAGTGACTTGCTGGAGATCAGAGCAGATTTTCACAAGACCAGTGGCCTAAAGATTGAATGGCTGTTCCTATTTAAATAATTCACAAAAATGTACTAGTTAATAAGAGATTATGAGAAAGCACCTGAAATTTTTTAACAGTGTTTAGGACTTGGCACAAGAAGAGCATGTACCCGAAATGTGGTTGATGTAGTGACTGCCTTTGCACAGTTGCAGCAGTGCTCTGCTAGGTGAGTGACACAAGCTGGAACAGCAACCTGGCTGTAAGCAGGAGGAAAGCAAAGGTAGCATGACCTCCTGGCTCAGCCAGATCAAGGAGGGAAGATGGTGACCTGAACTACTGGCTAATTTTAATTTCCCCCTTTCCCTTCTCTCTTCTGCTGCAGGAGCATTTTGTTAACAAATCTTGCTGCTGAAACCAGATGAGACTGTAACCCACATGGGAGGGGAAAAAGGAAAAGAATTCCATTCTGAGTTCTCACATGCTATTAGTGCCACACAATGGGAGGGAGGAGGCGATACTCAGTATAGCTTTACCTAATGCTGTGGGTCATGTACCTGAGGTACTCAGTGGCCTGGCCAGCTGTAATGGGAAGAAAAATATTTTGAGATTCTTAGCTGATCTTATCCCCCAGTTGAGGATAAAGTGCCTTTCTCTACAGATGAGCAAACCCCAGTCCAGAACAGGGAATGTGTTTCTGCATAGATGTGGCTTAATGGATAAGAGAACTTAATGCTTTGTGTGATTCAGCATTCTGGCTCCCAAAAGGTTATTCAGCTAGTCTAAAATATAGTATGCTTGGAACAATGACAGCACCCTTTCTGTTATATTGTAGAAACTTTTGCTGTATTTTGATAAGGATCAGTGAAAAATGAAACATTATTCCTTAATCCCTGAAGAGTCATCTAGCAGAGCAGTTGAAATGCACAAGGAATAGCTATGAAGGAGAAAATAATGGACTGGCTGTTTAGTCCAACAGAAAGTCTTAGGTGGCAACTCCTGTTTTGCTATGAATAGCAATTTTTCTGTAGCATTTTTATTTCACATTGATGTAGGTTAGTAAAGCAGTAAAACTTCATACACAGCCAGAACTCAAACCGATGGCTAGTTAGAAAGCAAACCTTTTCTGTTTATGTATATATCTCTGCACTTGGAAATTATAAAATGTTTACTTTGAGAAGATCAGCCTTGGTGTATGGAAGCAGAAGACCTGTATTTCTTGAGGCCATCCTATTGGAAGGGAAAGGCATCATCAGTATAGTGATCATGAACATCTTTTCTATTTTTCTTTTGGATTCACTGTCAAGGAACTACACAGATACCACTGGGCCCTTATAGTGTGCAGGTGTTGCACCTGGGGAAAAATTTTCAAATCTGCATAAGGCAATGGGGTAGATGGTTCCTGCTAGGATTACCTTGGGGATTGGCATATCTGGTTCTCCAGGTGGCTCTGAAAATTGTACCCTAACCAGCAAATACATGCCTTCTTTCAAAAACTGCTGAGATCTACAATGTACCATAAGGTATTAACGGAGGCAGGACTTTAGGATGGGTTGCATATCAGGAATACATTAGAAACATAAGATCTAGTGATTTATTCTCCCCCCCCGCCCCAGCACTACCATTCCTAAATCACTTCTGTGCTTAAAATCCTCATCATCGGCCTATATGTGGGTTTAAAACAGTGCTGTGCCTTATGCTGCTGCCACAGTTGTCAAACCTTGGGGCAGAGGAGGAAGTAGACATCAAGTGTTGTCTTGGTGTTCCTCTTGGGAAGAGCTATGGGCTATACAAAACCATGCTAGTGCACATCGGTGTGCAAAGGAGCTGTCACCACCTTAATAAATTGACTAATGCTATCTCCCTTTTGGCTTGGGAGGACTGTGGTCTGGAGAATCATGCATCCAGACCATGCCTAAAAGTCAATATTGAGCCTGTGCCAGATAATTAGCATTCAAAAGACAATGCCTTACTCTCCCAAACTAAGAGTATCACACGTTGTTCTGCCACTTTTTTTTTACTAATATTGTGGATCTCATTAAAAGGTAAACCAATATCGTACCATGCCTTTCACTTGACTGTGGTATGCCCTATATTTAGAACGGATGTCAAAGTATGGTATTTGTGCTGTATCCTGGCCAATGTTTACTTTTAATGATGCCATCTGTGCTTCAGTGTTGCTCTCCTTCAAATGCTTTTAAAATGGGTAAAAGAAATTCAAAGTAGGAACTGATAGTTAAAAATTAGTTGCAATGTCTTTGACATACTGCCCCTTACCAACGTGCTTGAAGAGTTATATAATTCAAGACACAGGGATGGAACAGACTATAAAACTCTAGAGAGTTAACTCAGCTAAAGGAGACCCTGGCAAGAAGATAATAAAAATAAGTAATCAACAGCGGTTTTTGCTTTTAAACAGAAAAGGAAAACCACAAAACCTTCCTCCCCCAAATGGAATAAAAATCACTTGAAAACAGTAACAAAAATGCAATGCTTACAAAGGGCTCTAGACAGCTAAGAGGATGGAGGGAGCTCCACATCTTGAAGCTCGGTATGTAAAGCCATGGTCTTCTGGCTGAATGCATCCTTTAAGGAATCTTCCTTTCAGATGAACAACATCTGTCATTCTGAGGATGACACTGCTGTTTTAGCAAAGCATTGCTTGAACACTGGAGGGCAGACCTTGTAGCTTTATGATTTGGGGGCAAGCAGCTCTTATTAAGACACTAAAGGATTGCCTCCCAACTAATATTACTGAGGAATGTAGTGCATATAAACTCCCCCATGTCACCATAAATGTTATTCTGTTTCCTTCTTTGGCTGAGTTGAGAGAGCAGCCAGCAGGTAAAAAGCTGAAGGTTCCTCTGCTAGTTCCTATAGCAGAGTTCTGCTCCACAGGGCTACTCTGCTGCTTGTGCTGTGCAAAGATAATCTAGGAGAGCAGTGAATCCAGCCCAGGGTATCCATCATGGTGAGGAGGGCTGAAGAGGTTTTGATGTGATCTGTGCTAGACAACAAATACCCAAGTTCTGTGTTGAGTTATAGCAGCGCTGGGAGGTTTCGACTGAGCATATAGCTTGTCCACAGTCTTGCCACATTAGCAGATGTGATCTACCTCAAGGCACGTAAAGTCTTGGAGCTGACATAGTAGCTGACTTGATTGGGCCTCCACCCAAATACCCAGCAGCAAAGCCTTCCAAAAAGGAAATGCAGTATTCCCAGGGCTGCCAGGATCTAAGTGTCCTGCTAAATGCTTGCAAAATGCTTCTGGGTATACAGCTGTTTACAGGTCAAAGTCAGAGACCACTTTACAAATACTTTGAGTTGGCAAGTCATGGAAGACCAAGGCTTGCTCCAAATGAGAGTATTGATTGAAACATTAATTGTTATTATGATTGATTACTCAATAAATCTCCTGCTGAACTTTATTTATAATGCGGGTTTGTGTGCTGCAATTTTTTTAGTACTTTGATACCAAACTGTAAATAGACAGATTTGGAAATGTGAGTTTGTGTATGGTATCATGCAAGTGTACTGTTACTCCTTCTGATATTGAAATTATCCAGCATTGATTAAAATATCATGACTTATCAGATGGATAATAAATAAGCAAGCTGATCAGGTTGACCACCATTTTAGAAAAAAGACGTAATGCTAAATGGGAAACATCTCCAGAGTCTTGTCCAGCTGCCTGTTCAAATTTTCAACGGTGCATAGAAACTGCAAATAATATTTAAGACTGATACTTTTTGCAGGCACTGAAGGCATCCCACCAGTTGCTTACCAGAGAAGAGAAATGTTACACTGACAGAATACTAATACAGATATAGAATTGCAGTGGGCCAACTCTTCAGCTATCTGTGCTCTTTCTTGGCTTTATAGGGGGTCTAGATCTACAGTTAGTGTAGCATAATGGTAGTATTGTATGATATTTTGTTGCATAGGTCTTGACATAGGTGGGAAGACCAAAGGAAAAGAACTCTAATGCTTGCCAGCAGACTAGAGATGCTTATACAACTTATCCTTTGAAAACAAATGAGCTAAAGAAAAAGGGGTTTAAAATGCTAATCGAAGATGTGGTCAGGAATGTTCTTAGCTGGTTAACCAGAAATATACTTTTTAGCTGTTTTTATTTATTCATTTGTTGAACAGAGTGAATAACTGCAAGTTTTGGGGGCTGGAAGGACAAAGAAACTAATTTGGCTCTCTGTAGGTAATACTTCTTTGATTTGCAGTCCTCTACCAGCCTTCTGGCTTCAAATGGAATAGAAGGACTGTGCACCTTGCAAAAGCAAACCCTTTAGAAGTACAGGTTACACAGAAAAAACCCCATGTGGTCTGCAAGAGTATGAAAGCAGAACTTAACTTGAGATCACGGCCACAAGGTCTCATTGTTGATATGTTGTTCATACAGTTCCCTTCCCTTGCCATATCTCAGTGACAAATTGCTTTGGTATGGCTGGTGTCTTTGCTCATAGGCAAAGAATTGTTGAAGTGTCACTATTCTACTGTTTGCAGTTTTTTCTCAAGAGGCCTTCATCTTCTGGAAAGCAGTATTTTTTATAAGGAGAATCTCTCAAAAAGTAGAATTAAACTTCCTTATGCTTCTTACTTCTGTCTTTTAATACTGACCTATTTATTGTGCCAGTGGTTTGGTCAACCCTGGACACAGGGAGGTTAAATGCTTGAATCTCCATGTGGAGGAATATGTAATTCTAAGCAACTGGCTAAAGCTTACTTAAATGTTCTTGAGAGGGAGTTAGGCTGACTAGCTTTGACCATGTGAAATGTTAAATTGTGCCATGCTCTGCTAGGAAATGGAAACTAATGGAATTGATAAAATTTGGAAAGGATATGGGATGCCAACAAGTGAGCATTTCCTATTGCCTCATATCCTATCAGTGGTGAAATATAAGCTGCTGCTTAAAAAGGAATTCACAGTAGGTCAACAGATCACATGTAGCTACTGCAGATAGACTCAGTGCTGCTTAACAGTAGATGATGGGGAAAATTAAACTTCAGAAAACCCCTGGCTCCTTTCCTAAGCATTTAGACAGCTGACTTACTGGACCTGTGCTAGAGGCTGGCTGTGCATCAGACCCAAGTGGGTGAAAAATGATTTCTTCAAATTGCTTCCAAGAAACTACAGACTTTGCATGGATCCCTGTTTCTATCTGTACCAGGAAAATGTGAATTAACTTTGATTAAACTTTACTGATGGTATCTAAATAATGAAGTGTCTTGTTAGATCCAGTGGGCAACTCGGGCAAAAAGACTGATGGGAGTTTTCCTCTCTCGAGGCCTGAAGCCTTCAAAACCAAGGGGCTCTTGGCAGAACATCCAGTACATGGCTTCATGGGCTTTTGTATTTTTGGAAACTAATGAAAGAAATGAGCCTAGGAACAGCCCCAAGGACCCTGTCACTTACTGGGTTTGATTTGCCAGAAGACAGTTATAAGTGTTGATCCTGGGTCCACATGTAAGAAAGGATGTTTAGTTGAGTAAGGAGACAACAAGGGCTCAGCCTAGGTGATTTAGCTCTGGGTGGAACTTGGGAATGCTGGTGATTGTATGCAAATCTACTTCTGGTGGCCAGCAGTGATGGAGCAATGAGTGTGCTTCCCATTAGCATGTGTTGTTACACAAGAAGACAGATTGCTGCTTTGGCAAATGACATGGGTCCTCTGCCAAAGACAAAAGTTTTGTTCTATGTCAAAACTGAGACATTTATGCACTTTTTTTCTCATATGTAAAAAAAAATTATAATTCCTGATTTTTCTTTGCTACATGGTCATTTCTAGCTCTGGGCTTTGACATGGAAGGCCCTGTAGGACTGGACAGATAAAACAAGACCTTATTTACATAGGCCTCTTGTTTATCTTTTTGCTTCTTTTTGGAAGATCATGATGGTCCAGTGAGGTTTTGTGCCAAGACTTGTGCAGTTCAACCTATCATCCATGATCTAAAAAGAATGAATAGCAAGGTGAGAGAAATCACCTCTGATACAGAGTTATGCAGACAGTCAAATCTAAAGCTGTCAGTGAAAAAAGGTGCAGAAAGATCTCATGACAATGACTGACAAAGTAAAATATAAATAATAGGTCCTCTGCTACTGACTGCTATCCTGCAGCCTATTCCAAACAGGTCTTTTTTTCCTTCCCTAAGGAGCCAGTTCTGAAGAAAAGATGCTAATTTAGTTTTTAGCATCTCTTACACCTAATTCCCTTTGGTCTTGCAGCAAAGTTCCCAAGATCCTACTCTTCTGGTAGAAAGTGAGATGGCCTTTCCAGGCCTGAAGCTGGCAACAAAACATACACCAGCATGCTGACACACAGTGTTATCAGCTGCTCTATCAGTCAGGTCATATGCCTTTCCACAAGCTTTAAGGGCTAATATTTGCTGTGGCTAGAAATGCAACTTGTGGGAAGTTGGGGTTGATAACTGTTGCTGGCAGTACTCTTGTCTTGTGGCTGTTGCTAAGGCCAACATCAGCATGGAAAAGGTGGAGTCAACCATAATTAGCCCTTTTTAGGAGGTAATGCTTTTTAATGCTAGCATTGGAAGGAGGAGAGGATGGGAGTGTTTGGCAGCACTACCGTTGCTGATGATTGTGCTGCCTGTCCTGCCAACACTTGCTTGTGTAGCTGGGGCAAATGCATGCTTCCATAGGCAGTTCAGAGGCTGCTGTGTTGCAAGAGAGTTCTCAAAGCCTGAAACAGGAGCCACAGCATTTGTATGTTCTTTTATGTGTATTCTAACCTTCATGTGAATTGCACGTGCATTATGTCTTATTTTGGTTTTCTTCCTTCATTGGTTGGTACCAGGATGTTCAGGATGTTTAAATAGAATCGAATGTTACTGTTTCTTTCAGTGCTAGAGCCTTGTCTTGCTGCAGATTTTGCTAATGTCACTTTCTCTTGCTGATTGGTGTTGAGACTTCTGACCAGCTGCTGATAGACACAAATCTCTGTGTGATTTGTTACAATGGCTGGACTTAATTCAGAGCAGAAATAGATCTCAAAGAATTGTTGTTTCCCCTTGTTCTTAGTGAAGCATGTAGAGCTTCAAATGCCCAAGAGCACGTATGGCTTCTAACTGAACAACATCCTGTTTGGATCTGTCCTCCTCACTATTGATCACAAATCCTGTGGCTGCTGCTACTGTGGTATGTTTCCTCCCCGCTCCACCTACTCCAAGCTGCTGCTGGTGGTCTCCAGCTCCATACTTCCTTCATCAAAGACCAAAATGTCCATGTCGCAGATGGTGTTAATAATAACAATTGTGTCTCCAACAGTGCTAATGGGCATGGGCTTCCTTTCATCCATCTCAAATGTTTGAAATCCTCTTCCAGCACCAACCACCCCTTTTTCAGGCAGCTCAGTGGGGTGGTTTGGCTTATGTCAGGAATACCAGCAGGCATACTGATGATGAAACAAAATCTTAATTGCAGTACCCCATGGATTCACCATTCCACTGCCTCCTTACTGCTAGCTGTGGAACAAGAGCAACTATGAAGCAAGGTCTTAAATTGTGCATATAGGAGTAGCCCATTGACCATATTGGCTCATCTGATGTGAGCTCAGAAACTTGTTCCAAAGTTTTGCTTGAAAAATAAATGTATTTCTAGCCCTTTCTATGTGCTACAGGGAAAACCCTGAAAATGAATGGAAACTTTCAAATGCAACCTTCTTCAAGTGAAAGTCACATCTTGATTTAGGAACAAACTTTTCCATTTTCATCCTTTTTTAACTGTTCTTCTGTTTCTTTGACCTATTTAGTCTCTCTAAAACACATCCTCTCGTTTTCCAATGTGTGAAAATAAGACTGGAAGGATGGGGAAAGTTGCTGGCCCTTTCAGGAACAACAGCAGGTTTTGAAAGTATAAAACTCCTGTGATAGAGAAGGCCAATATAGCCTGCAAGTCACAGAATATTCCAACTAATCAGTAAAGGTGACATTCATCTGTGTTGGGTCTGGCTCAGTGCACAGCAGTATGGGGCCTTCCTCTGGGCAATATTTTCAGCCCCCAAGCCATTATGGGAAAATATGAGATAGTTCTTGGAGTTGCCTTGTAGAAAATTGGGTCAGGAGTCAGCTGACCAATATCTTATTTTAGGCTTTTCCTCTGCTCTGCTGCATGTTCATATGCATCATTTTCTGTCTACTCTTGTCCACACCTCCTGAATTCTGTCTGGTTTCGTAGTCTGATCTACTTTCTGATTTACTTTCTTGGGCTTCTGTGCTGGATACAGCCAACTGGCCAGGATGTGTAGGCTTTCAGGTAGTACCAAGATGCTATCACAGAGTGAACAAGTGTAACTTGAGAGTACAATGCCCAAAGCATACTGGAAAAACCCCAACCAACCAACCCCCTTTATCTTCTGATTTTCACAGTATCTTGTCCCTGGTTCAGATTTTGTGGGACTTAATTAAGTCTATTGGAGAGGGGAAGTTTTTGAAAATTAGGTAAGAGAAATACCATTTGACTTTTTCTGCAAACTTTGGAACTGCTGAAAGGTAAGCATTACAGGCCTCAGCCTTAAGAGGGACTTCTGATTTAAAAATATATTTGGAAAGTTATCCCCTTTATTTTGTTTAATCTGGGCACTGCATTGCATTAAATGTGTGCTTTCTTAATGCTTTGGGTTTTTTGCCTTGGAAAATAGGTTACAAATGAGGAGGTGTCTTCTGAATGTTGATGGTAGATGCCAACCTCAGTTTGAAATAATTGCAAATTGAGAAAGAACAAGTTGTCCATTTTGAACTGCAAAGTATTTACAGGAAAAGTAGTAATAATGTTTTCAGTATTCCTTGCTGACCCCAAAACTTAATCCAATCAGTAAATATTATGGTCAAGGTCATTTTTACAGTGAGTTGAGTTAAGCAAACTCTTCTTGGAGAAAAGTGGGAGGGAGGTGACATACAGAAAAAGCCCGCCGAGGTAACAATGGGTTAGAGCAAAGTAATCAGGAGCATTCAAAGCAATCCTTTTCTTACTTGAAAGTTTGCAGCTATGTTCCTTGCAATGCAGAATGTCATTTCCCAGTAAACTGGGAGATGAGGGAGAGGTTGGATAGAGCCACAGAGAGCATGGAAAGATAGATATGTAAGTATGTATGTATACAAAGCTATTGCCACAGTTCTTGCATTTACCTGGCCTGCAAAGCCCTTGCTATCTTTCTCCATGAGCTTCTAGTTTTGTTGTTTTGCCTTAGATATTCACATCCAGCATACAAGGCTTAAACCTGCAGACCAAAATACCAGGTGGCGTAAAGAATGGAGTTTCTTGAATAAGGATTTGAACCATGTTTCTTTAGGGAGGAAGATTGAGTGTTAAACTGCTGTCCCTCTGCAGGGGCTTTACTAGAGCTGTGAATTTCTATGCTCCAGAGTACCAGTCTTCATGGGATTTCAGACTCAATCAGTTACAAAAGGCAAATGACCCTGATTTGAACTTCCTCCAAGTCTTCCCCTTGTTGCTCAAAAGCCTTTATTTCAGCCAACTGAGTAACAGTTCAATCGCACCCCTTCTCCCTTAACCACTGCTTTGGTCTCTGAAAACTCTCTTGTGTATCATATTAGATACAATGTACATTAGATACCTTGAACTGAGTCTCGCTACTCCTGGCATTTCTGGCAGAAGGGATTCTTGACTGCTGTGTGAATTGTTGCCCAAGTTTTGCTGCTACTGAAGAAGGGATGCTCTGAGAGCTGCATCATGAGCAAAGATTTCACAGCAAGGATGAGGAGTTTTCAGAGCCAGATCGCAAAGATTGCTAATCTCTGTAGGGTTTGCCTTGGAGAGGGAATAATGAAGGGATTCCTCTTAACTCTCTTGGATACAAAGATTTAATAGAAGAAATTGTGCTATTTCTCAGTCTGCTCCCACATCTTACTGTGGGCATTGACTCTGATCCTGCTCTAGTTTTTTAACGATTTCTGTGGTCCCCCAAAATCCTCCATTCTTGCTCTTCCTATCACCCACTACTGTTGGTTTATTCTTCCTTTGTGAGACAAAAGAGGGGCTACACTTTAACTGAGCCATATTCCTGTTTCCTTCACAGCTTCCCCTGAAGTATACTGGGAGATGAACATCTCCTTTTCTCAAATGAGTATCTGCGGCTTTCCTTGCTCTTTCTATCTTCAGCAATCCCTATAACAGGCACCTAGATCAAGCCCTTTTTAATCAATATCAAACACCAACAGCCCTATTGGATATGGCTTTTGTCTGAAGGTATTAAAGTGACAGGATGGGAGCCTATTCAGTCCTTTATTTTATTAGGTCTTAAAAAATCTGATAACTGGAAATGGAGAATCTCTATGAGTCCATTGTGAAACTGCATAAATTCAGAACTTAATGAATTGTAATTAGTGGCATCATAATGGGTTCCATATGTTAGTAAGTCATTTAAGAAGAAATACAGTTGTTTGCCATTCTGCACAGCACTGACAAATTAGGATTCAAACCATACAAGCCTCTGTCTTTCATGGATCTCTTATACAATATGTTTGTCAAGAATGTACTAATATGAAATGATGTGCAAAGCAGGATGCACAGAACTGTTCTGTCGTGTTTCCATGTTGTCTCTTTGTATGTGAGAGAATCAAGGATGTGCATGCCTGGTTCTGTGTTGCAGGAGGTTCAGACCATCTTGAGACTTGGGCAAAGGAGTGCTCAGACTACAGGTTACCTTTCATATTTCAGTGTGTCTTGAACTTAGAAAATAACTACTTCCCAGGGAGGGAAGCATTGTCTAATAGATTTGGTTGTCGTGCCTGAAGGTGCTGTATAAATGACAAACAGACATATGTTTGTATAATCTTCATTACTTTTAACACAGCTCAATATAATTTCACAAAATGTTTCATTTATTTTTATTTCAAAGATTGTGACAGTTAGGATTTTGAAGTACAAGTTGCCATCTGCAATCAATTTATGATCTCTCCCTAGTGCAATTGTGGAAAAAAAGAAGAGGAAAAAAAGAGAATTATTTGGAGTAAAAAGCATTGAAAAACAAGTAGAGTGGAGTAATAGCACATCTGTTTTCGTACAAAATCATGGAACCTGGACTTTTTTCAGTGTGGTATTTTACTACCACATGGCTTTAATCCTACATCTGGGCCTGTTGTTTTATGAAATATTTCCCACAGATGATGTCAATTATAATTTTTGTCCTGCTCGTCAATTTACGGACTTTTGGAATAAGACAAAATGAAACAACCAGAAAAAGAACAACTTATGTGGTCTACTCTCTGACAAAATTATAGCTGTGTGATACACTTCTAAAATCAATAACTCTGTTAATGATTAGCAGAAAACATTGCTTAGTTTATGAGCAGAGATGTGGCCCACACTCACCAGATGTTTGGCTCTAAGTTGCATTCTTGTTTGCTGTGTATTTACCAGCAGATGTTCAGCAGTTTATTTAATACCTCTTGTATGAGCCAGTAGTAGGTCTAAGTCTGTGCGACATTTATAAGTCATCTGCCAGCAATACAGGTGGAATGCTTTTATGATTTTTCTCCTCTCCCTCTCTGTCTCTCCCCCTCTCTCTCTCTCTCTCTCGTGGTGATCTGTCAGTGAAATCATAGATAAGTCTTTATGGACTTATACAGCTATTAGGAGATAGAATGCTTATCTTTGTAGAAGACCCTAAAATGTATACCTCAGCAGATGTCTTTTCAGCTGTTCTTTAATTATTATTTTTACACTTAACTTGCAGTACTATATGAAAGATCTGATGAAACTCTCTTCCTCAGAGATGTTCCAGCTGTTTTTAAGTTTAGACCCTGATTCAGGTATGAATGTTCTGAAGGCTTATGCTCATTGGAGTCTGAACCTGTTTTGAATTGGCCTTTGAAAGAAGGGCCTGGGCAAAGTAAAGATGCAGCTTGTGCTCCCAGCTTTCCCAGAGCTGAGGAGTATTTGAGTTTAGGATTTACAGTGAACTAGACTCAAATTGTTTCAATGCACGGGCATGTACAAATTCAAATGCTCGTTTTAGTTGGAAATGCTCATGAGGTCTGATCCAAATCCTATTGAAGTGAAAGACTCTTGCTGACCTCAGTGGGCTTTGGATCAGGTCCATGGAAAAGTGTTTCTATGAAAAGAATGCATTTACTGTGGCCCTGATTCAGCAAGGTATTTGAGCACGCACATAGTGTTTCAACATGTGTATGGCCCCATTGGTACACACATTTATTGTTATGCAAAGGCTTACATTGCTCCTTGCACAGGGGCCCTCAAGAGCCTCCACCCTGTCCAATCTGGGTGAGGATTTTTTCCTTGGTAGGGGAGGGTCAAGAGGCTTAGCCCCAAGCTCAATAGAGCTTCAGAGATCTGCTCTATGTAAGGGAATTCCATGCAAAAAACTTGTATTCCTGACTCAAGACTTATCCTGACTGGCTCTCCAGAAGCATAGCTGGAGTCGGTAATAGGATATTATCCTGTTTTTAATGGTGTATTGGACTAGATTGTACTTCAAGAAGATGGTCCCATAGGAGAGATGGTCAAGGGAGTACAGTCAGGCAAGGCAGTCTGTGGTGCATAATAAACTGCAGATTCATAAGATATCTGAGGCTAAAGCTACCCATAAACTACAGAATCATATCACAAATTATATTAGCACATGAATTTAATTTCTAGGTTGTGTATTAATATCATTTGGATACATACATGCTCTTTGTGAGTGTTTGCCACAGTATCCGAAACTGGTGCATAAGGAACTACTTTGGTAGCGAATTTAAAAAAGTTTATTGCTCTATAGAGGAAGAAATATCAGAAGTAGGCTGAGTAAATAAGGGCAGCAAGCAGAAGTAGACTAGACATTCAAAGGTATATGGTAATTGGAACAGGCATTGATATTATCGCTGGCAATTGCATATTCTGGCTGTGTGAAGTGTTGCAGTGTTTTCCAAACTTGGCTCCTTTCATTGTCTTTCTTTACTTGTGCCAGCCCTGGTCAACCCCAAATCAGTCTGATTGAAAAGGAATACTTGAATTTTCAATAAATAGTTTAAGGTTAGTAGAAACCACCTGTTGGAGGTTGGAAGAGTGTGATCTGCTAAAACATTCCTAAAATATTTCTTTACTTTTTCTAATTAATAGTATCACCTCTGTCAGTTAATTAGTTTCCATTATAGTGAACATACAAACTTGACGAAGCTTTCAACCTCCAGTCTCAATTCAGTTCTGTGGTGAGTATGATCTTTGAATGTACTTAAGACTGTATAGCAGGAGTGCCTTTTCCTCTGTATGCAGCATTAAGACTTGTGAGAGAGCCCGGTCGTGTTCCTTCGTGAAGAAGAATTCAGTGTAATAATTTCAGACTGCCTCAAAAATGAGTCTAAGTCTAAGCATGGGGCTTTTAGATCTCAATTTATTTAGCTATCACAGCTGAAACTGAGGTGCCTTGAGCATCATGTAGATATTTACGTGTGAAAAGATGCTGGGATGGTTCCAGTTTGCCGACATGCAGAAGGAGATCTAATGGCTGGTCAAAGTCAGACTGCTTCAGCCTGGACTGAAGGTGAAATTTCATGATAGTGATGTAACTAAGTCCTGGAACAAATTAAGAAAAGAAAAGAAAATTAAAAAACTCTGTTTTATCAGTGCTTAAGGTCCTCAGACTGAGAATAGGGACTTGATTTAGTTTCTTACAGACAGAACAGCTCCAATGCACTCAAAACCTAAGGTCTCTGAGAGATCTGACTAAGGCTGATCCGAAATAGGACTGCAGGTACTTGTGTCTTTCTGGAGGAGCAGGCAGATGAGATTCCACCCCACTGCTCCCCCCGCCAGCATCCAAAATAGCCCTAAATATGGAAGCAAACCCTACATATCTGTCTGAAGGATATCGGTGCTTTAATCCAACTACAGAGAAACTATTTGCTATGTGGTAGTATTCATTCCCTTTTTAGGGATAACAGGAAGATCTATACTGGTTTCAGTGCGTTCCTAACCCTTTTGAAATGGAAAGCTGTAACCAAATCTCATGTTTCAGGGCTTTAGCCTGCAGGACTAGGGAAGGATTTATTGTTTGCTTTCCTCTGAGGCACCAGATTTTTTCCCAGCTGGAGACATGACACTGGAGGTAGGCCAGTGCTTGGACGTGGTGCATAAAATCCTGTTTTTGCAGATGACTGGCTGGTCAAACTGATTTGATTACCAGATTTGAGAAGAAATTTTCTTCTGCATTGCTTGGTAAGGCCTAGAACATATAACAAGGCATTTTGGTTGGAAGAGCAAAGCAGGGAAGGCCCCATGGTGTTGCAGCTTAAAGGAAGTAGCTGAACCCACTGACAGAAAGTCTCAGTTGTAGGCAGGACTTCAAGGGGAGATGCTCAAATTGAACCCAACCATGAGTTCAGTAAGGTGTCTCCCAGCCCTCTCACCTCTCTGTCCCTAGGAAGGGATCTAGGCTGGGCTTCACTTATAGTCCCAAGGCAAAGTTTCTAGCACTAAAATTAATGGCTCACAGAGAAGGCATGCTTCCTCCCGAGAGCCTTGGGGGTCTTGGATGCCCAAGGTTATACTGGCTGGTTTCCCTGCTGCTCCATAAATGCTTTGTTCCCCTTCCCGCTCTGGGGAATGAGCTTCTCCTAGTTTGCCATGCAGTGGCATGAAGAGGCAAGAGTCCCATCAAAGGCATAAAGAAGTTCATTCTCCTCTACATCCAAAAGCTTCCTTAGCAACCAGAGGATGCTCTGGGTTCTGCTAGCAACTTTGTGTGCCACAAGGTAAAGAAAGGCTGGTGCTTACTTAAATCAAAAAGTATTTCAGTCACTAGTACTCAAAGGCATTGGACTCAATGCCTTGTGCGATGCATATTACCGGACTAGATTGCTTGGCATTGCCCTGTCTGAATCTGTGGCTGACAAAGCCTGAAGAAAACAGCAGCAGTGGAGAAAAAATGCATAGTCTGAGATAGTCAGTGCCACCTGCAGGATTGGGATGTTCATTTCAAAACTCACATGAATGGAGTGCCCAGATCTTCTAGAAAGCTTTGGAAGTCTTACTGCTTATAGCTAACTGCACTCAAACTGTATGGGAATCTGGAATAATGCTCAACAGCAGGATCTTTTCAACCAGCTGAAACAAAATAGCTGTCTTGAAACTGCCTGTTGACAGAAATCACAGGTTTTCAATTAAGCTCACCTTGAAAAAAGGCTTGCTTTCCAGGGAAACGTTTTTCTTGAAACCTATTTCTTGAAATCCAAAAATGTTTCCATCTGGATAAGCTGAAGGGGTGGTGTGGGAATTTGTTGGTATTCTGCAGCCTCAGATCCCCATTCATTTCTCTAGCGTGTGTGTCCCACCAGGAATTAGGAAATACAACTGTGGTGACGCAGCAGCTCTAGTCTGAAAAAAGGGAAATCAGCTGTATCATGGGGCATAAAGGGAAATGAGAGTATGACACCTGGAATTCCATCTCCCAGGGCACCATGCAGCAGCACTTCCTAATGGAAATACTTTGGGTTTTGGTTACAATATTTTGGTATTTGAGTTTCAGCCAAAACATTGAAATTTTTCCTTTGAAAAATTGAGATGAAAACTATTTTGTATTTCCATTGAAGTTTTGCCCAGGAAAATTAAAGCACTTTCCAACCAGCTCTACTGAAGATCACAAAAATTACTCTTTTTTTTTTTTTTTTTTTTTTTTCTTTTGGGGGGGGGAGGTGGCGGTGGCGTGTTTTTTTGTTTTTTCTTTTTTTTTCTTTTTTTGACCACTTAAGCAGCTGTTAGAGGATTAAGATGGATGTTACAGGCAAGAAAAAAAACCTGAAAAGGCAGTGCATCAAGAAACGATGAGGGCCAAATGTTTTTTAGAACGGTGCTTCAGCTATGTCAGTGAATTGTGTACATAAGCGCAAAGCATCAAATGTGCCTCCTAAATGTGAAATTGTGCAATGAAAGGTTATGAAGGCTTGTCTGCTTTTTCCATTTTGCATATGCTACTATTTGTAAGTAGTCTGTGTCAAGATACATGCAACACTTCAGTATAACTTGGTTTTTTGAAAATGCTTATGAAAATGTGGGCTGTCTCATCTAGAGTACTTCCTGGATCCTTCTTTCCTCTTAGCATTACCAACTAAGGGAAAAGAAGAGATCAGAAGCTTAAACTCCCAGCCTGCACACTTGTAATTTTTATATTATCATGAGAACATACCTGACTGCTTACAATACCAACAGATCAGCATGGCTATTGTTTTTCTCTGCGTGTGCATTCTTTGTAGCTTTAAGTACCAGTCAAATATGTGTTAGAATGGATAAGTGGAATAAAGCCTAAAATATGAACATCTCTCCTGCTTTACTATTTGAGTCAATTCATTACTAACAGAAGGGAACTTAGCAATGTTAAGAGCAAGTGATGCATCCAGGCCCTGATACAGGCTACAGAAACTGTACAATGTCCCTTAAATATGTTTTGACTTGCCTAGTGATTCTCACTGTTCTATGCTCAGGCATGAGCCAAAACAGCAGCAACTGTGTGTGTATGTGCTGTTCTGATGTACCGTTTCATATGTACTTCACAAGCAAACAGCTTGCACTCTAAGCATAAAGGTTTTGCTGTGTCAAGAGTAGAAGATGCAGGAAAAGGTGACCGAGAAGACTCTTTGAGGGAAAAGGCTTAGAAAGAGCTCATCTTTGTGGGATATTTAAGTGGAGCTATAGCCATATAACTTGTGCACATGCAAGTCCTTGTGTGGATAGCTTCACTCCAAAACAAGCCTTTTTCTGCTTAAGACATGTCACCAGCATACAAGGAAAAACACTAATTTTTTAAAGCTTTAATGATATGTTGTGGCCATGCCATTGATAATTATGGTCTACATAAATCCTGAGACAAGGTTGAAGCTATCCTTAAGGCACCCTGACCACAAAGCATGTTGCAATGATGCTCCTTTCTGAAGATGGTCAGTTGTTATTATAGGTTTTTGCCTAACATAGCGGCAGCGGTTCATCCTGAGTGAACTGCTGCACAAGAAAATGAAATGGTATCCATCCACATGTGCTCATGACAGTGCAAAGGCACAAATGTTGTCTGAGGTGTTTCACGTGGTTTCAGCGCACCACTGCCTGCATTGTCGCATCTCTCCATGAGAAAGACTAAATCATTTCTTATATGGCAGAAGGCCTCTTGCCTTTGGCTTTACATATTTCCTTTTTGTGGTGTAGAACCATCATCAAATTGATAGAAGAGACCTGAGATTCCACTAAAGGGTTAAAAAAACTTATAACTGTGCTGACAGGGGAAAATGCTCTACAACCATGCTAAATCATAAGCTCTTTCTTGTTATCTTAGGTATAGGGGCACTTGCCACAGGTGTAGTCTGACTAGAGGTGGGCAATAATCTGTAGTCACTGTTACAAGACTGAGACAAGAATGTACTAGCCAGTGATGGTTGCTTTTTGTGCTGCCACTGATGGAGAAAAGGAAGGGTATGGATCTGGCCACAGTTAGTTTCCTGTGTTGCGCAGCTTGAAGGTTGGTAGTAACAGAAGCCAGCATACCCAGAGAAGCTCAGGTTATGCATCTTACAAAAAATAGGCGCAAGCTATTTGGCACTTGGGAATTCATGTAGATAATGCTACAGCACTTACAAGAGGTGGGTTTTTTTAATCTACTTGATGCATGTTTTGAAAAATCTTCAACTAATGTGCAGGAATTCAGCTAGTCTTAGTACAGAAGGTGGAAGAGTTAAGGGGGCTCAAATGAAATAATTTACAATGATTTACCCCCTAAAGGATCCCAGTTAGCTGTCTGCTCTGTCAAATATCTTGCATGATCTTTTTTGTAACTGCTGCAAATGGATTAAGTGACAGGTATATCCTAACAATCTGTGCTATGGGATCTGCTGTAGAATTCAGGTTATGATATTACAAATAGCATGATAGTGTATTTGTGGGTCGTAAATTAAACTCGTGCCTGGACTTGCTTAAGTGTGCTCCACAGAGGGACACCGGGTTTTTGGATTGTTTTGTACTTTTTGTCTTAGAAAAGTGATTTACTGTGCACAAATAATTGCAGTTGGTGGTAGAGTTCTTGCAAAGGAGAAAGGTCCTGGAGATAATTTGAGTAACTGCATCATATTTACCCTGTGATTATTTAGAAATGGCATTGAACATGCGAGTGTTTGCAACACCAGCAATCAAGCACAATTTCAAAAGGAGCTTCTACATCATTGCTGTGCCTTCAAAGCATGGAGCATATGATAGTCACCAATGGTGACATGATATTGCAAGTGAACGTCTGCTGCTATGAGTGACCAAATGCTATAGAGTAGAGAGTTTTTATTGAAAAAGCTCTACTACTAAGTGAAGGTACTGCTCCAGATGCCTGTGAGACATTTAGACAGAAGTCATCATTCACCTCTTGGAATTAATTTGTGGATGAAAATTTAATTATAGTAATGCATTTGTAACTTTTTGTTCTTTTCCCATTAGGACATGAGGAAAATGTGGAGTAGGTAATAGCTGGATACCATAGCTTTACCCAGATCATAGCTCCTCTGGGATAGTGGTCTGTACTTCCAAAACCAGCTGGAGCATTGCTGTGTTTATACCTTCATGCAGATACACAACAACACTGGTGTGAATCATGGCAGCCTGAGCAAATTTTGGTGATTTTAATACTGTCTGTGATCTTTATGTTTGCTCCAATTGCCTTGTTACTACTTAATATCACTAAAACTGCCTTTTGTTTTTAGTGTCTTTTGGTTCCTCCTTACTCATCAAGATCAAGCTCCTTCCGCTTGCCCTTGTTGCCTTCCCTGGATGCTGAACTCTTGGAACTGTAGCAGTACAACAGGTGTTACAAAAGATACCAGGATACCTTAAATCCCCCTTTGGGCAATCTTACACAACTAGTAGATTTTCAGGAGGAAAAAAAAAAAGACTCTCCAACATCATCTTCAAAGTTTAGTGTTTATCAAACCCTGTCTGTGGTTCTTACCATTTTTCTTCACGTTTTATCCTATATTTCAGCAATTTAGTCCGTGTTTCTGAATAGACTTTCTTTTCCCCTGCTTGCTGTTCCTGAATAGCCTGTATGTTCAATGTTAATTTTCCAGTCATATGAGTTATCTCTTATGCCAACTAACCTATGATTTTGATTACGTGCTGATGCTTTCACTTCCTCCTCTTCATTTCCCATACTACTTGCCTGACCATGCAGACATCAGCAAATTGAGCCTCCATTTCCCTTCTGTCCCTTGTGTAACCCTGTTATCACTACCCACATTCCCTTCCCAAGAGTTAGTTTTTTTTCCAGATCACCATGTTGTCCCTGGTTGCCCTGACATTATTTAAGCCGTCAGTCATACACGCACAACCCCAATCCAGGCAATCTTTCTCTGAACTACTTGGTAAACTTTTTTTTTTGTCTGATGGTTCTTTCCACTGGTATGCTTTGGGAGGGACTGAAGAGTCTGAGGAAGAAAACAGAACTGAGGAATGAGCCAGCAAGCTGAAGAAAAATCATTGGGGTGGGTGGGAAACTGTAGTTCAGTGTTAACCAGTGTTTGTCATTTGTTAGGCGAGCTGCTGTATTTAGCCTGAGTTATTGGAGTGCTGCAGTGTACTGTTACCAGTGTTGAGTATGTCTGCTAGTAGGTCTAGGAGGTTTTATAGTCTGTCTTGCACTGAAATTATTGCGAGTGACATAGAACCCCTTCAAACGGGGCATTTGCTAGAGGACTAGAGGTAATGACATGGGTGGTCTGGGGATTACTAAAGTGACTTTGAGTCATTTTAATTTTCCCTTTTATGTCTACCTGTGTGGCCCTACAGGAAGGAGAATAATGAGGGAAGCACTCATTAAATGTGGAAAAGGGATCTAGTTACCCATTTTCAGGTGTGTTAACATGTGTAGATCCTATATGGAAAAGTCAATGTATAAATGAAAGGAAAAATGTTAAATGTGAAAGTTTGAAATTCCGCAAGCCTTGCACCTGCCTTGCAGTGTGACATGTGACAGGCAAAGAGAGGAAAATTGGCCGAATTATGCCAATAAAACACTTGAAACCTAAAATAGTAGCGAGAATTTTTATGCATCAACAATCCTCATACCGTTGGGAGTTTGCTAAGTGCTGGGGGAATGGGGCCTTTTGAAACCAAGGGTTTTCCACATGTCTAATAGGTGCATGACCTCTGTTACTCTAGTAGAGAAACTTGTGATAGTGTTGCTCGCATTCCTCTGCAGGCATCTCGGTATGGGAGTGCCAGTGTCTGTCTTTCTCTGCTGCAATGTCAGATGGGGAGAAGTGAAGTACTTGTCCAAGATCAGGTATGCAGCTGTTTGTAGATGTCAGGAGTTCTTCACATCAGCGAAGGCACTGCCGTGCCCTATTCCCCACCCTTCTGTTCCCTGTCTGCCCTGGATGGTTATGGGGCTGACTTGCTCCACTCTTGTGGATCGCTCATGATTGCCTGAGTGCTGCCTAATTCAACAGTCTCTCTAAAGCTGTGACTGTCACCCACGTGTGTTTCATTCATGCTGGAGCCTTCAGATGCTGCTAAAGTGAAGATATAAGGTACTTGGGCATATACACTTTACATGTGATTCTGTCGATGCTTTCCCTAACTTTTTTTTAAAGGGACAGTCATGAGTACCACATCTAGCATTAGAAGGAAACTAGTTCACACCTTTGCAAGTCATGGCTAGTAATAAGAGTATAGCATCTCCCATATGATACATATTCCAGTCCATATACAATTTTTTCACATTTTTCACATGGTTCTTACTGCAACAATATTAATGTACCTACATTTTACGAGTCCACTTGCACCATTTGTCCCTTTTAAAGCTCCTGTTTACCTCAGTGGTGCAGGATCAGGCACCCTCTGTGAAGAAGTATGCTGGCTACAGTTTCCATGCTATGACTATTTCTGTGTGGAAATGCATCAGCAGGTAACACAATAAGCGAACACATGGTAGGAAAATTGTTCAGTGCACAAAAGAGATCATGGATGACATTAAACAAATGGCCCAAAGTAGCTTTAGAAATGCTTTCATGCATCTTGGGCTGTTAGCTGTTTTATGTTTCCTGTCTGGAACGAAGAGAGAGACAGGGCAAAAAAGCTGGGGCCTTGTTTATGCTCATGTGTTTATTGTATCAGAGACATTTAAGTAGGAGGATATGACAGGTTTTCAAGGGGACAAGGTATGACTCAAATCCAGGTGCAGCTTATTTTCCATGAAATGTATCACTTGCCAATCAGACATAATTTACTGGCGGCCAAAACAAATCTTGGCAAAGTTGGCATTCTTCTTACCATAAATGAATGACATCTCAGCTTGTTATTGTTATTTTACAAATATAACAGGTGTTGCTGATTTCTGCTTGATAACCTGCTGTTTAAGGGGAATTATTTAACGTATACATACAGATAAGTGGGCTGCTAAACCAAATTCATCCCAGGTGTAACTGCAACAATTTTTTTGGTTCATAAATTACAGATTTTTATCCTAAATCTTATTTATTACAACTGGACAGATGTTACTGTGTTCTTCCTAAAATAATAGATTTTGAGGTGTGTTTGCTTCAAGGAGTTGAGCTTTTTTCCTTTCTTTTTTTTTTTTTTTTTACCCCTCCAATTCTTCTGGTGCTTTCTATTTGCATTTGCTCAGGAATAAATGGCATGGTAAACACATAAAAGCATATATCAGAACTTCACATTCTTTGAAAAATAGCCATTGTGCTGTGGATGTGCCAGGAATCTAGGTCACAAATGGGATTTCAGCCTGCAAATGCTCCTGTCCTGTGTAAGGTAAAAGAAAGCTTATTGGAAGAACTTGGAGGAATTCATTTGGATCATAAATATGTTTTAGGAATCAGTGTCCTCTGAGAGATTAAATTAACATGGCCTGTTAAGAAGCACCCAAGCTACTGCAATGCTTTAAAACTTAAACTAATGAAGAACTCCGTATAGACACTACTGATTTTTTTTAAATTATTTTTTTGGGGTGGGGGACACGCACCAAACAAACACTTCTTCTAGATACTGGAAGTTAAATCCAAGGGAATGGTATTTCCAGGTAGCCTGCCAGCACTGGGTGCTGCATGCAGCACAGCAGATAAGATCTGCTACACAGTTTAAAGATATCTGAACACTCCCAACATTTTTGCATGCTTCCAAAGAGAGAAATACCACAGACCTGAGGTTACGGGTGTCTGCGTTGGGTTTGGTGGGAGGGAACAGATTCATGCAGTCACCCCGTGGCACTGAATCATTATTTCCAGAAATGTTACCTCCTGAGTCAGTCAGTAATTTGGGGGTATCCACAAGTCCATGCCTGTAGGTGGGTATATAAGTACACACATCTGCTGTAAATACCACTGGCAGGATAACTTTGACCTGAACTACTGTGCAGTAATCCTTTAGGAGGTCAAGAGTTAATGTTGCCTCAATGGGCCTTTGGTTATGCTAAGAATTGTCCCTCAGTTCTCTAATCTGTGGATGGACACAGCTTGACTAGCCTACCGTTTTATAATCTGAATCATGGTAATGGTTTTACAATTATTTCAAGTTCCATCTCTGACATGATTCATCAAAACGACATGCAGTATAGCCCCACATGATGTTCCTGGCTTTTGTATTTCTTGGTTTGATTCTGACTATGATCACTGGTCTTTCCCATTAAAGAGTTTCTGAAGGTTTTTTCTCCCAGAAGAAATGGAAGTTGAAGGGACATGTCTTTCAGTGCAGCTTTGTGAATTAAGATACACCACTCCTGGTACTGCTGGCTGCTAAATCAGTTTTATTGTTGCATGTGCTTTAAAACATACCACAGATAAGGGAGACTTGATTGGTTTGTTTCTAAGGGTTATTCGTTACTGTAGACTCCAGCTGATACGGTGGCTTCTCATGCTTGATGTTGTATTTATAAAATTGAGAATGGTTCCTGGACTCCAGAGCTTTATAAACTCAGTAGACAAGACAGAAAATATGCTGGAAAATACTATTAGCCCCATTTTACAAACATGCAGAAGTCTTAGAAGACAAAATGACTGGCCAGTAGGTGACACAGAGAAACTGTGGCAGAAGCAGGAACTATCTGATTTTAGAAATATGAGGAAATTCAGTCTTTTACCTAAAGCATGAAACCTGTGGCAATTTGTATTCTGAGTCAATATTTTAGTACTTATTGATAAAACATAGTTTCTCTGGTGAACTTCTAATAGGCCAACAACAAATAGGATGGCAGCAAGAGCCTTGGGGCAAGTATATCCAGTCATGCTGGATATGCAAACATAAAAACCAGTCAATGAAGCTGTCATCTTTCTCCCCCCCTCTCTCCCTCCCTCCCCTCCCCCTCCCCCTCCCCCCCCCCCCCTTCTTTTCTGGTTTGGTGGCATGTTGCGTTTGGTTTTTTGTTTTGGGTTTGGTGGGGATTTGTTCGTTTGGTTGGTTGATTTGTTTTTTATTCCCAGTCAGCCCACAATATAACTGATCCTAACACATTTGTTTCATTTATTGGTTTGTTGCATTGTGCTGTGCTTACTGGCATAGCGTTTGAGCACTTCCTATATTATCAGTGATACCCTATGGAATCTCTTCAGGAGAGTGATGTACGGCTTTGGATTCTACTGTGTGCCAAGTGACTAACCGGGTTTTTAGAATTTGTCTCTAATCTCTAACTTACCCCAACGTGTTCTTGCCCTCATTAATCCCCTTGGGACAGTGAAGAGTGAAGGGAAAAGTATTTGTATGGTTGCTCTGTTCTCTTAGCTTGTTCTTGGTGTGCTCTTTGAGAACAGAAGTTCAAACTCTGCCACTTTATTCAGACTGGGAGAAGTGTGTGTTCCTGTAGGATCCTGAGCTACTCCCAGATGGGAACTTCCCACCATGAGGCAGCTCTAGAGTGATGTTTGCAGCTTTTCGAAAGAGCTGCCTCCAGGCCCAGACACCCAACAAACCCAGCTAGAGTTCCTCATTCTAAATCAAAACATAACCAAATGGGTTTGGGTGTCACTATGAAATGACCTGGCAGTTCAGTTGTGGCAAACTGGTTTCTTCTTCTGTGTGACTAATTTGTTTATTTTCCCCCAATCCTCTTGCAAATTTATAATGGCTTCCCAAAGCTTTTTCACCTTGTTGCTTCCTGCTGCTAAGTCAATTAAATTTGTCTTAACTCTTCTTCTTTATCCTGGCCAGCTTTTCTCCTACACTCCTTGTGTATCAGTGATATACCTACCCCCTTATCAAAAGACTGAGGTATTGAGGCTGACTTCAGATGCTCTGCTTACTTGGTAAATGCAGCTGTATAAACTAGAAGCAATCTTTTCCTTCCCTGAGACATTCTTTGGGGTCTACGACTCTTTTAGAGACAGCTGTTGTCCTCTTCTGTACCTTTAATCCAGTTGCTTCTTGCTCTGGGAGCTGCCTTTGTCAGACAGGGCTTTTTTTGCATGAACTCGGTGTTCGTGTTGCAAAATATGCCTCCATGAGGCATACTGTGCAGATGGCAAACAATAGCTGTCTCCAGCCAGGGAGGAAATCCATTTGTCACTGTTTCATCATTGGTCCCCATTGTGTTGCCTTCAGACAAACCCATTCATCAAGACAAGTTCCAAAGTGCTGGTGTTTACCAGGGATACTGCACAAATCCCATCTTTTAACATGCAAGCTCTCCCTCTGCGGTTTCTAGCACTGCTCTTTATTTCTGTTACAAGGGTGTCTAGAAAGACTAGAGGTCAGCAGCCTGTTTGCAGGTGATGTTTAATTTTGATCCCTGAGTGGGTTGTTGGCAATAGGGACAGAATCTGGGACCTTTTCCTGACAGCCTGTTCAGCCCAGGTGAGAATAGGTGGCTTTTATTTACTAATATGACATAGAACGTGAGCTTACATATGCCATCCTCTACATGTTGCCCACCACACGTGCCAAATAGCTCATACTGAGAGGATCCCATCTTCATGGATCTTGTAACCTTTGTGGAAAAGTTTGGAGGAAGGTGAGAAAAGGGGAAAAGATGTCTTTGTGTTTAACAGGGTAATTGTAGAGCTGGTACTGGACCTAAGTTCTTCTTTTCAGTGTCGCATCCACTCCTTCAAGCTTTCTTCTGAGGCTGGGTTCTTACCTGCTGATGTACTGATATCTCCAGAAGAATGCATGCTCTGAAGGCCAGGAGGAACTTCTGTGGTCATGTAGACAACCTGCAAAGCACAGAGCGTAGCACTGGATCCTGCAGACAAGGAGAGCAGCACTCAGGATCAGATGGCTGTGTTGATAGACCCAGAAACTAGTGCCAAGTGCCCCACAAGGTCAGAAGGGCTGGTGGGTACTGCAGTGTCTGTCCCACTATTCCTGAGGAGTTTGCCCTTCAGCTAGGGGCAGGGCTTGGCACTGGGCTGTGTACAGAAATGTTTTTGCTGACACCAGATGAATCTGACACAAGTCTTTGGTCTTGCAAGCTTTGCTTGGTTTGATTTGAGGTGTTTTCAGCCAGATTTCCACTATTTACGGGGTAACAATGAGAAGTTGCCTGCCATGGGGAGGCTCAAAAAGACTAAGAACTGATTAGAAAAAAATGTTCTTGAGATAGCAACAGCAGCCAGAGAAGCGAGATCAGGTATTAAAAAAAATTATGTAAGAAATTTGGAAGCATTCAGTTTTGGGTCACCTGAAATCATGAGAATGCAGCTAGAAGAGAGAGGCTGCGGAGTTCATGCACAAAGCCAGAATGTGCTGGGGTGGGAGGCCTTATCCAGAGATTGAAGCAAGGATCAGTCAAAGACTGAGGGTTATCTAGGAACACTGGTGTGGGGACTCTGTCTTGGAGGCACAGAATTAAGGGGTGTCTGGTTAGGGTGTTTAGTGAGGGAGTGTTCATAACAGTAAGCAAGCGGATGCTGTTAATCAGAACAATATGGAGCAGGCAAGTACCCTTCATACTGCAGGGATTTTCTTTTTCCTTTCTTTCACCCTCTCCTCTCCATCCCCAGCATGTATCTCATGTACTATATGAGGGCTTGGTGGTTTGAAATCAGTGAAGATAGGCTGCATTACAAGAGCTGAGGATATGGCACACGTAGAATTCATTATGAAACCTGCAAATAAAAGAAGTGTTCTGTATACCCAAGAAATCACGGAAAGGGTTAGTGTTTCACCAGGAAGCTGACAGCACCACACTGGACCACAATTAAGACTTTAAAATATGTAACAGCATTTTTATGACATCAAAGTACTGTTGCCGCACAAGGCAGCATTTATGAAAAGATCCCTGCTCTTCACCCTACAATCATGATGTACATATTGGCAATAAGGAAGTCAGCAATAGCTATTTACTGCTCTCCTGCAGCTGTGGACTTATAACTTAGGTCCCTAATTAAGTAGAAGCAGGGCTAACCACGAAGCACACCACAGTGCCTTAAAATGGCTTTCATACTGCGGAAATCTGGTGTTTGGTTACTCCAGAGAGTGGGTTTTTTTCCCCTTGAAAACTATATTTGCACATTCAGAAATAATTATCTGGAGATTAAAAAAAAAAATGCTGTCTTGTTGCACCATGAGATCTAAAGAGCTTTTCATGGAAAGCATTTAAAATAAATAAAAAATTAATCCTGCTCTATATGGGAGATATTGACACCAGCCCCATCTTTGTCATCAAATGTGAGTGATTGTTAGCAAAGAAACTAGTCATGCTGCACAAAAGAGATCACAGCGTGTGCGTAAATCTGCATAACCTAATTGACTATCTTGGGAACGTGATCTTCAGCTGTAAAAATCCGCTTTTGACAAAACAATAAAGTTAAAAAGGAATGTCCCATCATTATGTTCCTTAAATGTCACAGGAACTGCCGTAAGTGCATCTTGGCAAAGGCGAGCCTACATCATTAGTTCCTCTCCTGGTAGCTTTTAGGTTTTTTGTTCCACATGGCCTGACTTGACAGGACAACAAATAGGCCTTTGCATCTGTACACATTTATTAGTGGATTTTATCGTTGGACATCAAGGAAATTGAGTCTCATCTAAAGGTTTATGACTGTACACATCTGTGGATTTTACTACCCTCCTTTCAAACAAACAAACAACAGCAGCAGAAAATTATTTTTGGAAACTACAGTTTAAGATTTAATAATCATTTGATGTTCTGAGAAGTCCTTGGCTGTTTGTCCAAATAGTTGCTGAACATTTGTTGAGCACTTCAGTTGGGGTGGGGGTGGGGGGGGTGGATAGGGAGCTGGGGGGGCAGGCTTGGTGATTTGTCCTTTCACAGCCTTCCTCTCTACTCCCAGCATAGCAAGCTTTTGTTGGATTGTGTATAGAGATGGCTTATCATTGGGACTAACCACCTTTGTGCATATAGCAATTCTGTCTCTAACTGATAACATGCAAAGGAATCCGGGGGGGGGGGGGGGGGTGTGTCAAACTGGGGCATAATATTGCCTTGTGCTGCTTTTGCTCTTGCCTGTTAATATGTAAGATTTCAACATGTTCCAACTCTGCTGGTTGGCGAAAGAGAGCCTGAAATCTAGCTAAAGTAAAGCAAGGCCAGAACAGTCTGCATGCCTTGCTCATTTAAATTCCTGATAAAATTAGTGGGCTAAAGGATTTGTTCAAGATTTCCTCGTAATCAAAGTATTGCACAGTTCCTATGCCAGGAACTCCACACCTGGCTATAGTCTGAGCTGTCACATTAAAAAAAAATAAAATTAAAAATCAGAATCCTGAAGCAAATTTTGGAAGTAGCAGCTGGGTGTAAAATAAAATGGTGCACACCTACCATTTCAAAGGGTCTTAAACAACAATTTTGAGTGAATTGCTAACTAATTTTTTCTTAATGCTGTGTTTATGCAGAAGCCTAAAGATGACAGCTTACAAGCCAACACTCTGAAATATTTTGCTGGTAATAATTTGAGGTTCGTACCCCCTAGTGTGTTTCATTGGAAGCGGACTGTCCAAGGTGAAAATTGAGGTCTTAAGTTAATGGACTCTGCTCTGATGAATTATGCTTTGTTCATGAATATTTTAATAGCTTACATAATGGAGGACTGGAAGCTGATTTTTTAACTTAGCTTTTTCAGACTGCAGAGCTGGATGGAGGAGGATTTTTGCCTAACAGGAGATTCTTACAATCTGTCTTAAGCAAAGGATGCTGTTTCATGAAAACATCTTCAGCTTACTTTATTTCAACTTGCAAGTGTTTCAGCTGAGATTAACTTTGTAGATGGAGACACTGGCAGATATAAAGAGCCTGAGAAGATAGTGCTTGTTATTCATTGTTTTGTAGTGAGGAAATAGGACTCGGTTGACCTTACAGATGGATTTTACTTTGTATGCGTATGTAGTCACTTTGAGGTAGACTTTCCTACACCAGCTCTGGGAGGAAGTGCCTGGAGAAAGAGACAGGATACTGGACTTACACGGCGCTTCCCTGAAGAGAGGACTTTCCTCCCTTTCTGCCGTGCTCATGGTGGCTCTGCTTTAAGGCCCACTTTGGGATAAAAGCTGTGTTTGGACTTGCTCCTGTGCAACTGCCCAAAGGTTGTGACAGAGCCTGGAGCAGGGCCAGGGCCTACATATGGACCTCCCAAGTCCCCGTGCTGCAGCCTGACCTCAAGACCAGATTGCATTGTTACTGTTCTGTTTAAATGGTGTTGTGTGGAGAAAGAGAAAGCTGTGTGTAGGACTAAAATAATAATCTTCTCAGAGGAAGTGATGGCTAAACATCTTTATTGGGCACAAAAAGAAGCCCCAAGAGCAAGTCTTCTGGACAGAGGTTGAAGCACTATTTATGCCTTTTGTTGAGCTATTGCAGCCAGCTCATTTAACAGTTATGTAAAGGCAAGATTTAAGAAACAGTTGCTTGCTGGAAAGAATAAATGTATGTTTTCCCTATACCACACAGTGCAAGGGAAACTGCCACGGAGGTGAAGAAAGCCTGTGGCAGTCCTTCTCAGTCATTTGTAAACCTTTGAATGAGTTCCCAACACCAATTGTTACTCCGATCTGCAGTGGGCTACTTTTTGGCCAGCTCAAAGAAGCCCCAGAAAATATTGCACCCATATGCGCTTTTTTTTTTTTTACATTCTCATTAAGTTTATAAAACCCACAAATTTAGACCATCTGTCCTATAAATGTTTCTAAACTACACCAAGATGAAAAAGCCGTTCTAGCTTTTTGATATAAGCGGTCAGCAAACCAAACACAAAACCAGAGCAAAGCAAATATTTTCTTGTCATACATGCTTCCCAACCGTGACGGATGAACTGTTATTTTTGATGTGTGTTTGGATCCAAATTTTGGAGAGAAATGCCTCCTAGATATGTGCACTTAACACCAAACCGGCTTGATATGAAGAATTCTTGTTAGGGAGGGAGCAACAGAGGGAAAGTTGCACCACATGCTGCCCATGGACTATATTAAAGAAGCTGTTTCTTCAATTATTTGTCTACCAACTGCTCTGCTGACTGCTATAACAAAGCCATCCGAGGCATGGACTATGTCAGACCATTCTCAGGGTAAGGTGTTCACACTTATATTGAATCCACCTCTCTCTTGGATGTTAATCCAGGAATATTTATTGCCTCCACGTGAGACTCCAAAGTGGGATTGGAGCATGATAATGAAGAGAGGCTGTTTGCAGTGCTTGGCTGACAGGTGGGATTAAGCCCAGGTCCTTGTTCACAGGCACACTCAACAGCAACCTATGTATTGTGAAAAGACTCAATAAAGCAAGTGGTAGAAAGGAAATCTCCCTTGAGATCCTTTTTCCTGGTGTTTCCATGGACGTAGCAAATTCCCAGCCTAAACCCTTTAGGGAAGAGAGGGCACTGTTTAAATTGTACACCCTCCTTTGATATTTACAGCTAAGTGGAAAAAAATAAATTGTTCTGACTGTGTCCAATGGTGGTTTTGACTTCCTTTGCTATTGGCACATTACTGCTTTGAGGGCCAGATCCTAACCCAAATCCTGGTCAAGGAGGTCTTGCTCTGTAGGCTAGACTAAGAGATTATATGTAAAGATATTCTTACCCATTTGCTTTATGTATATTACAACACTTATTATGCAATTCCTGCAGGCTTAACCAGAGCACAGATATGAAGTGGCGTATCCTGATATAGCCATGGACCTGTCTTACTGGTGAGCTGAGGAACTGTGTACAGAGCAGTCTGAAGGGGAGCTGTGGACACTTAGTACCTGGAAAGCCATATTGAATTGTAGTGTCTTTTTCATGGAGGAGGAGGAAAGTGGTGGTTGAGCTATGCAAACAATGAGGGATAAATTGTTGCATGTGTGAGCAGTGCTGGCTTTTTGCTGTCACTGAATTCAATTTGCCTACCTTCAGCTATTTTCTGTGGAGATATTCACAGCTGACGCAGTCCTCTGGGCCCTCTTTATCATCAATAAGAGTTATAGGCAATACTTAGGCACAGTTCATCTGACTTGTTTTAATCCTTCATCTTGGAGGTGAAATGTGAATTAAAAGTGTATTGTTCTCTGCTATGTTTATAGGTGCAGTTGAGATAAATAGCTTGTAGATGCCTATATCTGGGCTGAGGAATGCATCCTATTCGTCAGTTCTCCACTGTACAGCCACCTGGTTTTGCCCATAAAACTGTGGTGCAAAAACCCAAAGTCTTAGTTAAAACAAGATAAAAGCTGAGCTGTACTCAACACTGCCATCGCTTCCTGACTCTTTCATGGTATTTGGAGTTTCTCCATCTTTGCTTGCCCAGCCCAAGTTTGATTCCAAAATACACTTCTTCCAGACCTCTACTGACAGTTGTCTGTGGGTTAAACATCCTGTCCTTATGGCTGCTTTACTCCAGTGTGCTTGGACACACTAAACAATTTCTGTGCAGCAGAAGGTATGGTGTATGCTGTCAGCATTGGCTCCAGAGGAGCTGCCTGCCTGTACATCTCTAGGGCTGGTGTCCACCACTCATTCTTGCTATCTGGGCAAGACTCTTGCCAAACAAAAAAAAAAAAACCCAAAATGAAAAAAAACCCCCACCTTCTCCCAGTACAGTGCTTGGGATCAGCACAAACAGTTGTATAATGTTGTTGACCAATGATTTAAATTCAGTAGTCATTTGTGTAATGAGTAATGTAGTTTTGTGTCAGTAGGTAAATGAGGGGAGTGCATCCACAATGAGTTGCTCCTTTTAAAGATAAAACAAGGTGTGAAGGTTTCAGTGTTGCTGTTTCTCTTTTTGGAGTTCTTCCACTCTGCTCTGCTTTTCCTTAAAAAAATTGATGAATGGGCAGAAATGGTACCATTTCTTCTAGCGCTTTACCTTCTATTGCACGTACCTTTGGGTTCTGTCTGCTGATCAGCGGGGGCACCGGAGCCCCTTGGTAGGCCAAGCACCCAGTCCTCTTGTGCTGGAAATGGCTACCAGGGAGTTGATAGATGAGCACTGTGACTATGCTTTGCAGGTAAGATCCCTGGCAGAAATGTGCTAGCCTCTGTCAGAGCTGAGCTGGAGTGTCTTGCAAGCACTGTGCCAGTTGTTTTCTTCCATTCTCCCACTGCTGTGATAATTTAGCTTGGTCTTTCAGCTCAGTGTAGTGCTCCACCTGACTGTCTGAGAAGAAAATGGCATGCTTCGTAGGCAAGTAGCAGTATTTCTCTTTATAGAGCTCTGCTTCTCATTTTAGGAAAACAAAGGATATTTTTCTAACTGGGTTCAAGCCTTAACATGTTTTTCAGTACGTCATTTGAAGTGCTTGTTGAACAAAACAGTTACTTCAATGAATAGCAGGTTTGCTGAAAAAGACGCGTTCTCTGTAAGGTTGGGAGAAACTGGTAAATAAGTTTGGCTAAAAGCACTGTGTAGATGGAAGAGATGTTGAAACTTTCTTTCAGTGCTTTATCACTATATTTTTGGAAATTTGAAATGTCTAATCTAGGTTTTACCTGCATAGAACTTTTGGCTTTTTAATTTCTACATCAAATTTTGAACATATGAAGGGACCTAAATACACAGAAGAAAAGTGTAAAAGGTTACAGACTAATTCTTTTGGAAAACTTAGTTTTGTCAAATGCAAAATTTAAGATTTATAGTTTAAAGCAAAAATAATTTGGAATCCAACATTTTGGGCTGATCAGAAATGATTTTTTCTTTGTCTGTAAACCCCAAAGTTTGCATCTGACACAACCAAGATGGGCTTTTTTTCCCCTGGTCACCCAATAGAAGAGTTCGCTATTTCCACAGCCTGAGTTATAACTGCTGTGGAAGAAATGCTGCATTCTGTATTTTGGCTCTGTTGACAGAGAGGCTGTGCAGTCCATTGAGGAATGATATGTCCTGTACAATATGCCCTGTTTCCTATAGGGCTCTCCAAGATCGGTAGGACTCTCTGTAGTGACAGCAGAGGGTTTTAGATTTACAACTCAGTGGGAGCTGCATAGGTCTTCCGATTTCTGCAGCCTTCTGTGTACGTCTTCTAGTGTTTTATAGGAATGGAGTTGCATCATCAGGCTAAGATTATGGACTTAAAAGTTATATATACATGCCATTAAAAAATTATAAACTAATGTACCTATATGTGAAAACTTTACATGCACACATATGCTCACATACTAGACAAAGAGCTGAATTCACTACTGAATTGCCTTACTAATCTGCCAGGTTCAGCAACTGATCAGCAGCTCTTGATAAATCAGGTTAGTGTTCTCTTCAAAGGTTTGCAGAAGTTCAGTGTACATCAGGCTAGCTAGTGAAACTTTTTCTATTCATTCATTTACAAAAAATAAACAGGAAATTTTGCATTTCAGTTCCATCCAGCAAAACCCCATTACAGAGCTTTATTACTTTACAGTGATTTCCCCTCCCCCTGCAACAAAATAGCTGCGTGCAGTACTCGTACTCAGTATTCAGAACAGCTGACATGAATGTCTGAACTTGAAGTGGGGTCATTTATAGGAGTGAGGGTATTGCCATGTTTATTTTAGCCAGAGTTTTCTGAAACAACATAGCTGACTTAAATCCCAGGTTCACATCCAGGTGGGCAGTCATCCTGATGCCCTGTGCTCTGTGGACCGTGCTTTGGACTGTCTGACGACTTGTGGGGGTTTGCTGGAGGGGGCCTGGAAGGGAGGAGGAGCAGAGGTGTAATGTACTCTGTCTGATTATGATGTAGCTTAGGAATTTGGGACACCAGCAAAGCTCTCAGGTTGGTTATCAGTGATGTCAGCTAATACCTTTGCCAGTAATGCCCAATAGCTAACTGCCTGTTGTATTTCTAAGGCATTGACTTACTTCTAATAAGTTGCGTTTCTTTTTTTACAGTGTATTTCTTTACACAAGTAGAAAACTATTTTATTTTACTGCATGGCGGAATATACTTCTTTAAAAGAACTCAAATAACTACAGCAGGCTAATACTGTTGGACCAGGAAAGCATGAAGAATTAGTCTTAGGTGCTGGATCCAGTTGTTGCCCTGTCCATTACATTCACGTACCTGCAACTGATTCATTTAATTGCATGTTTCTGTGGCCAAATACCAATGTCTGTATTCCGCAGATTCTTATCATTACTCCTCTGCCTAATTGTGTGTTGCAGTGGGAAGGACACATACTACTATATCTGTTGTCTATATCTGCTTCACTTCTCTCTTTAACCTTAGATGTCCTTAATTACAATGCGTATAGTAACTCTTAGCTGCTGAGTTTTGAATTTTTCTCCCCCCGTTGTGCTGCAAGACTGCAACAAGATGTGTCTGTGCAATTAAAGCAGAGGTATGCTGAATTTCTTCCCACTTGTTCCCCACTTCCATTGTGGACAGTTATGCTAAGAAGATTTATGCCTGAATAGTTTTTCTACTTTGGTGAAATGCAGTAAGATATCCAGGTGTTTGAGGTACTGTTTGAGGTACCATATGGAAATAGAATTGAACTGGTATGAAAGGCTATACAGTAATATTTAAATATATATGAGTTAATCCACATGGTTGAACTGTATAAGCAAAGATGCAATTCTTTTGGCTTTTACGTTGCTTTGTGTGATAGCAGCATTTGACTACTTTGCACGCAAATCAGTAGCTCTGGCAAAGCCCTAGAAGAGTCTGTGGTGTCTCATGCCAAGTTATTTCCTCATCACGGGCAAAACTCAGTTTGAGCTGTGTGTCATCTTTAGCTGTTATAATTTTGCACTTGTGTGTGTTGGAGTTGTGGGGATAGGAAGATGTAACCCTCCAGCTAGTTCCCCGTGATCTTTGGACCTTCTGAGCCATCAGGTACTGTATGCTTGTATGAAATCAAACTTCTGTGGTAGCACTATCACTCCACAAGTACCAGAGGAACTAGCATTTATTAATAATTTGGTTGCTTGGATTTGTCTGTTGTGCCCTCTATCTGTAGTTGTAGGTGAGCAAACTAAAAACAGCTACATTTTGTTAAGGTATACTCATGAGCGCATTATTAAAAATATTGCTATTAATAAGGAGAAATAATGGAAAACTTTGTTTTATGTCTCTTTCTGAACACACACTCTCTCTCAACAATACTTCTGACAGCAGTCTCTGCACTAGCAAAGGACCTTGGTTCTCTGTTACTGGCTTTATTTCCACCTACTCCTATCTCTAGTGCACAGGCATCACTTCAGTTGCCAAACACAGAAATTGATGCAAAGCTCACGCAAATAAACAGGAAGCATTTATGTTAACTTCAGCAAAATTTGTGTCAGTTTTGTGCTTCAGAATGGCTGTTTTGTTTTCCTTGCCTCCCAAAAATAAGACAGGTGACTGTTGCCAGCAGCTCTCATGCAGACCTGCGTCTTCTCCAAGCAGCACACACTGTCTGCTGGCTGACCCATCTTCCAGTTAAGAGGCTCTTCTGCCAAATTTGTTATATCTGCAGTGTTTTCCTTTTGACATCTTTGTATGTATATAGAAATTAGGGGGTTCCCTGTCACATGTCAGAAGAGGACCACCAACTGACCCTGTTGTATGTGGTTTTAAAGAGACAAAATTATTGGTGTGCAAGCTTTTCTATTGACAGAAAAACATCAATACACTTCTTTACTCTTACTTACAGTGAGCTATATAAGCAGAGTTGCAAATAAATGTAGTTGTTAAACTGTTTCACTAGAACACTAACCTAGCAATTCTCTGAATTCAATATGATTTTTCAGCTGATAACAAATTGTGGATAACGGTGTTGGGCAATGTATCCCAGTAATAATGTTTCCTATGCTGAATATTCTACCTCTTCAATTGAGTATTCCTCATGCCTTTGCATGTCAGCAGGTAAAGGAACCAGGTTATGATGTGAATGAAGTTCATGGAGAGGTTTATAACTTTATAATTAGCACTGGTTGGGAGATAAGCAAATCAGCATTCAAATATGCAAAGCAGAGAGGAAAAATTTATGTTAGATTTTCAGCTTGCTATTAGTAGGGCTTATTTCTTTACTTTTTTGATGAGGAACAGCTGTGGATTAGCACAGAGTAATCAGAGACAGTAGACAACCTGGTAGGGTCATTGTGCACTGCTCCTTTGAAATGCTCAAGTTTATGGGGTGTCAGAGCAAGCCGGGACATGAACTGACTGGGCTGAGTTATAACAATAGTTTGGATCACAAAGGGTCGGACCATCAGCTGGTTGAGATCAGCAGAGCTCTGCAGTGCAAATAAGTCCATTTATTCCAGGTGGGCATTTGCCTCCAAAAGCTTTATCCTTGTATCTGCCAAATTTCTATCAGTGCAAAAATTTGATGTGATCTTGGTTGAGTATGGTCCTACAGTCACCCCAAGTGAGTGTTTCTGTAACAGAAAGATTTTAAAAGGTGACCACACTGAGCCATGACCTCATTTTTAGAAATAAGCAGACTGCTGAGTTTCTTCAGGCTGTGTTTTGAAAAATGACTATTTTTTTTTTTTTCCTAAATTGGAGATTGCTTTTTGGAAAAGATAATTTCTTATTTAACTGATATATGAAAAGTGAGATGTGTTGTGGTGGTTTGGGGGGGGGTTGTGGTTTGGTTTTGGGTTTTTTGGGTTTTTTTTTTTTGTTTGTCTTTTATTCCTTTAGTTGTATGGCTTTACTCCCCTCCTCTGCCCACAGGTTGGTCTTCCTGGTTATTTTAACTACCTAAACTGAAAGAGCAGTGGGAAAAAAAAAAATGGTAGAGAAAAAGGAAAACAAATGATGGAGGAGGTAAATCAGAAGAGGATTTTCAAGGTGGGGGGGGGAGCAAAAGAATGAACTAAAATGCCAAAACAATACTGATCACGTTTAAAGAAAAAATAATTGTTAAAAGCCTGTCACTTAAAGCATTTTCTGATTTCTCCACTAGCTCTACTTCCAGTTTACTTTTTGCACAGAAAATATGAAACCTTGTCTGTCAGCGTATGGTCCGTTTCAACATTTTAGAAGTTTTTGTGCATTGCTTACTCTCTGCCATTTCCCTTTGAGATTCAGTGTTTGGGTTTTTATTGTTGGTTGGGTTTTTTTATTTTTTTAATCTATGCTGTACTCATTAAGTTCAATGGGAGTTGTGTGAAATAAATTCCTAGATGAGTATTGAACACCTCAGCTCAGCACTTTTGGAAGTGAACCAAACTTAATTCGTGTTGTTGTCTCCTTGTGCCAGATTATAGACTCCAAGCCATGCAGCAAGTTCAGGAACAAACCCTGTCTGTTGATATAGGGCTTCTGCATTCACGTATGTTTAGTTTTTCTCACCTAAATAAACACCCAGATAACTGGGTTAGAATGGGTAGGGGACCTATCTCTTCCTTTTCTACCCATGTTTGAAATGGCTGTGGATTTGTCCCAATACAGAACAGGAATAGTTTTTAAATCATAGAAAAATAAAACTTCTCAGTAAAAAGGGACTTTGACTAGAAATTCCATTTTTGGTGGAAATTGTGACAGATTTGATACACTGGCTTTTCCGTCATAGCTTCTCCCATGTTAGCTCTCTTAAGCATGGAGGATCAGTTGTGAGGGTAGACTATATAGGCTTTCCTTAACCAAATTCAGGTCTTTTTATAGATAACTGCAATCCTCTGTGTTTTTTGTGACTGTCTGTCCAGCCCACCGTGTCATCAGCTTCTTGCCTGTGTGTGGAGAGTGAGGAAGGAAGCCAGTACAGAATTGGAGGCTTTGCATTGATGCCTTGATAAGAATACGCATTTCCCTGTCCTAACTTTCAGCATCACATTTTTGCCAGACTGCCTCAGCCTTATTTCAGGGTTTAATGGCCAAATACTCCATAGTCAGATCTTGTCTCCTATAAGATTGGAAGGAAAAGTCATCATAAAACATTGATATTTCATTTACAGTTGGCTTGATCAGAATCAAAGACATGCTTCCTTTTAGCTTAATGAGCTACCCACATCTGCAGTCCAGCAGGCAGATTGGTTGTGTCTGAGCAGGAGTAGTGCTGACAAGGGTAAGAGCTAATCAGCCATGCCTTGTGTTGGGATTAAGAGTTAAATGTTGCAAAGCTTGCTATCCCCCAGTCACTGGAGTTTCAGCTCTGCGGAGAGGTTGATGTTACCACTGCCTGTGCGGAGGTTATGAAATTCCTCTCAGTCCAGTAGTGTGGTGTAACAGGATGTTCAGCAGTGAAAGAAAATGCAAATTCTGGGTCAGGCTCTGTCAAAGTAAAGAGGATAAAACAAACAGGGAAATGATGGCCAATCTTTTGAATGAGATTCTCAGCTTGTGTGTATTAATTCGAAGTTTCTTCTGGGTGACACCAGCCAAAGGGCTAGTCCATGGACACCTTTTGGGCATATCTGAACAGAGTGGTCCTTTCTTTCATGCAATACTGGGCATTTGGGAAGAGACATTTGCAGCAGTTCAGTAAAGATTTGGCCAAGTCTTCTCCAACATCACCTGTTATAATCTTTAGGAAATGTATCAAAAGCTGAACTTCCTGTACACCATTTCAGAGTCCCATTCTGATTACAAAAATCTGAATTACAGCCTGTTAATTTTAAAAATGGATTATTTTTTTTCTTGCATGCATATTATGTGGCATTGTTGTTTTTCAAATTAACCGTGGGTAGCCATGGGAATTTATGTGCTCTTAAAACAAAAATATATATAGAAAGAACTGAAAGCATTCCAACCATTGTTACCAATGATTTAGGATAGTATGCTAATTGCAATGTCAATATTGTCTCCTTTGCTTTTTTTTCTGTTGCAAAACTTGTAGTTTATGCAACCGATGTCAATGGAGCTAAGCTAATTTATGTCAGCTGGTCTGATATTTTTGGTTATGATTTTTGCCTTGGCAAAACACATATATAATATTGTTTTTCCCAGAAGATTGGCTGAATACCCTAAAAGTCATTATTGACAAATACTGGGGTTAGCCAAGTAGGACTTAAGATTTCTTTCAGTAGTGGCAACATCGATCATCTGGGTGAAACAGACTGTATTTTGCTGAAAGAAAAGTTACTTCTGTTTATTTGTAGGGCATAAACATCCTGTAGGTCTGTTCAGAGTTATAACAGTGTAAATCCATTGTAGCTGAGTGGAGACTCAAGCCCATTATTTTTCAATGAGTGATATTCACCTGTTTGCTTAAATGATGCCAGGTGGACAGAACCAACTTTTATAACAAATTTAAACTCCTCATAAACAGAGCTTTAACTTCCCTTCTTCTTTGATTTTGTACTGCAGGCCTTGAGAACGATGGGGACATCTGTACCTTTGTGGTGAGGCATAAGTGCAGGTGAAGGAAAAATCATTTGTCCTTATCCTCACTGTATTATTGAACAGAATTGCCTGTTCATGAGATTACAGATCACCTGAGGGGGGAATTAAGTTACACTAACTTTTGAAAAGTTAACACTTCTAAAACTTGAAACTCAAAGCCTGGCCCTGTTTTGTCAGCAAGCCCTTCTTGCAAACAAGTGGCCTCAACTTCAACAGGTGTAATTGCCCTGTGACTCCTCCAAACAATGCTGATTTACACCAGTTTGATCACATAATGCACAAGCTGGTATGGGTGTGGCCACGACCCTGGTAAAGCAGAATCTGCAGCAGATGACAAACCTGGGCAGTAGATAGAAGCAGCAAGATTTGCCGTGGTGTAGGTGGTGATGATGGAGAAGAAATGGTTATTGGGTGGAGAAAAGTCACAGAAGGAGAGGCTGTGCCAGGTATAGAAAATCTTAGTAATTTGTAACTTGGGTATTGGTGTTAGACTTGTCTCCTAAATTCATCTGAGGGTACCGAGTAACAAGGGAAGGTGATTATGAGAATTCTTTCCCTGTTGATAAGACATTTCAGAACAGCATCTGGCTCAAGTCTGCTATCAGCATTTTGATTTTGCAGTGGGTAAGTCTGCCTTGTTCTTTAAAGTGCCAGATACTCAGCTCACAGTAAGGTCTTCAACTTTATTTTGGGTGAACGGAAATTTCTGTAAAAATAATAAGACTCAGGAGAAGGAATTGCAGTAATCCTTCCTGGCTGTGACAGAAACAGGTCCAACCATTTCCAAGGCTGCAGAAGCCTGGCAGGATTAAATGTTAGCCAGAGTCCTAAAAAGACAGCAAGGTGTTTCAGTACATCTTAGTACCAGGCTTATGAACAGAGGGTTGTGGTACCAAGGTAAACTCACACATTTCTTACAGATGGGCAGACAGGTAGAGTCTTCTCCAGAAATCTCACACAGCGAGGTTTGGGTTAAGTGGTGTTTTACCTACCTTCTAAGTCAGTATTTGTGCATCTGATTTTTGCTGTCTGTTTAAAAATCAAATAAAAAAATCAAAATGCAAGCATCCAGTCAATGCAATTGTGTGATGTTCACCCACTCATGCTCAGAAAACTCTATGGTTATGATCTTCTTCCTGTAGAATCCTGGTTTTGGCAGATTTTATGTGGCTGGAGCTCTATTCTTTTTCAACGTGCTCTTGTTCTTTTAATCTGCAATTTTTGATGAATTCCTAAATACTGGATGTACTCCCTTTGTTCCTTCTGTAACCTGGCCAGTGTTTTCAGATGACAATATGCAACTTAACCCAGTGTAAGCAGTGAACATTCTCAGCTGGATTTTTTGGGGGGGGGGAGGGTGGGATATGTTACCTATGCAATGAATGGAAGTGAAACCAAGAGCCAGACATCTCAGAAATCACTCCTTGGTAGGCTAATAGTTTTTCAGCAGCTCCCGACATATCCACAAACTAGGCTATTTCACAGGGAAAGTATAGTGCTGGTATAAAAGACAAATCCCTATCTAACATCCTCATCTGCCCTGGGTGGTGTTTTGTTGTTCTCTGGCACTGTGGGTGAGGCATATAGGATCTGCTGCTGTTGGGAAAACCTAACAGCTGCTCCTCTGAGCCTGAGACTGCTGCCATGCTCCTGGGTGCAAGAGGAAAGAAAGACTTTCCTCTCTAATAACCTATAAGCTAAGCTGAGCCAACAAAGTGGGGCTGAACAGCCAGCCACTAACCACATCTCTTTATTTAGGCTCATAGTTATGTTTTTAGGACACAGTGCATTTTTGCCAGTTCCAGGGTATTCTCATTCAACCCATTTGGGGGCTTTTAGAAAACGTTTTGTTCCAGCCATCATCAGAAGGCTTCATTACCAGATGTAAATTTTCAGTCAGGCAAACCAGTTTAAAGCTGGTCTGTAATAAAGCACACTTGACCTTCTTTGAATTCTTCAGATCAAACTGCTTAGACATTTTTCATTCTTCTTCCTGCCTTTTGGTGGCAAGATATCAGTAACATACTGTTCTGTACAAGTGTACAAAATTCCTGATGTCCAAATGGATGATTTTTATGGTTGATGTGACACTGTCAGCAGTGCTGACACTAATTTCAGCAAGCCAATAGTTTACTCAGTGTAGAGTCATTACACTCTGTCCATGATGACTGTGCACAGAAGTCAGGTCTTACAGGCAGCAGTGGATAAAGGCTGACCAAGGCCTGACAGCAATCCATGGGAACTGGAGTTGCTGTCAAGGACAGCTTCCCAAAAGAAACCATCCATCTCCCTTTACATTGACCTGGATGCTGTGTTCCATTCTAACTCCAGTGGGTGTAGCTGATGATTTCCTATCACTCCTGTAAGGTGTCCTGTATGTAGAGCCTTGGCAGCCCATGCCATCTTTACATGGTAGGTGGATTTGTCTGGAAGACTATGTCTTACTTCTTGTTCAGGTTTCTTGTAGTCTAGCTTTTCATAATAAATGTGTTACTATAAATTCTTGGCTGACCAAAGAAGTTTGGCTAATTCTAACTTCTGGATGCTTATCAAAACCAAAGCTTGAATTTCATCCACCGTGAATCCTAGTCTATTTTTAATGCTGCTGTTTGGAAGCATGGCTCCATGTGCTCTTAATAAAATAGTGGAAACAACATGTGGCGACTTTGTAAACAAACTAACTAAAAAACTTTTTTTTTTTTTTTTTTTTTTTTAGAGAGCAAACTTATTTGTAAATTTTGTAAATAATCTACACCAGATGTTGGCCATGACATAAATTGCCACTATTAATATCTTTTTATATAGCCTTGGACAAATCGCAAGTCTGTGCCTCAGTTCCCCAGCCAAAAAAAGGTGTGGTAGCTTCTGAGGACATTAATGCTTCAGGAACGAGGGTTATTTAAATAACTAAGAGACAACATTTGTGCTTAGACCATAGTGATGAGTACTGGAACCTAGAGGGTCTTAAAAGCACATTTCTAATACTTACAAAATTGCCATTTTTTGTAGGACTTGTAGCAAAGGCACACCACAGTCCAGTCTGTGTGTTTATATATTTAGTATATATTTTAGATAATGCTGCTTGTAGTTGTGTTGAAGTCACTGGCCTAATAGTTCGGGCACAGCTGGCCTATTTATGCTTACAGCTTGTCTTTTCTAGAAAGAAGCTTGAGGTACACCTACTTGGAATATTTCCAGGATGTGATTTTGATTTAAGGGCAAGATTTTCCAGAGCTGGAGCCTGAAGTCAGGATGGGAGGTAAGATTTGCAAAGAGGCTTGGATATCCTCTTCATCAAAAGGTGTTGAGCTGCCAAGCTGGTTAGAGATTACATGCTTTTTAAGGTAGTGGACCTAATTACTTCAGTGATCAAAGACAACACCATGGTGTTGCCTCAACTGTCAGTCAATTAGGTGAGCAGCCGTAAGTATTTTCAGGTCAAGGTCAGTGGCAAAACCCCATTGTTTGCTTAAGTGTAATCCTGGGGCTGCTAATCCTCCTGGAAAGTGACTGTGCTGGCCTTACTGCAGTTTCTAGTTTGGGTGTTGGCAGAACCAGCTCAATGATGTGCACCAGCAGTACAGATGTGCCGTTTGTTGCTTTCAATCTGAATTTCAGGCTTTTGAGGTGGACACAAAGACAGCTGAATTTTCTGACTTGTGTTCCTGGTGAAGCAAAGAAATAAAACAGCCTGCATTTTCTAAAGTGTTCAGTCCTGTTCACCAGCTCAAGAATGTGGCAGAAGTTCATGTTGTTTTCTGGGGGAGCTGAGGGGTGTTTTCTCTCCCCACCCAAAACCTGAATTCTTGTGATGGTCATTCGATTCGGTGTCTAAGTGGGAACTGTTGGAAGTGAAGTTGTTTCAAGGACCTTTGTGTAGTGGTGACATTGAAAGGCAACAGTGGAAAGGAAATACATATTTCTGCAGTTACAAAATGAACCGAATGAGACCAGCTTTTCTTAGATATCTACTATCCCCCCAGCATTGCAGGCAGAGTTGCGTCCTACCTCCTTGCTGAGTTTCAGGTCCTTTGTCCCACAAATAACAAATTTCCCAAATGCTTAGTGCAAGTTCTGCTCCGCACACAAATGGGATCTGTAAGGCATGAGACATCAGCTTGAATGCATGATTTGGGGGAAAAAGAAAAAAAAAAGAAAAAAAAGTGCAGGTCCTAAATCAGTGTCTGTTTTTAGTGAAATTGTCAGTATTTCTGCATACCTCACAGCACTTGCACTGTTTTTGTTGCTGAGCATTCCCTTCACATAAAGAGATTCTCTCTATTCTTGTAATAACGAAAATAAAAAAAACCTTATTCTAGTCCCCTTTCAGCGCTGACTTAATTTTAATTTCAGATTAGTTTGTTCTTATTTGCTTTTCCAACACCATATGCAAAGATGCATGGAAACTAAAGGAGAAAAGACCAGATGTACAGATCAGCTGTAATATAAAGCTTCACAGCCCAGAAGTCAGCAGGACCAAATGTATCCAATAGAGCAGCAGCTGAGCAGCTCCCCTCCAACATCCCTCAAGGAGAGATAAAAGAGCCTCTGGATTGTTAGGCAGAGTTTAAAAAAACCCCATGTTTTCATTCATCACCACACAAAGCAGTGGTGTGGATCATAGCTGCACACCTGCAGCTGTGTTCCAGTTTGACCTTTCTTGTTATCCCTGCCAAAAAATAGATCTTGACAATAAATTCAGAAGAAGCTGGTATGGTTTAGAAAACAATAGTGGTGTCTCATTTCTCCTTTATTATTTCCACATCTGAAGGGTGAGTGTGAAAGAGGAAGCAAAGCCCATGTGCAGGTGGAAATGGAATGGGTAAGATTTAGCAGTATGCGTGGTGGAGCAGGTCAGATGCAACCCACTTCATTTCTGAGGACTTTTTCTGCCTGAACTAAGAATTCTTTTTCATAGGGGGGACATTCTCCCTCATAATATAGTCTGTGGCCATTTTTTCCCTTTAAAATTAAGTGCGGTTTATTGAAAACTTTCAAACGCCTATTTTGTTTTCACTGTTAACATGAACTTTTTTGTTAAAATGTAAAATGCTAACAGTGGCTATTCCTATAAAAGTGTTTCCTGGGGGCAAGGAAAGAAATGTTTCCTAAGCACTCCTAGGCTGCCATGCTTTTAAGCCTTATTTAAAGTTTCTTTCCAGTTGGATTTTTCCCCTTTTGTGGCAGGGGGTGGGAACGGGACACAAACACTGCTGCAAGTTCAGGATACATTTTCTAGAACTGGTACTCAGAAAGGCTAGCAGCAGAAGTTTATTTCATTATATTTATTGATAAGTAAATGGCCTAAGAGGGGCCAGTCTGTCTCCTTTGCCCTGGGGTTTAAGGTGGGATGCAGGGGTGTAAGTTCAGCTCTGTGCTCCCAGCACTGCAGAGCACACAGTAGTCAGAGAGGTTTAGAGAGCATTGTTCAGGGCAGCTCTGTCTCCACCAGCAGTGCTGCTGGCAGATGGCTCCAGCAAAGGGTTTAGCTACCAAAGGATGCATCTTCCCCCCGCCTTTTGATGGTTGTCTCTGGTTACTGAATCCTCATTGCTGAGCCAATCCAGCCAAGCTGCCTGCACTATTTCTTTACTTTCTTGCAGGACCATGCCATTTTTCTTCCTATCACGATTCCATCCCTCAAACATCTTTCAACAGCTCTTGCATATATGTTTGCTTGCACTTAGTCCTGCTTTTCCTGTGTCCCCTCTCCTCTCAGTATAAAGAAAGAAAGGATCAGTTCTGCCCCTTTTATTTGTAGTGTGCAAAGATACATGTTTAACCTTAGCACAAATTTTACCCAAAGCCTGCTGGATTCAACAAGTCTTTGGCTCGCATTTGGAATTGCTTGAATTCCTTCCTCTTCCTTTCTCCTATCTACCACCTCTCTTTTGCCTCTTATGGCTCGTTATGTCCTGACTGCATCTGCAGTACCTCTTTCCCAAAACACATTCATTAGCTGTGGTGGACTATATGCAGAATGTTTCAGGAGCCATTTAAGAAAAACACTAATAAAACCCCCTTCTAACGGAGTTCTCTATTAAACGTAAATCTAGTTAATCTGTGAACAGGACTAAGTCCTGAACACAGGATTGATACCTGGGAACATCAGATGGCTGCCACTGGGACAGGTTTCCCTCGGATATAAAATAACTGATGAAAATGGCCTCTGTATTTTGCAAACATGTACCAGTCCTGGATTATGGTGAAGCATGCCCAACCTGTAAGTAACTTTACATTTTCAGAAACAAGCCCCTTTTGCCCTTGTTGTTATTGTAGTACTTTAGCCTTAAGTAAAAGTTGGATTCAGACTAGGTCTGTTGGCTAAGTGGTCTGGACTGAACATTTTGTTCCCATCTTTGTCATATATACAATCATGCATAGCACTGGAAGGACTGGTTTTGCTCTCATTGAAGTCTGAGAGATGATTACTATTTGCAGTAGTAGAGCTGAGCTGGGCTTCTTTCTCCTGGATTGAAAGCACTTGGTAACTTTGGTTTTAGAATGGAGGCTCAGCTTGTAACTCAGGCTGCTTTGCGGAAGGGTCATATGGAATATGAAATCAGTGAAAGTCTTCATTAGATACCATCCAGCAATTCAGCACAGAAGTGGTCTTGTTTGAGTCAGCTGGAGAATTACATCTGAGTTCAGAGAGGAGAACAGGCTAGCTTATCCCATGGACTGACTCCCTTCCTTGGGGAGGGAAGTGTTCACCAAGTATTAACATAGTTGTGTATTTGATGTAATCTTTCAATGTAATTTGCAGACTTTACCACACTCCTTATCTCAACGTTTTCAGGAAATCCAGCCCTTTATTCCAAAACATAAATTAGAAAAAACTTCCCCCTTGCCCTCACTTATCTTCTCCCCTCCTCTCCTCAGTTTGGGGAAACAAAATTATTCAGGTAAAACTTCCCCAAATGAGCTTTGTGATTAGGGAAAATTGTGATTACTGTGTTCAAAGAAAATAGACATTTTCCTATAATTAAAAATCCAATTTTCCATGGACGAGGGAGGAAAGTAAAGTTCAACATCTCTAGCTGCAGTATATGCTTGATGTGCATAGAGAAAATTGCACAGATGGCAGCTCTGTGAATGAGCAAGCAGAGACAACCAGAAAGCTCAAATTTTGTAGGACTGCTTTTTAGCATCCCTTGGAGATGTTACTATTTGGCTTTTTCCTCCTTTTATTGTGGAATTTTCCTCCTTTTCCTTTTCTACACCTATGTAGATAACTTAGAAAACATGTGAAAAAAGCACGGAGGGGAAGACCAAGTAAAACTTAAGAAGCTCGTTCAAAAATAATTTCATCTTGAAACTTTCAGAAAAGACTTTTCTCCTCTCACCCCCTGTGAAGGATATCTATATTGGCCACCTGTAGCTGTGCTAATCCAGCATCTTGCTGCCATAACAGTCTGCCTGATGTGTGGTAGAGTTCCAAGTGATTTAAAGGAGTGAATTTGGCTCTGAATTTCAGAATACAGATACAGAGCCAGGTGAATGAGGGAAGTGACCACAAGATCTAGCAAATAACCATGGCTTCCCTCCATGCTGCCGTGTGCGTTCATGGCTAAGACCTCGATTCGAAGGGAAGAGCAAAGACACAAAGAAGGTTCTGTAGCTTTCACAGTGGTTGTCCTCTTTCAGGGTGGTTTTTTTTGCTGCTTTGAAGGCATATTTCATGGGACACTTCACAGAATCAATGCAACTCATCAGCAAATGGGTGCTATGTGCACCGGGCCTGTAAGAGGGCAGGCATTTGTTTTCACTACACGTCAGGGTCTTTCAATCCTGCACCAACACTGAATGGGTTGTCCTTCTGCAGATCATGAGAGGTTTTTGCACAACCTGAAATTTGTGCAGCAAATCAGAGTTATTCTATAGATACAGTTGGTGCTCATCTCTGATTAAAATCCTGGCAGAATATTTTTTTTATTCTGCCAACATGACAGGCCACAACTGATTAATAAGCATCAGGTGCTAAAGTTCAGAGATGAAACTCCATCAATGACAAGGCTTAAATTATCCTCTTTTCTATTTATTTTTTCCTACACTTCTGAATGTGTATAAATGCCCTGGTAAATGCACCATTTTGGAGTCTGCAGGTAATGTTTGTCTAAAATACTTAAACTACCAGCTCCACAGGGTAGGCTTTCCTTTATGAAATAAACAGCCACCCATTTGATAACCATTAGTGCATAGAAACTTAAATAAGAGAAGTTTGCAAAACCAGGCCAGCGCACAGGCTCAGGCAATGCACGGGTGTCTGTGCCTTGCGCTTTGGCAGGAGTTTTGCCTGTGTTACAGAGTCAGCCTCAGGGTCTCCAGTACAGTGAATCAGCCCCCAGGAGCCCTGAGAGATGGCTGATGAAATGTGAAGATATTCTAGAAGTAATAATTTGGGGAGGCTTGCTCTTTTTGTTTCCCTCTGCCTTCTAAGCCTTTTTGTGAGGGCTTGCTTTTGTGTTCTCTATAGCCCTAACAGCCAGGGATGAATTTTTCTACTTACTGTGATTGGAAAATATCAGAAGGGGCAAGAGTTCTGACCAGAATGTATACTAAGAATTGCACTTCTGTATGATGAGGCTGTGTGGGCCTCAGTGGCCAGTGATGTTACCCCAGCTTGCTATCACATGGATGATCCACAAATGGATCACTTGGTTGGGCTTTGTTACCTAAATTCCAACTAATTTTTTAATTATTATTATTTTTTATCTAGCCCTGTACCAGTACCTTCTTTCCAGGTATATGTTTTCACTCACTTAAGCATGCGATAAAGGAGGGCCAAATATGTTGTTCTTTCCACCTACATAGCAAAATGAGTATGATATAGCTGTTTCTCCCTGTCTTGTCTGCTTTAATTGCTAACTGCTTGTAGAACCTCTCAATATGTTTTATTCTGCTGTATTTTTTTATGATACCTAGATTAGTAGGAGTGTGCTATCACTTAGGACCTCTAGGGACTGCTGTAATATAAATATCAGTAAACAAAAATGTGGAAAAAGAAGAAAACTAACCTACAAATGGGCCCAGGCTGCAGTTTGAAGCTTATGTGGTTCATGTGGTTTGCTGTCGTCTAGGAAAGTGACTGTGTTCTTCTGTTGCCCCAGCTCCTGAGTCAGATCTGCTCTAGACTTTTGCATGTGACAAATGTGATGGTTTCTTTTTTAAAAATATTTTTCTAGTGCTCTAGAAAGAGCTTGCACAGACAGTGACACCAACTAAATCACCCTCTCACTAGCAGAGTTATTTTGCATAGGGAACTGATGTTATTTTGCTCATTTAACTTGTTCCTTTTCTGGGAGAATTTACTGCTGTTGTGTTCTTGGCACAGCTTTTTATTACTGACTTCTAAATGTAGATAGTGTTGCCTAACTTTATGTTAAGGAAACCAGACCCCAGTTGATTCCAGGTAGTGTACAGTCAAGTGATTGTATTCTTAATTAATGAATACCTCAGTTCACACTAACTGATGATCTGGTCTCAGGCAGATTTAAATACTTTGTTCTAAATGGCTTATCAAAGATTAAATAACTAGGTACTTAACAGGCTAAGGAGTGAAGTCTGTGTAACCCTGATCTTTAGTCCTCTGTTTTTGTCCCTCAGCAAGATAGTCTGTCTTAAAAGGAGGATAACATTGCTCTGTCTACAAAGCAAACTACTAGAGGTGGGGTTTTCAGACAATATTTTCTAATGTATCTGTGTATGGAAAGCCAGTAGGAAAAATTCTGCCCATATTTACACATATGCAACCCAAGTTTGCAGTTAACTGAGTGCAAAAAGCTGTCCTGCATACATACATATATTAGAAAACATGTGTTTTATAAGTATTGTACTACTGGTTTTCAGCATGGTTTTATTTAGTGAAAGTTAACATGATATATGGTAATTGTTTGTGCAGTTATGAGTCTTTGTTGACGTAAGCATGCAGTTGTGAACCCACTTCTAGCACATGGCTTTAATTTTTTCTTTGTTACTTTCATGATTTGACACTCTTAGCCAAATAAAATATTTTTTGAGAATTGATTAATGAAGGTTCCCTGATTTATAACAAGACTGATTTATAGAGCATTAATAAAGAATAACAAAGTTTACCATAAGATGACTTAGTCTTTCATTTCTAGTAGCTTACTAATGTGGCAGGTGGTAGAAGATAGTGAAAACATTGTAATGAAAAAAGCATGGCAAAATTCCAGATTTGTTCCACAGGAATCCAGGAATGGGAAAATTCTTACTATGTATGCTAATATTTGTGCAGCACTGTCTTTCAGGTGACTGCAGCAGAACTGAGTAATCTGCTATGGAAATAGTATTTCTCATTCTTTTAATACTATTTTCTAGTGGTGCCTAATAATGTAGGTGACTTGTATGTTGCTTGTGGTGGAAGTGAACTAAACTTGGTGATCTTATGAACTAACACCTTTGTAAACTGTCTGTGTTGATGTCCACATGTGTGCTTTCACTGAAATGGGGAGAAAGGGGCAAAATGAGACACCTCATGATCTTCAAAAAATCAATGCATACTGCATCTGGCACTGCAGCAAGACAAGTACTAGTTTAATAGCTTTTTGGCATGTTCCCTCTGTAGGCATGACGTTTGTGGAAATGTAATTACACTTCATAAAAGAAAAAAGAATTACAACAGAATGGAAAAGAAACACCAACTCAGTTGACACAAATAAAGAAAATATCCTATAAGGCTGGATAATAAACATGTTCATATCAATTATATGGTAATTCTTACTGTAGTTCTGCTATTTGAGTGTCTCATTAATTTAACTATGTAAAAATCCATGATTTTGATCCTTTTCTTCCTGCAGCAATCAAAGTTTTTCTTGGATTTTTGTATGTGGATGCACCATATGGAGCCTGTGCCAGATGACCAGCTTCATTTGTTCGTGTTGCAGGTTGAGACCAACACTTAATTTCAAATCAGCAAATCAGTTCTCTGTGTTGGCTCAGTTATAGGGGAAAAAAGTATCTGACTATAGCATATAAATATTATCTTATACTGGGCTGAATTATAGAGCCATGCTACCAACTGGCTTCAGATATCTGCTGAGGCTGTGATGCCCAAGACAACCATTTCCCCCAGCTCAGGCTCTCCCTCAGTTTTCTTGTGGCCACGGTGAAGGTCTAGCCATGAGCTGCCTCTTCAGGGCAGCAGGTGGTTTCTCCAAGCAAACCCTGGACCTTACACAGCCCATCTGTAGGAACAGAGATTCATTATACTGCTCAGTGCTTGAGTGCCAGCAGAATAGCCAGTTCCATGGTGAAGTGTATTCCTTGACATTGGTTTCCAAGCTTCCCTCTATTCCTAAGGAGGGATTATTCCACTAAGGCTGCTGGTGTAGTTTGGTCTCTCTGTAGTGGCATAACTTCCAGGTGTTAGCCTGGTTCTGTGCCATCAGAAATACGTTTTCATCTTGGGTTGCTGTGATTTCTGGCTTTTCAGTATAAACCTTTTGAGGTGGAAAATCACATATCAGGGAGGAATAGAGAGGTGAAGGAGGATGCATGTTTGGGTCTTTACTGGAGAACTTATATCTAAATACAAGTGCAAATCAAAGCCTCAAAGCCCCCGTGTAGGTTCTGAATGCTCAAAAGGGTTAATAGTGATGCAGGGAGGGGCTGTTTTCAGGGCTTGGAGCCTGAAATGGCTTTGCATTGGTATTCATTAGACAGCAACTATGCCTTTTCCAGAGCCCTGACAGCTCAGTGAAGTAACTTAGGTCAGCTGTTGACCAAAGAGCCACAACAGATTCGGCTGAGATGCAGCTCTCTGCCAATTCGCGTGCCCAAAACCAAAATTACCAAATGGAAGGATCAGTGTTTCATCACATAAGGCAGCCTAAGCAAAGTAGTAGTGCTAAAAAAAAAAAAAAAAAAAAGTAATAAAAAAGTAAAAAACCCATTAAACTCATGCTGTACCACAGGCAGCATGTATTTACTCACTTTGTGCCTCACTTTCTCATCTGTGAAGTTATTAGAGTAAGACCTCTATTGCCTTGTCTACTTAGATTTTGAGTGCTTCTGAGCAAGCTGTGCTTTGTATGAGACCATGCAGAAGCTGGAATAGAAGGGCCAGGCTCTTTTTCAGTACATAGTGACGCAGGTAGTTGTACTTTTCAAACAGATGCAGCTGAGACCCATGGTTGTGTTAACCAGCTTGCTGGTTACGGGCAAGCTGAATGCAAATGCCAAATCACACAGCAGTGTACTTAGGTGTAGCTCTGGTGCTGGTGTTGAGAAGGGATTTGTAGCACTGCTTGTTGTAACAAGGATTACAATTGTCAGCATAGTGGAACACCTACTTTTCATCTTAAATTGCAAAACTTTGCTATAAGGGGCTATTGTCCCTTTACACATGTTGCATTGCTTTCTCTGGCATTAAATTCTCTGAACAGCCGTGGAATAATAAACTTCTGTGTTAGTCCCTATTCAATGCTTAAGACATAGCCTGGAAATAAGCCAAAAAGAAACGTGAATTTGTGGATCTGGGTGATGTTCAGTTTTGTTGGGTTTTGTTTTATTTGTGGGTTTTTGTGGTTTTTGTTTTGTTTTGTTTTAAATGGCTTCCCCAAAGGTATACTTGCTCAAATTTGGGATTCATCTTTCATGTCTGAGTTGGTCTGTTTGGCATAATTGGCATGTGAATACATGCTTAGAGAGCTTGTAAACACTGCTAATAAAAGAATAGAGATACAAGGTGCTAACAGATTTCAAGAATAATGCTTGGGAAAACAGGGTTCAGCTTGACCTACTTTTCATTAGCTTTATTCTTTAAAAGCAAAGGAAAACAAAAGACTCAACTATTATTTAATTTTCTGGAGCACTTAAAAAAGTGCCTGAAACATTCCATCTGAAATGGAGACCAGGAGAAAATGCCTGAAAGCCTGATAGTGTGATGCAGAAAGCAAGCATAAGATGATGATTGTTAGTCAGAACAAGTTAAATAATTAAAGAAAAAAAATCCAGAAAATAAAATGAAGAGATACTGTATCATCAATTTTACTAATAATAGTTGCAGTCCATATTAATGAGTATCACACCAAAGTTACTTTCACTTGCTGTTTGATAACAGTGGAGCAATTACATACCAAATAACATGATTCTGTTATTAGCAAATATGATTCCAGACTTAAAATACCATGTGGCTGGCCTCTCAAGAGGTTAGCATTAAGCGGTCACTGGAAACATCAGACTTTGCTTTCTTTTTGGATGAGAAAGTTTTTGAAGGTCCTTGGCGATTCCTGCCAGAAGACATTGCCCCAAGCACTGTGTCTGGTGCCTCTGGGACTTCAGCTACTTTAGAAATTAAAATAGCGCATCTACTTGCCAGCGACAGGCTTACCACCTCACTACAAAGGTTTATTAGACTGCTCACTGTAGAAAAGCATCTAAGTTGCTTAATTAATTTGTTGCGCCAAGAAAACAACCCTGGTAACTTACATACAATGGTATGGGAAAGATTAGAAATGTAATGGGGACTTCGCTGTTGCTATCATTTCTGAGTGAATGGAATTGAGGTACCAAGGGAGTCAATAACAGCAGAAAACCTTAAGTAGGTTGGTTTTAGTGCTGTAGGAGTTTACATCTCCCCCAAAGGCAGAGTTGATCCAAGGGATAGTGGGATCGCCAAGAAAATTCTGAGTCGGCAGGGCTTTGAATGGCTGCTATATCAGACATAGACCCAACCATATGAAAGCACTTAAGTATGCAGTGGTTAGCACATGAATCGTTTTGATAAGACAGATAAGTTTCTTTACAATGCTATGCTAAGGCCTCGTGAGATCTCAAAAATATGTTTTACTGAGATTGTGTGTTACTTTAGTTTTAGTATTTGGGCTATATCTCATGACCTTTTCCTACACAAGTGTGTCCCTAGCAAACCTGACTGGTACAGAATTGAAAAAGGCATTTCCAGATCTGCCTCAGCCAAATGCTGGCAGCACATATCCTGGAAATGAAGACAGCAAAGCTGGGGAGCAGAGTGTGCTGGACCACAGGCTATAACAGCTGCTTCCAGTGAACTGTTTTGAAGCATCTCCAGCCCAGCCCTGGCAATAATGACTGGAAGTGTAAGCTGCCATGGAGGACGGCACTGATAAGGATGAACAGCCAGCTGAGAGAAACTTTCCTTCCAGTTTCACATGGAGGTCAGCATGCACAGAGGAATTTTTAGGGGCTCTGTGTCCAGCACTACTACTGGGGAGTGGTGACAGTATGAGGAGTGTGATCCAGAATTACAAACACTAGTAAAAAGGAGGAGGAGCAAGAAAGAGGATTGACAAGCAACAACATGACTAGGGGAGAAAAAGAAGAAAACAAGAGAAATTAATCAACTGACAAACACGCTCCAGGGGCCTGAAGGGAGGCAGTAGGTGCTGTCTTTCTGCTCTGCATGTTCACAGTGCTGCTGTCCAGCTCAGTGCTGGCCTCTGCCTACCACGTTACAACTATTGATTATAGCAGCTGTCCCCATGTTTATGTATGTATATATATACATGAAATCAACTTCATTTTGCTCCCTTTTCTTTTTTCTTCTGAAGTTGGATGCAAATGTGCAGAGCTAGGTGAGAACCAGCTCTCAAGGGTGGACAGTACTGCTCCTTTGCAGTGGTTGTGGGGCTTCATTACTGTGCAGTGGCACAGGCGGGAGAGGCGCAGACAAGGCAAGTGCTTGACAGTGATTACTGCAGTTATGGAATAGGGACCTCAGCATTACAAAATGCTCTCTAGACATTGTGCCGTTCTCTTGACACTTGCACAAGTGTGGAATATCCAGCGTTCCTGTTTGCTGATGGAGAAACTCAGATTATCTATCTCATAAGTGAAGGTCCCAGGGACAGTCAGCGCTGTGTTGAACAAAAACCTGTTCCTCAAGCTAATGTCCTAACCACTGCACATTTCTTCCTACTAAAGCACAGATGTGATGCTCAAGTGAGGTGGGCTGTTATCTTCCAGGTGTCATTTTGTGTATTGCCATAATTAAGAGACCTAATTTTCCACTCATGGGGAAATGCTTTTTCATGGGTATTGGCATGGAGCAATGAAGACATCCGGTGGCTGGTTGTGTTAATGGCAGGTAAGCGCGTGTTTCTCTCGGAGCCTTGTTGAGGTTTTACATAGCCAAAGGTGCTGTGCCAGATCTAGTTAAAGTTTCACGTTGCAGCCACCCACTAAGGCTGGAAGCACACACCTTCCACGTACGATGCTGCATCCCACACCATGGGGACTGAGTTGCCAAGCTGCCTCTCACTCCCTCATTCACATATTTCGGAATCTACTCATAGACAAAGGGGGCTGGGGAAGAGGTTTCAAGGTTATTATTTTTTTAATCCCCACTCTCACTTCCCCCTGTGGCTCTTAAGCAATAGCTTGTGAGGATTTCTCCTTGAAAGCTGGTAACCAGTGGATCAGACGCTCTGGTCTTTTCCTCTGGGACTTGCCACTACAAGTGCTACCAGTGACCTTTGAGGACTCCATAAAAAAAAACCAAACCGCACACTGTTTTCCCATAAACCGTCATTGTGGAAACTACAGTCTGTCTTTGTGCTTCATTCATTTTCAATTTGGCCAGCCCTGCCACTGATATATGGACAAATGAGGAAGCAGCAGAAGAGAAAAGAATACTTGACAGAGGAGACTGGCAAATAAAAACTGTTGTGTTATGCTGTCAAGCTCAAGTGTGAATAGCACTGCACCTGGAGAGCACTGACAAAGAGGCTGCATTCATGCCCAGTCCCTTGTGTGTGGGAAGCCAGCAGACGTAAAGGAGTTGCCGTGTCAAGAGCGTGATTCAGGAGACCTTCCTTGTTTGGGATTAATCACATAAAAGGGAGGCATGAGTAAAAATATCCTGTTCACAAGAATATCCTGTCGGCTGGATGTATGTATTGATATTAGCTGAGCAAAGCTGCAGAGAGGTCTGAGACATCTGGGAGATGAATCATCCCCATCCAGAACTGGAGCAATTAGCTACATTTAGACCAGCAAAAGGCCTTGAAAGGTGTCTAATTGGGTGGCTTGCAACTGCGCCAGGAAACAATGTGGATTTGACAGGAATCTCACAATTAATTTCTGTATTGACCTAGTGGGACACCATTTGCTAATGTGGACAGATTATCCTAGATAACTAATTCAATTCTTACAGCATCCACTGCAGACATAAGTGTTTTGTTAACTAGGAGGAAAGTAAAGGAGGTAGTTAATGGCAAGTCTTTCTTGCAGCCCATTATTAAATCTGTGACCATTTAAACATAAAACGAAGTTTTTGGCAAGGTCAAGCCACACATTTCTTGGGAGCATAAAGTTCAAAATTCTGCCCTGGCAGCCCCAACGGTTTTGAGCCACTGTGTTAAACTACTTTAAAGAAGCACACATTTACTCGAGGACAAATTTAGAAGCTTAAAAAAGGAAGACATGTCAAATCCAATTTATAGGTATTAAAAAAACAGAAGCAAATTATGTTCTATGTAGGTGTGCAAACCTAATTTCCCAAGAAAAATAGCAATCATTTCCTTTATAAATACTAAAAGTAAAAGCTTTTGAGCTTACTTTAAATATTTTTTTTAACAATGACAATATTTTTTAAACATCAGTCATTATTATACAGAATTGCAATATAAGTGTTAAAATTCCTGCTTTTAGTTGGACCAAAAATGTGATGGCTAGACCTGAGAACTTGTTGGCAGATTATGACTGGCAAGATTAAACCAGAAGTAATTTGTGAAATCCAGACCTTTGCAATTTATTAGTAATTATCTGTGTGTGTGTATCTGTGGTGCTCCCCAAGAGGAATAACTTTAGTATAACAAGTTGAGAAAATAAATAGTTGTGTTCTAGGGAGAAAGGTCTAACTCAATAAGCAGGGAGGCAGAAATAGGTTCTTTTTTCTTGATGGTGACTTTTGCTTTTTTCTTGGTGGTCATGTTGGAGGAACTCTGTAGCTTAACTAATCACATTGGACCTGTGGCATTGCTATCAAAACCCTTTTCTGAACAAAAGAAGTTTGTATAAAATTGGCCATTATGAAGCAAAGAGGCTTATAGCTGCTCCTTCACAGTGGCCAGATGCAGGGCTGGGCTGCAAAGCAGTGCGAGTTACCTTTGGATAGATGCAGGCAGGCCAGAACTCTTTGTCTGAGCCAAATTGTGAGTAGATAAACTGGAGAGGACTACCCTTGTGATAACTTCCAAGGGAGGTGACTATTAATACAAGGAATGGCTTGTTTTATTACTTTAGTAAATGCCAAGAAGCCCTAAGTGATATCTTCCCTCCCACCCCCATGGGCATGAATGCAAAGTCTTCTGAACCCCATCAGGCTCAGCCCTAAGTCTGGCTCCACTTCTGCCAGCTCAGTAAACTGTCTCAAGATTTGTGGCAGTAATAATGATTCAAAATAGCTCCATGATTTACTTCAGGGAGTAGGATTAGGGAGGAAGGTTAGTCTGATGACAGAAGAAAGATTAACAGGATTATTAATCTATGGATTATTAATCTATGGATTATTCCTGAAGCAATTACAGATGAATGTGTGCCAGATTCTTCAAGGTTTAAAATCATCCCTGCTTCACACCTTGCAAATGGCTTAGTCAATCTTGCAGAGTCCCCAAGCAGCTCTTTGTCTGTGCACTGCAGCATTTGGAGGGTGATGAAGTTCACTGCTGTCTTTGGTGCAGCCGCATGCAGATGCTGCTGCTGCAGGCCAGTTTCAGCCCTGAAGAACTTGGATGTTCAGTAGACAGCACAGACAATTGAGGGGGAGGCAAAGGGGCAAGCTGGAAATCAGACCCCTGCCCAGGGCAGAGCTCATCCCTGCTCACCCCTGGCTCTGTCTGCTGAACCGTTTTTCAGTTAGGTCTAAATCTTCTCCCACTTTGCTGCAGAAGGTAATAAGGAAGGAAATATGAACTCCAGAAACAATTTTTAAAAAAAATTTTTTTTTAAGAGAAAACCTATGTTTGATTTTGACAGGAGTCAAAATCTTCAAGGAAGAAATCAAATTTTGGAGCGGCTTGTATGCAGTAGGTCACTAGGAATAGCAATTTGGATTGTTTTGCGGAAATTTCAATATGAAGTGGCAAGGCCAGTATAGACAGCAAGAAAGGCTGGAATGCTGCTGCATTAGCTTGCATTTGCCAAGGACTCCTGAATCCTAGGTAGAATCTGCTCTGGACTGAACAAATGCTGAATTTGGTGACAAGACCTGCATAAGTAGATAGTCTATAATTTTTTACTACGGAAGTTCTTTTAAGGTAATACAGCTTTCTGACAAATGACGTGTTTCCATAAAAAATGTTCATTGCACCTTTTCTTCACCCCACCCACTCAAAAATGAAAGCCTTCAACACTCAAGAACAAACAAACAAGAGCAAGTTCTTGGGTCATGTTGCCTTTCATTTTTGTTTAACTTTCATTTTAAAATAAATAATTTCATCTACCAAGGTCAAAACAACAGAGCTGCTCTAGAGGGGGATAATCCCTTCTCCTGACCTAAGTAACTCCATTAAAAGGTTATCCAGTGGACCAGAATGCAACTCATTTAAGGGACCAGATTGCTTTTATGACATCCCTAATATATAAGCTTAGGAAAGAAAATCAGACTGATTCCTGTGACAATTAGTTGAGCCCCAGAGAAGGGGATGGCTGCTCATTCCTGCTGAGGAGTAGCTGACAGCGAGAGCATTTGGGGGCCAGTAGTAGGGGTGGTATTTTCATATCATTAGTGTGTTGGGGATTATGTATGCAACACAACAGTGAAGTTGCTGTTCACTCTAAGTAGTTTCTGTTAGCAGCAACAAGAGAAGAAATTAAGAATTAAGTAGCCTTAACTGGTTTGAGCCTACTGAGGAGCTGAGGCACTTGGCCCCAAAGCCAAATTTCAGCCTTAGCATAAGTGTACTCCTGTAATGCATAACGCTAACGTGATGTCAGAAAAGTGTTTACAATTTATTTTCAGTTATTTATTTTAATTATTAAAGTGGGAGTTTGGAGGTTTTGCTTGCTTGTTTTTTAAGCAAGCAGTTATAAGTTGAAGTTTAGTGGAGCTAAGTGAGGGCAGCCAATAGAGCAGATGTTATTGCCGCACACAGCAGGCAAGTTTCATTTCATCAGGCTCTGGTAGTGCAGTAGAAGAGGGTTGGCAGAGATAGGCAGGATTTCTCTTGTACCCAAGTGGGTTCTGAATTTCTTGGATACCTTGAGGAAATAAAAAGAACTAGGAACTCATGCATACAGTTGGTAAGTTTCTACTTAATACAGTGACAGATACAACATAAAGGGTCTGGCAGGTTTTACTCCATCAGATTTCAGAAGGATCTTCCACATGACTGCTGTGGACTCTGGATGTGGTCCCCAGCTCTGTGGTTAACTATGCTGAGGACACAAAATGAGTAAGAGGAAGAGATTGTGCAAGATCTTCTCCATGCTTCTCCCCATGAGGAGAGAAGGGATGTGAGGTTGTTTGACTTGGGTAGACGAGTAACCCACTTATTTTGCTGTGAGGACAAAGGCTGAACTTCTCTTGGGCCCAGAAATGATGCAACAGTTCTCCTGGAAATCCTCATGAAAGAAAGAATTAATTCAGAGACTCCCAGTTCTTCAGGACAGCTCTGCTGGGCTGGGCTGCTCTACAAGCTGTGTTTTAACAGATCCAGGAAAACTTTGTTGTCTTTCCTGCTTCCCAGCAGGAGTTATGGGAAAACACTGGACAATTAGTGGTAGTCATCTAGTCACTACTCAAATGTCCTGCCTGTGAGCCAGCCAAGGCAAGTTAACAAGCCCACCCATTTAAGTTAAGAATTCCTCTTCTGTATGAATTGGTAACTCAAGTTACAGCATGAGCTAACTTTGCAGTGAAAAAGCATTTAAAAGGAATTTTCCTAAGGCCTTTCAAACTTTGGAGGAAACATTAGAAATAGGTCACTTTCGCCTTTCACAATGAGATGATGTCTTTCAATAGTATTACTGACTGAGCTTGTTTAGATGAAACAGGAAACACAAAATAAACTAATCACATTTTGATAATTCATACTAACAGCTGTGGAAATTATTGTAAAGCTGTGGGTTTGGTCCATTGTTGTGTGAATAAACTTTGTGGTGATTTCTGTTCATCCTTCATGTATAGGAAGAAATGTCCAGGAGTGTGTTTTGTAATACTCCTGAACTCTTGGTAATGTGAGACCTCCTTAAAGCAATCCATTAAATCGTAGTAGAGAAGGGGGAAGAGACCACTGCTCTCTGTGTGTGAATTACGAGGTGTGCAGATTAGCAATGGGAATATTAACGAGGCTTTACTGTACTACTTCATACAGTGCATTAGTTACTCTGTCAATCTTACTGCTGTGGGAGGTCACCAAGTCAAATGTGTGATCAGACTGGGAAATGGGATGGGTGACTTTTCTGCCACAAGAGTTGAAATTTCCTTAAACTTTGCTTCCAAATTGCTTGATCCAGGGCATCAATGAATAGCTTTAATTAAAAAAAAAAAAAATTCTTACTCACTCTCCTCCCAGTCAAGCACCTGAATCAAGGTTGCTTCAGTGGAACTGTCATTTTATCTGACAGTTATTGCAAACTTGATAAACAGCTTAAAAAAATAACAGTTTTGTTTTGTGCGTCCTATGTGATGCTCTTTGCTCTCTCCCTAAGGGCAGAGCTCCTGGAAGTTCTCACTGAATTTAGAAGTGATAGAGCTGAAGGCTGTCACTTTGTGGATTTAGGAGACCAATTCAAGCTGCACATCTCTGAAATATCTTCCCTGGAGGTCAGTTGGTCTGAATGTCTGAGAATAGTCCCATAGACTGAGCCAAGCTGGTGAATCCTAAGAGCTGTGCTCCAGAGGCTGAGCTGTTCTTTGTAAGAACTCACATTAACTCTAGCAGCACCGGCCTTGCTCAACCCATGGGTACACTTCTCTGACCTATTTTGAGGCAGCTTAATACGAATCTGTATCAAATAACTAGTAATGATGGCTGTAGAGGGAAACAAAATTATTTGCCTGACAATTGAGTCATCTTTGTTTCATCTTCCTACAGCTATTAATTTGCTTAAATTCCCCGCATCCTTTGTATGACACTTGTCCTGCCTCTGCTATTGATTTCCATGTGTTTTACCTCTAGACTGGAAGTCCTCTTGTATACAGTTGAATTCTTTTCTTTTTTCCTTGCTGCTGGGAAAATGATGTTGTTCTTATAGTTAATTTATAGTTCCTTTTCACCACATTGTATCATCTACTTCCATATGTCTTTTGGAGTAGATGTCAGTGATTCAGTCCTGTCTGAAACTGGCATCTGAGTCTTCCACACATGAAAAGGAGCATGTGTTGGAAGGTATCATCATCTGTTCATAAGACTCAAGTAATGTTTCATGTGCTTGTCATTTGTTGTCCTACAATTAGACTCCTTTCTTAAAGATAATAACCTAATTACAGGCTTTGCTTCAGCAGTTCAGTGGGATATGTTGGTGAATCATGGGTGAATGGGGCAGAGGAAAATTCTGCAGCTACACAGGCAAAAGGTTGGGATATGACAGTCAAACACTACTCTCACCTTTTCTCCTTGATTATAGTGCTGTTCCTGCTTGTTGTGTCCCTGGGAAGAGATTAGTGCGATCTTCCTCAAAGATTAAAAATGCATTTAATGCATCATTTCCCTTCACTGTTTATACAAATCACAGTGTCTAATCACAGAAATATCTATAACATGTATCTTATAAAAAAGAATTGTGCATCTTCTGTCTCTATAGAGAACTTTTCAACATAAAAAGCAAATGCAAGTTACCAATTATTTATTTTGTGTTTGCTTTGGGATTTTATTGCTAAATTCCTATTCTGATTTGTCGTAGAAAATGCTTTAAGTTCTTTCTCTAGCCTTAGTCAAAGAATGGCTATCATAGTGGTACTGATGGCATGCTAGATCCTATAGGCAGCTGTATTTAATGCACAGCACTAGAATCTTGAAAAGTGACTGCTACTTCTCATATAGTTCCATTTAGCATCAACCATCTGCATTTAGACAGATCTGTCCCACCTTAAAGACAAACAAGCATGAGAAAAGAAAGGAACAGAAAGCAAAAGGATTTTCTCAGGGTCACCCAGCAAGAGAACTAACCTGTCCTGTTTGCAGGGGCTTATTTCTCCTGGAGTTACAGCTATAAATCCTGATCTATGGGAGGAGGAAGAGTGAGTGCAGTTGTAAGCATTCATCTCACAGGCTTTAGAGCTCACGAGTGAAACACTGATGGAAAGCACCCTGTAATGACTGCAAAGTGAGACCTAGGTGGGGATGGTAGGTGTAACTTCAGGTGCTAAACTTTACTAACTGATTCAGAAGACACATTTCTAGGGCTGCACACCTGCTGGGCACTTCATTTTGTTTTGTGCCTGTATTTTGGATCTTATGCTTCCCTGGGTATGTAATATTACCTTTCACAAACAGGCACAGAAATGCCACTTTCTGACTTTCATGCCCAGGTCTGTCTTTAGCCAGCACTAGCTTATCTTTGCTCTGGATTGGTCTGAGGTGCCCAGCTTTCACCTGTATATGTCCCCCTTCAGGGGCTTCCTCCCCTGGCTGCAAAAGTGGGCCAGAGACCTGATTTTTATCTCCTTTAACTGTCCTGATAGATCTGGGCACTTGTTACTTGGGCAATAACAAATGGCCTAAATTCAGGCCTCAGGTGACAGCTCTTGGTGATATCTAACCAATCCTGTTTGAAAACATCCAAATTTTTCCTGCTATTGTGCCCAGTACCCGCTTACAGCCAAGATCATATTTCTGAGAAAGTATATCCCATATGCACTGTGTAATGCAATGTTTATCACTGCAGATAAAACATATTTGGGCTTTGTCTTCTGTTAACACACTCTTAAGCAGGCTAGATCCTCACCTGATATAAATTAAAGTAGCTCTGTACAAATCAATGGAGAAGTGCCAGTTTACACTGGTTAGGTATTATCTGTGCATTATTAATCAGGGCTTAGATAATGTTTGTAGAAACTTCATTCCTCAGCCAGAAGATAAATAGCTAAATAAGATACAAACCAGTAATGCATGCAGTAGGCCATAAATACATACTGATGTGGAAATGTCTGAGATGTAATTGTTGGCTGTGATAGAGTTTGATTTCCTAAAAGCCAGGTGGTACCTCCAGGCACAGGAGGTTAGCGCTGGGATTTGGGGTCAACAACCCATCGCAGGCAGCATCAGGAAGTTAAATCTTAAGGTTTGTCTATGCCTGGAAATTAACCAAAACAGCTATCCCAGAGTATCTGGAATAGCTATTTTGGTGTGTTTCCAAGCGCAGGCTGCTTTGAAATGCTAATGCTTGAAGCTGTTTAGCTTTTATTTACAGTAAGAAATAAAGATAACAACTCACTAGAAACTTGAAGGAATGGGGGGTTGTTTGGAACTAAAAAAAGATGGGGTGGCTTTTATTTTATTACAAACAGTGACCAAGCGTCGCTGGTTTGCACAAAGGGATAAGATGACACTGTGGCAACAATGAGTTTTCTGATTGTGCTCTGGAAGTTAATGATACCATGTAATGAGGATCTTCAACTGTGTATAGGCTTCTGCAGAAGAAAGGGTGAAAAATTCTGTTCTCCATAGCAGGTAGGACAATTAGTGATGAGATTAAATAGCATCCAAAAAGAGTCAGGCTGAATAGCAAGAGGAATTTCCTGGCGTTAAGAACAGTACACTGCCAGGTTGTCTGCCAGGGAAGGTCCATATTTAAGAACTGCACATATTTAAGAACAAGATAGAAAATAACATTTTAGAAAAACACAGGAAGCAATGGTTCTGCCTTGGGATAGTGGATGGGTGAGGATAAGTGCTAGCACTACTTTCTGGGATCTGTCAGGTGTATCTGGGCTGTGGATGCACCCTGCAAACACAGCATAGGATGTCTTGCAGTATCCTTGTTACCTGATGACATCTATTTTGGTCCACCCATACACTTATGGTATATGCCTGCAAAATAAGCTGCCCCAGCCCTCAGGGGCTGCAGGGATGGGGACTCTGCCAGCAGCAGATGTGCTTCTAAGTGCAAGATGAGGTGCTCTGCAGAGAACTTCTGTGGCCATTGGGATTGTGACCATCGGGATGTCTCAGGAAGCTGCTGTAGTAAAGGCTCTAGGAAAAACTGAATTATTCTGCAAAGGCCCCATGGGAAGGCAGCAGGGTCCCAGCGGTTTGTGTGCTGCTGACGAGGGGCCACAGCTGATCCCTGTGTCCAGCTCTGCATTAGCAGTAGTCTGCATATGGGATGACCATCCGGAGCATTTTGCAGGCCAGTCTGCAGGGACTAAGGACTATTTATCTTTTGGAGAACTGGAATGCACCATTTCAAACAGACTGATCTATCTTCTGGAGGTATTTCCTGACAGTTTCTTTGAAACCTGAATTTGAATGGGCATAAGAGACTTAAGTTTCCAGCAAAATCCTCACTTTAGCCTGAAGGAGGGCTCTGAAATGCTCAGTCTATGTCTTTTCCTTGGCATGGGGGCTTTTATCATGGTATGTTTGACTAACTATTTACAGCTCACTGAGTGAGTACACATGGCAAAATGGATACATGCCCCATGGCTCTGTCACCACCCGTGAAGGCTTTCTCAGTGTCCTGGGTGGGACAGGAGGAGAGCTGGCAGGCACAAAACCCCACGGCATCCTCCTGTCCTCTCTAGAAATGCACACAGCAGCTTGGTCCTGCCTCGGCTGCAGATACTCAGCCTTTGGGGAGAAGGAGAGCAAGTGTTAAAAGAACTAGAGGCTAAGGTAAGTGTTGACTGTAACAGGTACCATAATGATGAATGGCATGAATGGACAATCACTCCTACCACAGCAAATAAACCCTGTCACATGGAATCCGGCGTTTTCCAGGGAAATCAGCTTTCACTGCAGGCTGCCAGCACCAAATGAGCTTCATAAAGCACCTGCAGATCTGAGCGTCAAGCAATTATTCCACTATCTTGCCTAAAAACAAAAAGGGCCCTGCCGTTCGGTCACCTCCGACCTTTTCCAGCTAACATAAACTAATTATATTTGCGGCTGGAGGAGGAAGGGGGGTAAAACCCACCACCCGAAATCTTTTGCAGGTCTTGTGGGGGGCTGTTTGCGGCGCTGCCAGGTTTGCGGGGTGTCTTGCGGCTCCTTCATCAGCTCATGGTGCCGCGAAGCTCCTTTGCTTAAGCGCTTAAAGAGATCCAGGGGGGGCTGAGCCCAGTCCCGGGGCTGGGAGCGGGGCTGAGCCCTTGAACAAGAGCGCCTTTGTTCGGCATCACTTAGCAGCAATTACAGCCCGTCAAAACAGTTTTTGTTTTACGACAACGTGTTAATGGGCCCACGGTTGGGTGTGAGAAGTAACCCAAGCCGCATGCACTGAAGCAAGGTTAGAGGTTAATTGAGACTTTCTAACACAGCGCATGAGATTTTTGCAACCTTTTGCAGCGAGGGAAGTGGGGAACAAAAAGGAGATAATGTGATACAATTAGTTGGAAAGCAGGAGGGTCAAAATTCCCAGATGGAAAGGAAAACTGGCCAAGTGAATCAGGCCAGATGGGCCACCTGGACCATAACGAATGCCAAAAATAGCTTCAGTCCTTCGTCTGGTGGATGAGGCAGTAGGTGGTATGTCTGTCCTTCACTGTGGATTTAAAAAAAAAAAAAAGAAAAAAAAAAGCAAGGTCAACATTATAAACAGCAGTAGCCCGTTGCAGCTTGTATTCCAGATCTATGATCATTAGTGTGGCTCGTATTTTTGTATTTATTTTCTTTATTTTGAAGTAATTTGATTTTAACGCAGCAGCCCCCTTCAGATTTGCTTGCAGTACTGGTCTGCTGATAAACTTTGAGCTTTTCACCATTTGTGTTGTTTTCCCCTGGGCAAACCTCCAGAGCATTATTAACTAAAGCGTTAACGCTTGAAGACCGTTTTTGGTGGCAGGTGTTCCCCACGGTCAGCGTGAGGGTGTTTCAGTGTACCCAAGTGTAACCACCTGCTCCTCGCCCACCTCCCTCCACAGCCAATGACTGCGTGGATGCTGTGCCTGGAGCTGGGGATGATACTGGTTACAGTGCCCAGAGGTGCGGCTCTGGGTCTGCCTTCCTTGGAAGATGGCTAGGGTTAATGCGCTCATCCCCTTACTCGGTGCTGCTTCCTTTCTCCTCTGTAGTTTGTCATTTTTGAAGACTTCTGCAGGGTGACACGTGTAAAACAGAAAAAAAAATTTCTTGTATTTGCCTCCCAGCTTGCACTGGAAATGAACTGCAAGGTGACTGGAAGTGCCAAGTCATTTTTGGCACCTGTTCAGCGCTTATTTGTTTTCCTGGAGCCAGTGTGATTAGTTTCCTTTGCTACCTCAAGACCATATAAGCTTCCTCTATTGAAGCTGAATCATCTGCTGCAGGTGCCTGTAACTCCTTTTCTGCGTCATGTCCTAATGTTTGGGGAAACCACACGTAACGAGTGTGACATGCGGGAAATGGTGCCACCCGCCTCAGTTGTGTGTAGCTGCCTTTTCCTTGCTGCCTCAGCAGCTTGTACGTGCGGGACTTGACAGCCCTTGGTTGCTGCCTTCACCCTCCAGTGGGCTGAATGAGGCTGATGTCTAACGAGGAGCCGCTGCCAGCCCTGGGGTACCTGGTACAAGGTCAGTGAAGCCCAGCTGGGCTTCATTAATGAGGGCTGGCCTGGTGGAGAAAGAGCATTGGCAGGGGGACAATGGCACTGTGCAGCGTTCACAGCTCGAACCACCAGCTCGGCAGCAAGGGAAAAGCAGCAAGTTAGTAGGGCAGTGGATTGCCAAGGCTAAGCCCAACTTTGCTGACCCTGCCCCACTCTTTCCATCTCTCTTTACCCCTTCATATGGCTAAAAGCAAATGTTGGGAGGAGGAAGGGGTAGGAGGAGAAATGAGGATGTAGAAGAACTCGGGCAAAAGTGAAAGGGGGTAAAAGAAGTGGGAGAAAATGGATTGCATTTCATATCTGTGGGTTACCTAATGTGCTCAGTCTAATTCTGAAGTTCAAAGTGGCCTGGCAACTGCACAGACAGAAAGAGGAAAAATAGAGGACACTTGAAATAAAAGCAGAGACCAGCCATTGGGAAGGTGTAAATGAGAGAAGTGACTGTGATTCAGACAAGCCTGGCTGTCCTCTAGCAGGATCTCACTGTGTAACCAGAACACAGCTAGGTGTTAAAAGTTGCATACAGCAACCAGACGGTTCTAGGAATGGGAATCATCAACAGGAAACATAATAAACCCCTAAGCTTTCACGGAGGACTTCAAGCAGATGAATCTTGTAGCTCTATGTTCTTCTGGGATCCTTTCCTATGCTGTAAATATGCCTGAAGTGAGTGCTCTTCAGAAGACACTGCAGTGAACTCATTGCAAGGGTATTTATGGTACATAATGAGTTAGAGCCTGTGCTCACCATAATTACTTCTCTACCCAGGTGTGAATCTCAAATGAATACTATCCCTGACTTTCCCTGGCTCTTCCTCTGTTCTAGCCTGCACCAGCAGTTGTTTGCAGGGCTGCACCTACCTGGTGGCCGGGGAAGCCAGAACAGAATAAAGGGAGGTAAAAAAGTAGCTTTACAAGCATTACAAGACAAACTTGACCACTACTCCAGGACAGCTCTTGTCATTGAGTATCTCTAAAGAGTGAGGGGGGAAATGGGAGAAGGATGTGCAGGGGAAAGAGCCAGCCACAGCTCCTTGCACGTGCTAAATACTGTGCACTTGGGAGCACCATCTGGGATAGTCTGCCTTCACCTGGGTCACAACACAGGGCAGTGGAGGTGTACCTTTCCCCTTCAGCTCTGCTCTGCCACTAACAGCAATGCTTTTATCCCAGGTACTGTGTGAGATCTCATGACACTGCTTCAAAAGATACTCAGAGAGGAAAATTCACCTACATTATTTCTAATTCTATTAATCCAGTCCTAAGATTGCCAGTGTACCTCACATGAACTACAGAGCATTTCTTTTCCTTTCATTTGAACAACATGGGTTCTGTTTATTGTTCTTGCTGTTGTTGATGATGATTCATTTGTTGGTTTATTTGTGGGTGGGGTTTTTTTTTCCTTCTCTTTGAAGCATCAGAGACTGGCTCCAGCTGAAGGTAGGATGTTGGGTGACTGACATACACTGGTGTTCCTGCTGCTCCTAAGCAAACTTCCTAGTATCTGTTTTTGACGTTTCTTACTCTCCTTTGGCAGTGCTTGGTATTATTCTTGGTTTGTGGTAGTTTGTACTGAAAGCCTTAGATTTTTTTCTCCATAATGCTAGGGGTCTTCTATGTCTTCTGGCATATGGGACAAACTTTTTGGACATTCCTCTCAACTTGAGTCCACACTTGGCTGTTGGAGGTCTGCAGGAGATTTTCCTCTCCAGTCTGTTGTTCCTTTCACTAATTTTATAAATCCAGAAAAAAAAGTCCAACCCAAAACACTTCTGAGCAAATATTTTGTGAACTTTAATTCTTACTGATCCTGGCTATTATCACAGATCACTTTCATGTTCTTTTCTCTAAATCTCTCTTTTCCAAGGTCAACTGCTTTTCCTTTGTGATTTGTCATTCTTTGCTGCATTAAAGATCTCTTTGGTGTTTCAACTACAAGTGTGAAAAAGAACCAATGCCTCATGCTCTGCCAGTCTATCCCAGTAGATAAGAAAATAATGTCTATATTGAACATCAAATTGAATTAACTTAACATCGTGAAGCACAGCAACTGTATCTTCACCTTGTGTAACAGATGGAGGTCTGGCTCCTAGTAAAAACATTGCTTGGTTTAAGCTAGTTCCTTCCATGATTTCTGGCTGGTACAAATTGGCTAAAATATTATGATATAGAAAAAGAATACTTCTCTGAGACTGTTGTGTTTCAAGCATTGTTTGGCACTATAAATGGCATTAGTTTAAGGTACAACTACTGTAAGATGTGCTATAGCTTTGACTTTGTTGGCTGGCTGTCGTAGTTGGAAGCAACTGTATTTAAACGTGCTGGTCTGAATAGGTTCCAAGTGCTTTAAAAACAGGCTTGCAACAGCTATGATGTGGATTTCTTCAGGGTCCTGTCAGAAAGTACATCCACTCATCACGAAGGTCATGCCTGTTGATTGCAATGGACGTGCCTCAGGAGAAGACCATAAATAGCTGGTCTCTATGTGTGGGCACAAGATGGGAAATAATCCTACTACCGGTTCTCTTGGTTTTGCACCCACAGATGGAGCAGTCATAACCTGGTACTGCAAATGGGTAATTCAGCTGCAATTCCTTACCTTTTGGGTACAAGAATGTGTATGTTAGTTTTCTTTTGAATAGCTCTTTAGGCATTAAAGCCATGTGATTTAGTTCATTTGTCATTAGGAAAGGTTAAGAATGTTGTTTGAACAATAAGCCAGTTAAGATAATAACTTTTGAATTTGGAGCAGAGCAGTGAAGTAGGATTAATGGTTGGCTCATTTCTCCACTGTGGATGTTCGATAGTAGCTGAAGATTTCAAACAATAAATATCTGTTTTTAAAGTTTGGGAAAAGCACAATATGGAATAAAAATAAGGTTACTTAGCCAAGGAAACACAGATTAGTCAGAACAAAATACTGCTTTTAAATACAGGAACTACAGGAATACTTCTATTGTCCTTAAGTTGCCTGCTTCTGGAATGAAGACTCAACTCAACTTGATGAGAGTTATTGCTACCCAGTACTTATGCTACCTTTTACCCAAACATCTTTTTGAAACATTGCTTGATTGCCAGCATAAAAAATAAGGTGAAATTTCAAAATTTTGAAAAGTTTGATCAGCTCTAACAGGATAAATATAGAAATAGAAGGAAATCTCCAAACAAAAGAAGAGTGCCATTGACTTTTTTTCTTTGGTGGTTATGTGTTTTTTTTTTTTTCCCCTTTTTTCTTTAATGTTATTTTTTTGTTAATTTGGGAGTTTGATGGCCTTTCTTTTTCTCCCCAAGATGATGATCTAGCTGATTTTAACAGAGCTATTTGATGCTGATGGTGCTGTAAATGAGGGGAGAGGCAGGTATATCACTGTAAAAAAAACCCAAACAAAACCAACAAAAAACCCCAAACCAAAAGAACCCCAAAGCAGTTCTTCTATCCAGCACTGTACAGCGATGCTCCTCCAAGCAGCAGGTGAGGATATTGGACCTACAGCATTGCTCATGCATTCAGCATAGGGATCTTCTGTGAAGACTCTTGCCTGAACCCCTGAAAGCTGGGCGTAGGATAAAGAGCAAGAAAAGTACATTTTCTGAGAGGTAGGGAGGGTTAAGTTTGCCACCTCAGTGAAGTCACTGACAGCTGCACTGTTAAAAACCCCGGGCAGACCTGACAGCCCCAGTGCTTTAGTTTGAGGTGTTTCCAAACACACCATTCCCTGCCTGTAGCCTCAGAGGAAGCAGATGGAAAGTGTTACCAGTAAAGCACATTTTCATAGGCTTTCTGGTTCTCTTTAGCAAAAGCCTTACAAAAGTCTTCAGACAAATTAGTGCCTGAAGGTAGAGGAAGTCTTTAGTAGCGCTGGAGAACTGCTGACTCAGCTTGCTCTCAGAGCCACGTCCAAGGGGACCTGCTTTCTGCCTTCAGCGTTTCCACTGTGGATGGTGATTCCTTCAGAATCAATTACATTAGTCTCAAATGTCTTCTTAAGTTTAATGAGTCCAGTTAAATCCTAACAGTTACTCGTGAGCCGTAGTTCAACAAATGGCAGGCGCAGCCAACGAAAGTCAATATGTGACCCAAGGAAAGATCATGTCAGATAAGCCTGATCTCAGCCAGGATGTGCGCTCCTGCATTTTTCTTCCTTTTAATCTCACGCCTTCCTGCCCCTCACACTGCTGAGCCAGGCCATATGTGTGCCCATGAGGGGCATGCAGGTGTAGGACAGAGACAGGTGTAGGACAGCTTGACCATGTGTTGACCTATTCCTGGTTCAGCAGCACATATTCCCTGGCCACAGCTCTGTGCAGGGAAAAGGAGTGTGACTGCACTGCCACAGCAGAGGATTGAAGGGCTTAGTGGGGGGTTAAACGCATACATGTGTCTACGTGTTTGACCATGTGCATGCACATTCTTAGCTGTAAAAGTTCAACAGAGTAACATACACACAAAATACACAGTCAGGTAAAATACAATAATTTAACCTGTTTTGCATTGTTTGGGGTAGATACTCAATGAGCAGAGTTAGCATCAGTGTAGCTAGTCTCATGGATTTGTTCTTAGATGGTTTATTTTCACCTGTGCTGTGCTGAACATCATCTTCGCACATTCCCTGGAAGAGCAAGTCTTCTCTCAAGTTTGGTGATCCCTGTTTGGAGTGACTCCACTGGTGCTCTGGGCTGTGTGTTTGTCATGGCAAACACAAATATCTGGTATATAACAAGACAGGGCTGGCAGCATCTCTGTCACAACCTTGCTTCTTGCTTTGATTTCATCGAAAGCCCAGAGGTGCCATAAGGATGATCTCTGTGGGTTTGTTTGGGCTTTGGAACAAAGCAAAGGGTAAAATTTCTGACTCCTACGTGGAGTTACTGTAACATGAATATTGCAAGGCCATACATAATATGATGTGAAAGAAAGTGTGGTAGAGGGCATGGGCACCCAGAATCATGACTGTCTTGGAGAGGCTACACAGGAAATGATTGTTCACCATCTCCTCCAGCACGATACTGCAGTGATACCGCATCTGCAGCGAGTTCATGAAGTCCTTCTCTGGGCCATCTGGGACAGAAATGTTTCACCTTGGGGCTGAAAGGACTGCATATGTCCTATCTGAGTCTGTGTGCAAAATCCAGCTTGCAGCTGTGATATGTGGCATCCAAAAGATTCAAACCCATGCTTTGCAAGCCTAGAATGTCATTTTAAAACAACAATAATTATTATTTTTAAAAGTATGGGCGGAAGGCGAGGTTGGGGTTGGGGTTTTTTTAGGGTTTTATTTCAAACTGGGAAAATACTTAGTCTTCTGTTAGTCACTTGGCAAGTTCAGGTTTGAAGAAACAAAGCCGGTTTTAAATCACATGAGAACCAAAAGAAGAAAACGTCTGGAATCTCTTAATTGATTCTTTGTATGTTCCATAAAAGTCAAATATAGCTGAAGTAAATTTTTCAAAATATGTTAAATAATTTGTTTCCAGGCTTGAATTGTCTCTGCCAAATTTCATCTCAGAATGAATTTTTATCCTGATGTTGATTTAGAAACACATTTAAGCAGATGTACTAATTTAAGCATTTACGTCATGGGCCCTATGCATATGCTGAAAATCAAGCATGTTTTTAAGTCTTCTGCTATGATAAGGAGGGAAATGTTTCATGCTGAAAGATTTTTTTTTTTTTTGAGAACTAAATATCCTGAATTTCCATGCTTTCATGTTGGAGGGGTTTGTTTCTCCAAGAAAATAAAATATGATGGAATTAAAGCTCTGTACAGTGGAATAGTACTAATAATAATTAGAGAAATAACTGGTCAGAATCTTGTGCTCTCTAATTTATAGCCAAATGAATATAGCTATGATTTCATGCAGTACTTAGAATGTGCTTAAATTTCTTTGTGTAAATAGTTTGATCATTCAGAAAGATTATCCTTGCCTTGAAAGTTTAGCACCTATTTGAGTAGCAGGCTGATTTGAAGCCATAATCTCCAGAGACAAGAGAGAGCCCAGTTTTTCACATGAACTCGCTACAGCCAAATTAGATGAGTGAAAAAGTTAGAGGTGGGTGCATTTTATTGAAAATAGGAGCCTAAATAAATGGGAAGAATGAAGTCTTGTAAGAGTGTTTGTTAAGTAGCATGTGACCAATCAGGGCAGATTTTAAAGGTCGATGTTTGAAATTAGTCTAATTTGAAGCCCACTGAAGTCTCTTTGACTTTAAAAAGCTTTTGATGGAGCCCGTAGTGAGCACACATCTGAGCTATGGAGCTTTGGTTCTCATACTGCAGAACCTACAAATTCTCATCTCAGAAAATGTCGTCCCATGCTCCAGGCACAGAGCCGGTGCATCTGGGAATACCTTGGGTCAACCACTGGGGTACCAGAGTTTTCTGGTACCTTGCCTAGAGCCATTACTATAACAACTGGATCAGACTTTGTTTATTTATCCAGGCTGGTGGAATGCAGCATCTAGTGAGTAGTCTATCTGGTTTTCCTGGTCATCTTTGTGACTTATGTTGAATTTTCTGAAACTGTTCATGAACAAAGCAGAACAATATTGTGTGGTTTGCAAAAGCTTAAGCTAAGTAGGGCGCTTACCAAAAGAAAAGGAAATAATACATATTTCCCCTTTGATGGATTTCGCTTATGTTGAGGGAAAGAGATCTTGGCTTTGCAAATGCACTGTATCTGCTTAGGTGATTCTAATATTCCCATTTCTGTATGGAGGTTGGTATCACATGCCATTTTTTCTTTTGTCATTCTGTAACTTTTCAAAATTTACCAATATTTGCAAAAGTGAAAGAGGCAAGTACAAAACACAAAAATTTTGTAGTTTTAAGTACTGTCAGACTTTCAAAAACCCCAGAGCGCTTTGAAATAGTTAAAGGAAAAATCCCTGAAGAACAGAGCTGAAAAAGTGGGGATGAACAAGAACAGTATTTACTTTAACTGAGAAAAGGTAAAAAAGTGGGAAAAAGAAAAATGAAGCATACATGCTTTTAGAAACTGGGATTTATTTCTGCTTTCAACCTTTAAGGAGTAGAAACAGCTTCAACACTTTCTTCCCATAATTTTTTTTTTTTTCCTCCTTCATGTGCATTTGAATCTTAGGGAGGCAAGAAGAGAGGGACTGACTCTGACCTACACAATGGGGCTGGATAGTAGAGCCAGTCTTGTAATATTGATACCAGGCAGTACAAACTTAGTTTATTGAATCTTTTAATCTCTGTCTATTTACTTCAGCTGCACTGATGGTCTTTAAAACAAGATAGGATATATTTTTAAAGGTCTTCTGTGGCTCAGCTGTCTGGCATGGTTTGATGCAGGAATGGTGGGGCAAGCTCCTCTGTTTTGCAGGATATCAGGTTGACCCCTCCTAACCTTAAAATCTTTTTAGCTCTACCAGCCACTGAAAAGTCTCCAGATAATGCCGACTCCAAGCGGTGCCATCTGGACTTCATTTGAATCAAAAGTCAGGATGGAAAATCCTCAGTAACTCTCAGACCCAAAGGCCAAGGCTGGAAAAACAGAACCCACCACACTTGCAAGAGGGCAACTATTCCCATGCATGTGAGCACTGATATCTCTCCCTCACTGGTGAGAAACCACCCACAGATCCAGAAGTGTTTCGTGTGTTTTTTTCCAGGGTAACCAGAAAGGCATGTGTGGATTATCCTTATAATAGACCAGTTGGCAGAAACGGAATTGTATGTGTTTAGCAAACAATGTATTTTGAAATGAAATATAATGTATTTTTAAAACTCCTGCTTGCATTTTTTGCTAAAATCACCAATAAGAGCACATACTAATTTTCATGGTCAGAAAAGAGGTTTAAACTATTGACTGTCTGTACTCTTCTATTTGGAGGTACAGGTAGCTGGTGTTTATATTTTAGCTCCGTTAGTTAAAATAAAATACAATAAAAGGGTGCGATTGGAACCTGAACAACAATACTACGGAACTGCATGAATTAATTATTCCAAAGAGAAGACCTTTTCCTGAATACCAGTCACTGTGGGTTTCCTCGGTGGCTAAGAAAGGAAGTGTTAACCAGTGTTTGCAACAAGTCAAGTCCTGTGTGCTCACTGCTAACATTGGCAGGTCTCTACGCACTGTTTATATATGGTTATGTGTAGAGATGGGTGAACCTCAAAAGGTTTTGGAGGTTCAATTCTAATTGTTATAGGCACCTGAAAGGCTGAATGCTTACCTGATGCACAGCAAAACCTCAAAGCCAGCTGGGAGGCTCCTGGGCAGAGCCTCCTGCTTGCCCTCCAGCTCGTACCAATGTGCAGTGGTCTCCAGACCTCCCGGGAGCGGCAGAATGTCTTTCAGGAAGGCTCTGTGGAGCATGGCAGGAGCAGGATGTCTTTGATGTGGGTCTTCGTGGTGTGGCTTGTTGATGGAGACTGCTGAATGAGATCTCACAGCTGTGTTGCTGAGCTAGAGTAGGTGACAGGTCCAAAGGGACAGAAATGGATCTCCTTAACTATTTGTTATAGGAAGTGTTGCAGCTAAGGGTAGTTATTAGGGAAAGGAAAGGGTTTCCTGGCCCTTCCCCTCCACCCCTAGTGATGGTCTGAATTTGAATTATGCTGGGCTACAGCATCACATTGTTATGCTGCCATAACACCGATGGCTCCTTTCAGTCTGCCTGTACCTCTGGTTTCGGCCAGGCTGAGAAACAGCACAAGATGAGTTTGTAGTCAGTGAGTGAAATGAAGGTGTGTCCTGGTTTCAGCTGGGATAGAGTTAACTGTCTTCCTAGCAGCTGCTGCAGTGCTGTGTTTTGAGTTCAGTATGCGAAGAATGTTGATAACGCTGATGTTTTCAGTTGTTGCTCAGTAGTGTTTAGACTATAGTCCAGGATTTTTCAGCTTCTCGTGCCCAGCCAGTGAGGAAGCTGGAGGGGCACAAGAAGTTGGCACAGGACACAGCCAGGGCACCTGACCCAAACTGGCCAACGGTGTATTCCATACCATGGGATGTCCCATCTAGTATAGGAACTGGGAGGTGGGGGCAGGGAATCACCACTCAGGGACTAGCTGGGTGTCAGTCAGCGGGTGGTGAGCAATTGCCCTGCGCATAATTTGTACATTCCAATCCTTTTACTACTACTGTTGTCATTTTATTAGTGTTATCATTATCATTATTAGTTTCTTCTTTTCTGTTCTATTAAACCGTTCTTATCTCAACACACGGGTTTTGCTTCTTTTCCCGATTTTCTCCCCCATCCCGCTGGATGGGGGGGAGTGAGTGAGCGGCTGCGTGGTGCTTAGTTGCTGGCTGGGGTTAAATCACGACAAGGTGTTGAGTAAGAAAGCACGGCTGATCTTTACAAAGGTGTCTTTGGTGAGTAATTGGTTTTATTCCTCTTCCTTAGCATTAGCAGATCATTTTGGAAAGATACTTAATTCTGTGAGCTCTTTTCATGATACAAACTTGACTACACCACCCTTGTTGCAGCTTTCAAATAAAGAACACTTATTGCTGTCCTGCTTTTTAGAAATGAAGCTGGACTTGTGTTGCCAAATGCTTGGGAATTTGGGATGTCTCTAATGTTTTACTTTGATACTTGATGTTTGTGATCATTGTGATTCATTTTCCAGCAGGAGTCAGAGGTTCTGTCTGAAAATGAGGATGCCATAGTGTACTCTCAGTGACATCCAGACCCACTTCACAAAGATGCAGTCAAAATAGATCATATAGAGACAACAGGAGCATTAGTCAGAGCCTTGGGATGGGAGTGGAGCTGGGAGTACAGTCCATGTCTGGCACAGGGATGCTGTTGCTGAGCTGGGAAGTAAAATCACATTTCACAAAACTGTCCTTGTTGACATTCCAAGTATTATAGAAAAATATCAATGTAGTAAGTGTCAGTGCTGGCATCCCTTTATCCAGCACACAAATAATCTTGGCTGACCCCTAAAGAAAAGGCAGAAAAAGCAAGAGTCAAGTACCTTGTTTGCTTTTATCTCATAGTGGAAAAAAATTCTTCAGCATCTTTTGTCTGCACTATCTAGGACAAATAACACCTCCACAGCCAGCAAGTTTTCTGTTAATGTGTGAGAGTTATTTCAGGAGTATTATGTTATTTAAACAAAACCGAAATGTGCCTGCTTATTTTTATCTGAGCCCATTACTTCTATGCACTGGTCTGCAGAGTAAATAACTATCTAAGAATTTAAATATTAGTTCTTTTTCAAGAGAGAGAATTTAGAAAACTTTCCTGGTCTTTTCATTCACTTTTTCATCTAACTCTTTTCCCACAAGTCTTTTCTTTATCTGCAGTAATTTTAGCTGTATCTAACATTCTGATGTAGTTTTATGGCATCCAGCTAACATTTGATCTCTGGTATGGCCATGACTATTTCTGCTTCACTTCTAGTTGAGTTAGGGAGGTCAAATCAGAAACAAATCCCAACCATAGCCACAAATTCTGAAGTAACTGCATTGACTCAGTTGGTTTGGGCCAGCTGCACATTGAGCTGAGCAGGTTCTGACTGGGAGTCTCTGGCTGCGGATGAATTTTTGTAATGGAGTTCCTGGAGAGTCCTCTGTAATGTCTGTGGCTCTGTTGGCAGAATTGCATGAAATGTATCTCGAGTGATTTTTTGTTTGGTTTTGGTTGGGTTTGGTTTTTAAATTTTTTTTTTTCCCCCAAAGGACGTTTGTTTCTTGCAGCAGGGTTTGTGTAGAGCATGTTTTCCTATGCTTTAGTATGCTGGAAAGATAAAACAACCGGGGGCTGTGTTGCACATTCTTGGTTGCTTGGTGTATTGAGTGATATCGGACACGTACCAGCGGAGGCTGCTCTTAAAGATGTTCTGGCATTTGGATGACCCAGTGTGACAGCATGCAGGATGACAGTGGCAGAAGAAGTGAGTCAGCATCCTGGGAATGATGACCCAGACAGTGGTTTGGCATCATGGGAACAGCGCATTTTACAATGTCATCTGCAAAAGCACCTCTTTAAGTAGACCACCAGAGAATGGTGACAGCAGAGGCAATATTTTCAACTCCCTAGAGGAAACACAGCTCCTGTGGAAAATCTCCTAGCACTCGCTTATGGAAAAATACCTTCATCAAAATTTTGCTTTAGTACAGGTTTTCTGATCAGTTCTCTTGTCTTCCAAGCCTAAAATGCCCTCTTGATCTGGCATCCCAGTGACTCTGTGCCACTGGAATAAATGCCATCTAGGAAGATTGTGCTTCCTGCTCTGTATTTATGGCAGCACTGCTGTGAATGAGGATCACAAATCCAAGAGCAGCTGTTGCTCAATACTGCAGAACAAGACAAGGCTTTGGGTTTGGTCCAGGCCTGATGTAAGCAAGTCTTGCAGGGCTTGTGGTATTGTTGAATTTGGCGTATTCTTCTTATTCAGGAACAGATTGTGCTGCCTACTTGGCTGTCCCAGTCCTTCATCCTGAGCCAAAGGAGACTAAGACTATTTGTGGAATCTGAAAGTGAAATCCTGGCCCTTTTCGACTCAATGGGCATTTTGGTGTTGACTTCCACAGGGCGGGAATTTCACCCTGAGTATCCCAGATGTCAGGAATATTTTCTGTTTTTCTGATTCATTGTGGAAGATGTTAGATGCTGTTTTCCTTAGCTCTGCTTCTTTGCTTGGGCATAAGGGACCTGCCTGGATTATTTTAATTGGCAAATACATTTTTCCAGTATCTGTAGCAGAAATAGCTCTGTGCATTAAGTGCCAGGCTAAGTAGCTCCTGTTAAGTAGCCCCTCTGCAATCCTGCAGTTAACACAGTTGTTACTGCCAGACCCCTCTCCGTGGGTCGTGTAACATCCAAGTTTTTGGTGGCTTCTGCTGTTCTACTGTGTGTGGGTTTTTTGTTTGGGGTTTTTTGTTTGTTTTTGTTTTTTTTTTTAAATTCCTGGAGGTATAGCCTTTGTTTTGGCGGTAAAGCAGGAACAGTGAAATCCTGGCACGAGCACAGGTGAAGGGAAAGCTTCTGTGGGCTGAGGCAGGATAATAAGAATTTTATCTGAGAAGTCTGAAGGGAGCAAACAGACCATATTACAGTCCTGATGTCTGCTAACTTGATGTTGCCTGTGCTAGTGTTGAACCAGGAAGCATCAGGTCTGTGGGGGTTTCCAGCAGGGAGCCACAAAGAGCTCTGGAGCTTTGAAGTGTTTCCATGCTGAAGTCAGGGTAAGAAGGAGGATATAGTCTTCGGAGTAGGTAAACTGGTTTTAAGTATTATGCTGGGCTTTGGGAGAGCTGGATTCATTCCTGGTTCTCACCTGGACTCCTGGTATGACTTAGGGCAATCACTCCACACCAGAATTTTTGTAAAGCATATGTGACTCTGTGGACAGCTCAGAGGTGATTTAGAGTCCCAGCTCCCATGCAAATCTGAAGGATTTAGAAACCAAAACACTCCTGAAAACCCTTGAAGAAGTGTTATCTTGTTCTTACAGCATTTAAATATCTTTAGATGCTTAATATATCTACAGACCTGCCTTCTTATCCCTTCATTCCACACCTCTGAAGGGGAGGTAATCTTTTGCTTCTCTATCCCATGCTTGCCAGGTACATGCTGGAAAATATAATGGGCCAAGGACTCTGATCTGGTTCTGAAGTCAAGTGGTCCATCAACAGCTCGTGTCTGTGTACGTAACTCTCTTCCTTATCAAAAAGCCCAAACTGGCTCTGGTCCATAATGCTTATTGAAAGTGGTCAATGGCCCATGCTGTTGGTGTTGTCCAGAAGACTGCAAAGTGCCATGAGCCAGGGCCTACCCCCAGACAGACTAGCACGCACGTGTGTAAGCAGCCACCTGCAGTGCCAGGGCTTTTGACCGGCTTGGCTTCCTAGCAGTGGTGTAGTCTTTGTAAACTCTCTAGGGAAGGGCTGGCCATATGTGCAGAGGGGTGGGGAGAGCCACTGTCTCAATAGGGAAAAGGGCCATCAGCTTCCATTGTAGATTTTTATTGATATTCTTAACATAAGAGAATGCGGGTGGAATATGGAAATATTTGGAAGTGAGAGTTTCCCAGAATACTTCCGTTTTTTTCTGGAGCACAAGTCTTATTGTTCCTAAAATTTCCCAACATATATCTACTATAGGAAAAGCGATGGTAGGAATACAGGTTTTTTGATAGGTGTGGTTTAACTAAACCCCTTTTCCTGACCTGAATATGCAATCTGTTTATCGGCCTTTTGGTACTACAGGCTGGGCATAAGGGTGGCCTCTGAAAGAGTTTTAAGAGTCCCTGTGCTGCAGTTATTGCATCCTATTCTATAACTGTTCACCTGGAATCATAGAATTGTTATTATTTTAATTGTTTCGTCACAGTGCTCATTCCACAAGGTTTTGTGTGCCTAGTTTCCAGATGAATTAAAGGTTCCTTTTCTATTTGGTAATGTTTTGTAGCAATTAATCTTTTTTTTTCTAAACATCAGCACCTGTTCCATGACAGCTTCCTTGGTCCCTCCCCCATTTCTGACACAAGTAATTTATTTATTGAGATTTTATTGTATTTCATAGCTGAACTTACCTTTGAAAATTTGTTGGAGAGGATCTACATAAATCAATAGTTCACTCAGCAACACCATTAATGTGGTTAATAAAACAAATTTTATAAATTTGTCGCAGACCTTGAAAGTAGTGCCAAATCCTTTTAAATCCAAAGCACTACTTTTCTTCCACACACCCCTCCCGCCATGCTGGTCATGTTTTCTGTTTCTGCAGCAGGGTGGCTACAACGCCAAGGCAGATTTTAATTTTTCATAATATGGTAAATATACAAATCCCTAGGTCTGTTGCCCAGATGGCAATGTCCTGTAAAAATTGCCAAGTTCTCTTCTTTAAAACAATTTATAGTCTTTAACTGAAGGACTGAAATGAACTAAGTAATCATTAAAAAAAACCCCAAACCCAAAACAACCCCCCCCCAAAATATTTTCTTGCTTTTAACACAAAAGAAAGTAAAATTTTAGGTCTCATTCAGACACAAATATTGTATTCCTTTTATGCTACAGATAACAACAGACACCCTTCTTGGTCCAGGCTTAGTTATTCCATCTGAAAGTATTTTTGCAGAAATAGCTATTTCCTGTGAGGGAGGGGAGATCCCTTTGCCAGGAGAGTTGTGTCCGTGCTGCAGGCTATACTAGTATAGTGATGCTGATTGAAAATAAGAGGCCACAACCCTAAATAAGCCAGTTGTAGTGTTCTGGAAAGTGTATGTGCTGGAGGGCCCTTGTAGAAAAGAATTGATCAGGAAATACCCTTCAATCAAAATTAAGACTGAAAATCAGGGATGAGGTTTGGGCATGTTGACTTTTTTTTTTTACTTACTTGTAAGATGTGCATCATCTGTTTGTGCTAAGTTGTCTTAGCTCAAGAAGACTCTCTGTGGGATTAACACCAGTCTGTAGAAATGCATGTAAAGGCTGCTGGGGACTTCAGCTTGAATAGGAGGAGGTTTTCATGAGCAGTTCATATCTTCTGTACCCAACCCAAGCAACCTGGTTTACAGCAGAGCCCTAACTGGCAATTGAAGATCATGAAGATGATATTGTGTGTTTTGGGGCAATAATATAACCTCTGTGTGGCTGCTCTTCCTTGTCATGCTCAAGTGTTGTCCTTTGCCAGTCCAAACTCTCCCTGTGGCTTATTTTCAGCTTCTCTTCCAGTCAATGATCAAAGCTGTTCTGTAGCTGGCGGGTCCCTTTGCAAAGCTCCATGTGTGATGAGGAGGCTGAAGCTGTACATGCTCCTCCAGTCTTGGTGCCCATTTTGGAAGTGCTTCCATGCATATCTTTGCAGAACTTTGTGTGCTGTTGCAGAGCACTTTAAAAGAAGTCTTTCCACCAGTTTTGATGGGAACTGTACTGCGTTCACAGATAGCAGAAGCAGGCCAATAAAGTCTATGGCAAAGTCTCAGGTGCAGAAAGTCAAAGCCATTAATAAGAGGCAACTTGAGCTGTAGCTATGGAGGGGACTGGGGCAGTCTGTAGAGCTCCTGTTAAGGCTGTTAGTATCTGAATGGCTCTAGTGTTATCTCTTTCCAGTGCTCCATGCCTGCTCCATTAAGACTTGTATGTCTTTCCACTGAACAGCCAGCTGATCATAACCAACAGGATTTTATTTTAATTTCCCAATAGGGTTTTTGTTTTTCTTGAAAAAAAAATGACCGAGACCTGAAGGATTTTCCAGCTGGAAAATAAGACCTGTCAGTTGGAAACTCTGACTAGATCTAAGTAGACACCTGTATAATACTTTGGATGTATTATGTGGCTGGAAAGGAGTGTGAGGGTACAAGGAAAATGGAGGGGGCAGGAGAATTTAAGGAACCTATTATGTTCATAACTCTTTTGCATTTTCCCCTTTCCTCCCAAAAGGTAAGTTTTACTTAGAAAAAAAAGGTCAAAGGTAAGTAACATTGGCCACAATAAACTGGAATGTTGAGTGACAATGGAATTTATGCTGGACCATAGTATGTGCCGACGCTGTGCCGAAACCAGTGACATCCATGTGGTGTTGTCACTGTGGCTGAGGGAGATTTCAGGGTAAAGCCTCTGAGACTTGATTATTCCTTTAAGTCAGTGGACTTCCATGTCATAGGGCATTGCCATTAACTGTCAGCCTGCATCAGCTCAGCTATTTTGGCTAGTTGGGGAGTGGAAAAGTGTGTATGGAGGAAAGCTGTAGTTAATTTGCCTCTTCATCTACCTCCCATTTTCTCACTTTTCTCCAGTGGGTTGTGTTATCTCTCCTGGTTCGCAGTCACTGTATGTGGAGGCTGATGTTTTTATATAAGGAAAACACAGATATGAAAATTTGTGGGTTTTTTTCTCTATGATAACATTTTTTTGAATGCAGGTAGCCCATAGGTATGATAGACTTTCTTTTAGTTAACTGAGTATGAAATAAAACTGTATTTTAAAAGTCTGTTGGTGTCTCACTAAAAGTACTTCAGATCTAGTTGAGTTCTTCTCTTCAAGTTTGATGAAAAAATAACACAAGAATGTTGTAAAAATGATCATAGCAGAATCCAAGCTATGGAAACCCTGACCAAATACTCATGTTAGTCCTGAACATTAAACTGACCAAATGTGTTGCCTGCTTTGTTAAGATTTGCAGAGATATTTAGGTGAACCTGGGGCTTTCCTTTAGTGGTGGTGCAGGTAGATGATGCAAAATTCATCTTTGCTAATTTTACTTCTGTGTGCTTGAAAGGCTTTATTAGTTTCAGTATTTGTCTGAATCTGAAATGTGAAGAGAATTTGGGGATTCAAAAGCACTGTGGACTGAAACTGAAGGAAATATTCATACAGCCTGGTGTGACCTGAAATCCCTAAGCTTTGCACATCTGCAGAAAGAAATCCATTTTGGAGTCTATTATGTTCGGACATGAATATAAACCACAACCTCTCAAGTGCATGTCCCAGGAATAAAGAATTAGGCATTTAGGGAATGCGTTCCCAGCAGATGTTATTTATACCTTAGTTCATCAAGCAAGAGAAACTAAATTAGAAGTCTGGGCTGGGATTTTTTTTCAGTTTGTACTCAGGTAATAAGTTTGTGATGTTTTAGAAATGCAGCATGGAGGGCAGAAAGGCAATTTCCCCAAGTCCCTGCACTAGTGCCAGAGGAAGGGCTGTATCTTATCTTGTGCCTGGTACCCCGAGTCTCTGGTTGCAGATGGGGCCTCTCACTGAAAGCTGTCCTCATCCACACCCAGGACAAAGCTAAAAATAATTGCACCTGGATAATGGATTATGAAATAATTATAAAACATTTTGAATTATAGCAAAATCAGCATGGGTCTAGAGATTAGCTACAATGCCAAGACCTAAAACAACTGGAATAATCTAGTATGAAAACCCTACCTTAACTTGTTATTTCCATGGTTTAAAAATACACCTTCTCACTCTTGAGTCTTTGGTCTTGGTGGTCGCATTGCATCCTGTTGTTAGCACCTGGAGCCAAGCTGAGAAAATCCAGTTCTTGGCACGTAGAAGCTAACGCTTCGCATCGACATGTCATTGCCAAATTACATCGAAAGCGTTCTCTTGCCAGGTCACTAGAAATTAGATTAATTGTAACACAGAAGCCACAGGGAGGGAGAAAAAAACAGTGTTATGCCTCTGAATATCACTGTACACCTTGATTGTACAACAGGAAAGTTAGCCTGAAATAGAAACACCAGGCAGCATGCACAGAAGTAATTTCCACTGCGTTCCTGGCTCCTTGGTGGGGAGATTCAGTATGGAAGTGATGAACGTGCTGGTAGCGGTAACCACAGGGGCCATCCAGCAGGATGGTGAAAAGGGGTATGATTAACATTAAGTAGATATTAATTAAGTTTCCCACTATTAGTTTATTGTTCACTTACAACGTAGATTGCATCTGAGCTGTACTTGCTGGGACTAAACATGTGAAAATAAGCATTGCTCTGTCTGACAGTACCACTTTGAATTATGTTTTCTTTTTCTGAAACAGTTTTTGCTTATAGAGCACAGGCCACAAAAGCTCCAGCTACGGCCTCTTAGAGGACGTCAAAGTCGTAGCCAGGCCAAATTATTTGTGAAAGTACAGAGCTATGTTGTACCTAGCCCTTGTTTGGGGGCACAACTATGGAAATGTCCTCACACCTTCTGTTTTCCATGGTACCATGTTGCACAGCTCTGCAGGAGACTGACATCACTATCCAGCAGGTCTGATGTTCTCTGTGTGGCCTGTCTGAACACCCTGAGTCTCAGCTGCCCTACACAGGGTAGAGTCCAAGGGCTTTCAGCTTGGCTGCCTAAGCCAACATTCACCACTGAGGTACAGAAACCAGGATATAGAATAGTCATCTTTTTTTTTCCTCTCTGCTTTCATATGTGAAAAAGTAAAGTTTCCTTTTGGGCTATAGCCTCTAGGCAATTCTTACCAGAGGTAGTTAATGCAGTTGAACAGACAAACTTCGCTGTTGCAGAATATTTTCTCAAGTGGAGAAGCTACATGTGGATTTTTCACCAACATTGACCCTTTCTTATGTGTTAAGAGTGAGGGTTTTCAGGTATGTTCAGCTTCACTGCCCTGAGCTTTCCTATTGATTTTACCAGGAATAAGTTAGATTAAGTCTGAGTGTTGCCCTGTGGGCTCTTCACCAGGACAGGCTGGAGAGGTGACAGGCATATACCTCACCAAGTGTGCTGAGCTGGGAGGCAGGAGGCTGTTCTCCACCCTGTCATCACCTGCTTGAACACACAGGTGTCCTGGTTTTGGCTGGGATAGAGTTAATTGTTTTCCTAGCAGCTGGTACAGTGCTATGTTTGGGGTTCAGTATGAGAAGAATGTTGATAACACACTGATGTTTTCAGTTGTTGCCAAGTAATATTTAGACTAAGTAAGTCAAGGATTTTTTCAGCTTCTCATGCCCAGCCAGCAAGAAGGCTGGAGGGGCACAAGAAGTTGGGAGGGGACACAGCCAGGGCAGCTGACCCACACTGGCCAAAGGGGTATTCCATACCATGTGACGTCATGTCTAGTATGTAAACTGGGAGGAGTGGGGCTGGGAGGGATCGCTGCTCAGGAACTAACTGGGCATCAGTCGACAGGTGGTGAGCAATTGCATTGTGCATCACTTGTATATTCCAATCCTATTACTATTATTTAATCATTGTTATTATTATCCTTATTAGTTTCTTCCTTTCTGTTCTATTAGACTGTTCTTATCTCAACCCACAAGTTTTACTTTTTTTTTTTCCTGATTCTCTCCCCTATCCCACTGAGCAGGGGGGAGTGAGTGAGCGGCTGCATGGTGCTTAGTTGCTGGCTGGGGTTAAACCACAACAACAGGCAAGTCTTGAAGACACAGGGCAGCTCCTGTGGCTTGGTTTGCTGACTTTGAAATGTTGCAAAGACTTACTTTACTGTTGGATAGTGTTTTGAGATAGAAAGTGTAATATGTAGCATGTGGCATACGTTCCAATTTTATAGCATGGCGGTATTTCCACCCATGCAACATCAAATTTAAGCATCTGACATAAAAGAAACAGTGAACAATAAATGTCAAACAACCAGTAATTGTTTTATATACACATACCTTAGCTGTAGTCACATATGGTGTGGAAACAGGTGTTTTGCATGTATTCCCACAAATAAAACATCCTAAGGAGTAATGCCAGCTCACAGCAAACAAAAAAAGGGTATTAAGACTATTGAACACAAATAAATATTCATAAATATTTACATCCCTTCTCTGTGATGTCTGGCCATATGTTGTCCTTCTCCCACATTGGGAAGGTAGCTTGAGTAAGAACTTGAACATTTAGCTTACACAAGTCTTACCTCAAAGAGTGAAATAAAACCTGTCTTTAGTCAAATTTAACAAAGAACAATTTTGGGGAATTCTTCATCCATTGTGGCAGAGCAGTGTAATTCTTCTGAGGGCACAAAGGTGCAAAGCTTTGGATGAAATCTCTGGTCCCAAGCCCACAAGAGCAAGCCAGTCACTACGTGTGATTTTTATGAGGAAGCTAATCAAACATAGTAGTTCAAATAGTAGTAATATATTTATTTGTTAGATGTGCTTACAGTGTGGACTGGTTGAGAACACAGGCTTCATTTTACCTATGTGTATCTTGAAAGAAATCAAACTACTTTCTGTTGACTTTGGCCACAAGCAGTATCTGTGGAGCAATCTCTAAGTCATTCCTCACACAGCTGTGGAAAATCCCTCAAGGTTAGCAACTTTCAGATGCAGTGTTACTTAAATGTTGTAGGATGCCTTTGCAAAAACAAATGGTTGCCCAAAAGCAACCAGCATATGGGTATAATATTAGAGCTGAGATGGGAAGAGAGGAGGATCCCTCAAAGAGGACCATTATATTTTTCCCTATTTTCTGCAGAAAATATTTCCTGTTCTATAAAAAGACAGAATGACTACTGTGTAACATAAACCTATAATAGACAAATACTTCAAAGATACCTTGGGCCTGCTACTAAATTCATGCTACCCCCTGTCCATGACAGCAGTTGAGAACATTGTTCAGCAGTTTGTATCAGCACATGCTTATCCTTTTTTGACATCAGTCCCTGGTTCAGGAAGCTATCGAAGCACTTGCCTGTTTTCCAGTACATGAAAAGTCCCATTGATTTCAGCCTGCAGTATAAAACTAGTAACTATCATAATTATTATGATGCATTCCTGAATCCTAGATGTTCAGTGATTGATCATCTAATGTGCCCAGCTGCATTTTATCACATAAGCAGCTTCCTTCTTGCAAAGAAGGCACAATAGCTGATTTGTTGCTTATAATTATAATTCTAGTTTGTTATTCAAAACTTTTCTTAGGTCTAGTTATTTAAAGGTCTAGCTGATCACCTCTCGCATCCTATTAAAAGCAGTCTACAAAATGCCAGCTGTGTGGATAAAATCACATGCCTTTTCTGCTTCCCATAGGTTTCTTCTAAGTCTTCAATGTGAGTGAAGTATTAACACAGACTTAAATTTGGTCTTTTTTTTTTATGAGGATAGAAGCATTCTGATGCCTCCTGCATAACAGATGATGCTTCTGTGTTGTTGGAGGACATGAGTAATTAAAGCATGCATCATGTCTTAACTGTTGCAGTTTTAGGAAAGGGGTATATTTGTGGCTAAATACTTTTCTTAGCTGCAACACAGAAAATGCATGTGCCATAGACTTTGGCAAATAAGTTCAAAACTTCATAATTAACTGGCTGTCAAAAATTTGGAAGCAAAACACAGGAGGTGGTTAGGAAATCAAAGTATGATGTGTTTTTAATCACAAAACACAAGGAAATTTTAAAAATTTATGAGTAATAAATCTATATTGTTGGTACCAAATGGCTCCCTTTGCAGTCCTTTAATGTAACACCTGCACTTCCTCTCTGTGAGTAACGACCCATTTTTTGACTGCCTGAGGAGCAGTGCAAGAGTAGGTTTGCAGGCTCAGGAGAACAAAGCCAGGTTCCCAGACTGAGCTCTGACTGCACTTTAGGATTCCATTTACAGTCTGTTTGGTTTGTAATTCAAATCGCTCCAGACTAGAGTTAATGTTTAGACCACAGCCACCTGAAATTTGCTTCAGGGCTGAAGCCCAGCCAGATTGCAAATGGAGGAAACACTTGAGGTTTGCTAAATACAGTTAATAGGGGATTAGAGGCTGTGTTTTTTATGGCAGCACAGGGAGGTCTGTAATAGAAAAAAATATTAAAATGCAAATATACAACTTCAGCCATGCTGAGCAGGATGCAACTGATTGCGCTCTAGCCATCAAGTAGCTATACTTCCTTTTATTAAGCAAAAGGAAAATGAGAGGAAGAAGATAACAGGGCTCTGATACAGTTTTTGATGAGGGATGGTCTATTACAGCCAGCAGATGGGAAATGACCCAAAGGCTGGGTGACTGGACTGTGAGGTAAAAGATTCGAGAGGTGATACCTGGCTTTCTACTGCTAATTTGTTATATGCACAAAGACTTGAGCGAGTCTTCATTTCTGTTTTCCATTTGCTTTTTTAACAGCCATGTCCATTTAGCTCTTTGGGGCTCCTTCGCTCTGTGTGTGCAATGCCTCATGCAGTGAGGTGTGAGTGTACCCATCGTATGAATATTTACCGCTGCCCTATAAATCACAAAGTCACAGAAAAGGAGAGCTAGAAGGAGAACCTTGGAGGTCGTTGAGCTAGATGAAACAGGATCAAGTGCAGCTAAGCCATGCTTACCAGACGTTTGTCTTAACATTTTCTTTAAAACTCCGGCAAAGGAAATTCCACATTTCTGGGTTGCCTGTTCAAGTGGTATTTATCTAAACTTTGTCTGCATAATTTCGGTGAAGGAGATTCCACATGCCTAAGTTGCCTGTTCCAGTATTTCACTGCTGTAGCTGAAATGTTTTTCTAATATCTGACCTAAGTTGTCTTTGCTAGAGCTTATGCTTATTCCTCCTCTCTCCTCTCCTGCTGCCTATGAAGAACAATCAGTCATTCCTCTCTTCTTAAAAGTCCCTATGCATTGGAAGACTCTTTGTAACATTCATTCCTCAGTTTCCTCTCCTCCAGACTAAACAACACCCTAGTCTTTATCCTCCCCTCAAATGGCAGATTCAGAGCTGCAGCTGGCCATTAGAGTGATTTCTGTATTGCCAAAAATGTGTAGCCCTTAGTTGTTTCTCCAGAGCCAAAAGCATTTACTCTTCTGGAACTCTTTGCAAATTTAGTCCTGAGATTAAGAGGTTCAAAAGCTGTTGTGAATGTAGGAGAGACCTCACAGTTGATATGGTTAGAAAAGGAAAATGAGAGGACTCTGGGCAATCGCACTGGTCTTAAGGGTTGTACATGAGTGAGAAAGCATGTGTGTGTGCATGCAAGCAGTTTTTAATGTGACAAAACTAGATTTTAAAGGATTAGTTTCACTAAAAAAAACCCCAAACAAACAACAAAAAAACCAAACCAAACCTGCTTTCCTGAAAGGAGAACCATGGACAGGGAAGAGGTGGCCACTTGGATTGGGGAGGGAAGCCAAGGGCTGGCAGGGGTCAGAGGGGACACAGGTGGGATGGAGCTGTGGGGACCACCTTGGAGATGTGCACTTGATCTCAAAAGCCCTTGTCTACCACAATTCCCAGCAAACAGAACTGAAGGAGTTTTAAAGCCTTCATTGGCTTTTTGTCTTCCTTCCTGTCTCCTCCTTGCCTTGCCACTCAATTTGTTATTTTCTGGTCCTATGTGCAATTTTGAATAAACAGAAACTCTGAAAAGAACCAAAACTTCCAAAATTCCAAACTCCAAGGACATTTGTTTCCATATTTTTGCTCTTAGGGAAAAGAAGGACTATAAATCTCAGATATGATTCTCACAAGCCCAGTCTGACTTTTTGTTGTCCTCACTAGAAAAAAGACGACTTTTAATTGAAAAAAAAGCCTAAGAAAAACCCCTTAAATTTTAAATGATTCTCCTAAAATCTAGACCAGATTGCCAAAGATGAAGTGCTGGTTTTTCTCTGATGAAAGTTATGTTGCTGCAAAAGAGTTTGTCTTATCAGGAACCACGTTTTGCTTTAGGAGGGAGATTTGGTGAGAGAATTTTTATTCAGAAAAGACCACAGAGAGTTTCTGAGCCACTTTCTTCAGAGACTGCAGGCAGGTAGTGTGTAGCATTGGAGAAGACGTGGGGCAGGAGCCTGGCTCTGCAAGCCCATCCTGCAGCGACAGACTGTCATCATGATGTATCCCTATTTCTGCCATAAGCAGAAAGCAGAGGACACTTTTCTGCACCTGCAGCTGACTCGGCACATCTCCTGCTAAGTGCAGCAGGTCTTGTGGCCAACAAATTTTATGGGGCAATGGCTTGGCTAGGTTTTTATTCTTTCTTTAAATCCAGGACAGGAAATATGCAAAGCAAGACGCACACATGCATCTTTGATATCCATGGGGAACACACTTGCCTTCTGCCCGGTGCTAGGGATGTTGGCATGAGAGGATGATATTTCAAAGCCCTCAGCTGTCTCCTCAATCAGCTTTTGAAGAAATCTGGATGATAGGCATGATTTTGTATGCAGTTTTAGCATGATCCCCGTTATTCATACTGCCTTCTACAGCGGAGGTGGGCAATGTGCTAACTTATATGTTGCCAGGCTAAAACACTGGCTCTGCAGGATCTTGTGACTGACCCACTATGTCCATGAAACTGTGGGAAAAACAAAATCAATCTAAGGAAAAAGACAAGATTCAGCACCTTTCACCCCACTACTCTACTCACTATTTAAAAATCTTCGTTCTCTCTAGAGGAGGATAGCAATAAATCACAGCCAATGCCTTACTCATCCTAGTACTAAACAACAAGCTCCTTCAGTGAGTGATTAAAGCAAACCTGTAAGTGTAGCTATTCTCAATCTAATGTCAGCTGAGGTGATTCATCCACCTGGAACAGTGTTTTGAGCTGGTTTTGTGCAGCAGAAGTTCATAGCTCTGTCTTCCAGCAGGATTAACAAGTCAACTTGCAGGACTGCCCTGATAGAGTTGTATTATTTAAGTGTCAGAACTGATTACTGCTTGTACCCTGTATATTGGGGACCTCTGCCCTGTGCTTTAGTTCACAGTGGAGAACTGGCTGGAATTGTATGTTGCTAGAAACCTCCACCTATGGAAGCTTCATCTTTGTGCCTGTCTCTGATATCCCTACCCTTGTGACCTGTTAGATGGATGATCTTTGTTCTTCCAAAGACTTCTGAATATCTGAACCTAACCGGGCAAATGCAGCTGAAAAAAGATGTCTACCCTGCTGTGTGAAATATATGGTAGATCCCTGACATCTATTTAAAGATAAACTCTTGTCTACAGTACTGAGACTGAAGTTGATTGCTTTGCACCATGGTAAGTATCATAGCCAGGAGAATTCCTAAAATCTCACTTGTGAAGTGATTTAGGATTCAAACAGCTCATTGCTCTGATAACACTCCTGCCATCCCTCAGTGCTTGCAAACAGGATTTAAATCAAAGAATACAGGCACATGTTAATTATTACTGTTGTTGATGATGGCAGTGAATTTAAAATTCCTCAGGGACCAATGTGATTGTCCACTTTGACCTGTAGTATAAAACAAACCAAAGAATTTGACCTTGCTATTTTTATATTATTCCCTACCAAGTACATGAACTATCAAAGACATTAATCTGTGACTAAGCCATGAGTGCATCTTTTAGAAAGGCATCCAATCTTGATATCAGATTCCAGGCGATGATAGAATTACAACAGCCAGGAGAAGTTACTCTCATTTGTTTTTAAAAAAAAAAAAGTATTTCCTACTTGAACAAAATGAGCTTCAGCTTCCAGTCAGGAGTTCTGCACGTCCTGTCTGCTAGATTACACATCCCACTACCAGCACTTCTCTGCTTTAGATTTTATAGAATGTTGAAAGAAAATGATTGGCATTTTCCTTAGGAAAAAATCTTAATGAACTCTAAATGTTTCAGAAAAAATCACTGTTGATACTGGATTTGAAAACAAAAAAGTCTCTCAAAATACTTTTTTTTTTTTTTAACTGAAAGTGATAAAAAATGCACGACATTTCAAAGAAAAGGTACATACCCTCAAATGTTTTCATGTGAGAAACCTGTACTGAGAAATTACAAGAGAGAAATTGTGTCTATTTTCAACATTCTGAAACAAAAAATATCTTCGATATCTTTTAGCTGTGCTGATATCCTTCCAATTTTAAGCACATTCAAACTGCCTGGTTATTTGTCGCAACTTTAGATTCTAAAGTCCTTGTACAAAAGGATTACCTTATTAAACCAATGCTTATATATGTATACTTTCCTCTATATAAAAAAGATAAGAGATAATTTCTTTGTGCAATATGAACACTGGTGATTTGCATGGGTTTAAATGATGTAGAAAAGCCTCAAAAATTTCAAAAGTGCTAGAACTAATGAACAAGTTGCCATTTCCCTCAATAGTGCTGATTTTATTTGGAGCTTCTCTACTAACTTAGAGCATCCTTGTCATACTTCTTTATCTGTAAACAACCTCCAGATTTTTATTCCTGAAAGCAGCCACTGAAACCCAAAAGTTTTAATCAGTGTGATGAAGTAAAGCCCAAAATTAATATGGTGAGAAAGGAGACAGTTGACTAGGTGTTTGTAAAATACAGATGCAAAACCCAGACATTTTCCTGTTCTGTTCTGCTGTTGGATTTTCAGAAACTACTTTTCTAGCCATTTCCTTGCCCATTATTCTTAATAAAGATTTTACTGGGTTATGGACTATTTTCTTTGGGCCAGGCAAAAGGTGCTAAGATGTTTCCTCTGGAATTTAAAGATTCTTTTTTTTGTAAGCATAGGTATGTTATTCTGCACTGAGTGGGAAGTCTGATGGGGAAAAGCTTACAAATAATTAATTCAAGGTAAAATATTGTTTACTCTTTGATTGACTCCTGGGAGAGGGGAGGCAAAAATAAATCAAAACATTCCACTCTGTGAGTTCCAACTTTTATGGATTTCCCATTGGTAATGTTTCACTTACTATGGTTAAGGACTGTGTGTAATGAAGTAGGTTAATATATATAGGAAAGCATTTAGGCCAACAAGGTTTGCTTGATCCTGGACCAGTAAACACAAGGTTTTCTGTTTAAGTCATCTGTGCCAGCCACCCCTTTTAGACTGTCTATTTCACTTCCACTGCAACAACCTTATTTAAGCTGTACCTGCCAACTTGCAACTAAAAAAAAGAGTACATTTTTAATTTGCCTGAGATCACACACTTTAGCATTAAACCACAAAAAGAGAAACTTAATGGCTGCTGCTGCTGCTCTTTACTTCTCCCACGTTACTGAAAAGGAGAAAATGCAAGGAGGATCAGGAAAGAACCCATGCAGGGTGTGCACGTGTGCGTGAGAGGGATGAGAGCATAGGGCAGGGCTGTCCTGCTTCCCAGAGCTGGGTCCAAGCCTCCTGTTAGATGTTTCTCTACTACCATCCACTATGCTGTTGGTGCACAGTACCTCTTACCTGACTTAAATATTCCTCTGCTCTGACCACCTTATCTGGTGGACTGCTGTTCTTTTATAAGTGGGGGAATGAAGGAAAAAAAACCCAAAACGCAGATATAGCCTTCTAAACTGCTGGTTCTTCCTGGCAGGTGTATAACTCACTATCCAGAATCCCTCTAGCATCACTGTCCGCTGAATTCCATGTGTTCATATTCCAGAGAAAACCATTGCAGTAGTCTTCAGCTGTTGCCTCTGTTGGAGGTCCTTGTAGAGAAGCCAAGGGCTGGGGTGAGTAAAGTCTTGTAGTTGAGAAATAGATTGGGATTTTTGGGCTCTTCTCCTGTCTGTGCCATTAAATCCCTACGTGCATTATAGTAATAAAATACGTATGAATAGAAATGTAAATACATTTGTGTAAATAAAAGCACATGTAAATAATACAGGTGTATTATAAAAAGAATAGAGTGGAAAGAGCTCAGGACATCTTCCTCCTGAGCTAATACTGAGGCATACACATTTCACTTGAGTTTCATCAGGGAAAACTGGAGGAAGGCACAAGTCAGTCAGTCCATGTTATGAAACCTCGAGGATGCCATAGCCACATTTTCTGAAGGGGAAAGGTGACTAATAACGCTGAGGATCCAAATCCAAACACTCTTTGTTGTTGAAGTTGCTAATGTCTTAGCCAGTTGCTAATGCTGATGTTGCCAGCGTCTTAACTCAGCACAACTGGTTATGGAAGGATCTCTTTCCCTGTCAGGTCAGGATTCCTTCGAGTCCTTCCACTTCCTTTTATCTCTCCCTCAACTGTAGTTGTGCGATGAAAGCATTTTTTCTGGGAATCACTAGCAGGCACACTTCCTTGTAATCTTTCAGGGCTTGCTCATCTGTATTATTTTGTAAGCATTATGCAAAGTTTCAAATATGTTGAGTTATCCCTATCGCAACCAAGAGGGAAGTGTTTTCCCTTCATTTCTTTCTGCTGGATGCCTCAATACAAAATTGCTTACCGGAAAGTATGCCTCAGTATTTCCTTCGAATTTAGTTAGTTTTGCCAATATGCTCATCCAGATTACTGGTATTTGAGGACTGATATATACAGTGTAGGTCCCTGACATTTCTTCTAGCATGATGAAATGTGGTGCATGTCAGCAGACAGACTACAGGACTGTAAGATCCCCAAGGTAGGCACTGCGATTTTGTTTTGTATTCATTTGGTGGCTAACACAATGGGCATCTGGTCTGTGAGAAGGGCTCCGAGGCATCACTTCGATATATATCATGCTTAAAATATAAGAACTTTTATTTAACCTGAAGCTGTTTAGAGGCAACACTTTCTTCAAAAAGAAAAATACAAATTTTCCCAGAAACCATGTACAGAAGTTTTTTCTTAAACAGCGCATGCTCCAGCATTAATTCTACACTGTGGTGCTGTCAGATCACTTCATATTTTTTCTAGGAGACTTTTAATCTTTTCCTAGTACTGAGAGCCATATAATATTATTTTACATGCTCTTCTTTGAACATACAGCACAGAAAATTAAAGTGTAAATATGCATGCGAGCCACCCAAAAGTCATAATAAGATTATATGAATGCCTGCAACCACACAGCAGGAACAATGGGGTTGCACAATTCCTCCACTGCAGTGCTGCTGAATTTTAATGAGAGATAGTTGGTACATGCTTATACTCCTATAGCTACCCTGGAGCCAGAACAGTGATTTAAGATGCCAGCGACAGTGTGTAGGTGAGTCTTAGCTGTAGCATGCCTTGGAGAGTAGAGCATGGTAGAGCATGATATAGCAGGCTGGAAAAATGGCAGGGAAATAAGCTCATTAAATTAGAGTGAGAAATGGGATTGGAAGGAGAAAGGATCACTTAAAATTGCTAATCACCTGTGCTGCTTCCATTGGCTTGAGCCCTTATTGGAGAAAATATGACACTGTACACTGATAGGAATAACCCAAATAATGAACATATGCTGCCATGAATCAAAAATCTCATGCTGCAGGGGTTAAAGCAATCTCTTAAATATCAGGTATTAAGAGGGGAATTTAGTGGTGTTGCGTCTCTCCCGTGCCAGAGTGTGTTTTCACCTTCTCTGTAATATCACGGCTAACCTAGGTACACCTGGGACCCACTTGGGAAAGTGTTCACAATAGGTGTACCTCTTAAAATATACACTTTTCAGATATGAAGATATCCCTTATTTGCAGCTGATCTAAGAATAAGCATTGCTTACAGCGAGTTTCTTTTCAAACAGGCTGGCTGTGTTCCTGTTGCACGCCATGGGGTCTGCATCTCCTCTGGGCCCCTGTAGGCTCTTACACATATTTGTAAGAATGTGCATGTGTTCCTCAGTGCAAAACATTTAAAATAATATGAAAGGTGTGTTGGGGCCTGTGAGGCTGTGTTTGTGTAGCACGATGCCAAGGAGAAGTACAATACAGCCTGGGATGTGGGAGGATGGTGTCCTGGGATATGGAGGACAGTGGGGGTCAGACCTGCCCCGCTCATGCCTTAGGGAGAGATCCTGAGCGTGAACTAGTGCCAGAACTGCAGGGGAGATTCATCTTCTGGGTAACCTGTTGATTCATTACAAATGAGGGTTTCGGCCATTGAGTAATACAGATAATTGTGTGTTGTAATTTTGCTTATTATTGGAAACTGTCTTTACTGTGAGTTTGTGTTTGGACTTACGGTCTGTTCTGTAGTGCAGAAGAAGGAAATCTTTCCGTCTTCCATCTCACTAAGCTCCTCATGAGCAGACCCAAGACAGAGATGTGGCCACAGTACATGCTCCCGTAATTCTCTCAATTACAGGAAAGTTTCTCATAGAATTATCATTAGTATACAATATTTTGCTTGGAATAGTAGCTCAGTTTTACATGTGAATTTTATTTTGCTAATACCAGGTTATGACATCTCACTAAAGCTGTGTGTTCTTCCTTGGTTGCATCCTTTGTAGAAGACAAAAGCTTTAACTTTTTGAGGCAAGCTGGTTGGTTTTTTTAGTATCACATCCTGTGTACTGCAGCTCATCAGTTCTCATCCCATTGTTCTCATAGTATCATGCCAGAATATGTGTAGCCGTACTTACCCATCCTTTCCCAATTGTTTTAACTGAAACAACAAAAGTATGTAGGAATCACCTTTGTCAGTTGTCCTAAGCTAAGTAAAGCACAGAAAATTGGAGTGCAAGCTCCTGCCATAAACCCCTACCCAGGAATTAGAGAAGATCATATATCCACAATCTGCTCTGCCTTGTACTCTAGTGTTTCATAGTCTTGACCAGGGATTGCTGTGTTCAGTTAACCAAAAACTGAGAAAAGGCATTTCTCATCCCAAAAGTGCTGCCCACTATAGGCTTTACAGAATGAGTCACTTTTTCATTATATGTTCTCTGTTGATAATGATACCAGCCCAATCTGTACCTTGTGTGAACATTTTTCAAAGATGAAGCAATTGAGTAAACATCACTTGGGTTTCTCATGAATTAGAACAGGACAAACAGTTCCGTAATTCATCTAGCCCAAGTTTGCCATTCCTTTTTTTTTTTTCCCACTAACTAAGAAGATGTCAGCCCTTGTCTAGATACCAAAGACAGATTAAATCTACAGCATGGTTGACTTAAAGTTTTAAAACTACTTGATCCTTTCTTAAAGACTATTAGGTTATTTTATGAGGTTGTGTGAAGGTGATTTCTTTTAATTGATCTTGAAAGGGAAAACATTTTTTTGACTTGGTATTTTGTGCATAGAAGCAACAAAACAAAACCTCTGCTAATCACAGTCAATATGTACATCTGGCTTTTCTTAGGGTTAGAAGCTAACTTTCTGAAACACATCTTACTATTGAGAAAGGAAGGAAAAATTCTGGTATAAGTACAGCCACAGCTCTAAATTGATTATTCCTGTAGGATTTTCTCATCCTATTTTGGCTGTTATAAAATGCAATGGGAGTAATTCCAGCCGAAGCACATCACTCCAGTGTCAAGCAGCCCATGATGTCACAAGGAATTCCTTGTCGTAAGGGACATCCCCCTGAGGAGAGTGTTTGCTCTGCTGGAAAACAGCCATCCACCCACACACTCCGTCTCCACCCAGCTACTCCATCCAAATAACCAAACCAAAGGGAGTGCTTTGACTAATCGAGTGAGTAGGAGTGATGCCATGGCAATACAATAGCGCGTCTGCTGTAGACTGTTCTTGATTTGCATTTGATTGTTTGCAGTCCTACCCATCTGTAGCCAAAGGCAAGAAGTGATAACCTGTCATGTTATATAAAAACATGTTTGGAAAAAAGTGGAGTAATGCAAGATAAATAACGTATGTGCTCTGGGTCTATTCTTCCCAAGCAGTCCCGAACTCATTCCACAAGTTGCTGGTTTCTCTTTTTACTGTAGGGTTTCTTCCCAGAGAGTTTCCATCTGGAAAAAAAAAAAAAAAAAAAAAAAGGAAAAAAAAAGAAAAAAATGCAATTGGAGTGAATAAAAGCATAGCCTATTGCAATTTAAAAAGAGTTACTAAATAAGTGGAGTGTTAACACAGTGTCAGGCCCTTAACAAATGGGCAGGAAAGCAAAAAGGGTAAGTGGCATCAGTCACTCAGCAGTTGGACAGAAAAACTTCTGCTCAGTTGAGGCAGTAATGCTACCTTAGGTCATGTCACATGGACCATCTCTGTCTTGTCCTGTGTTCTGTCATGGTATGGCACTGAAAGTTTGAGCTGGAAACAGCAGAGAATTGTGTTATATGACTGGAAAAGTTCCCCTTTTGTTCAACACATCCTTTGTTCTCCTATAGCAGATTGTTAATCATTTAAGTTATGCAATATAATTAACCTACAGATAAAGCTTATAGTGAAATCTTGTTGGCTCTGTTTAAGCTTGTTTTGTTAGGACATTTTAGGAGGTTTTCCCATCATGTGTACAACATAGCCTCAGACAGAGAGGGCTTTCCATCCTGTAAATATGGAGATGCAAAAATACAGACTGGAGAAGCCTTTGACAAATGGGGGATGAAATACTCCCACACCTTAAAAATACCTCTAAAAGTCACGCTCTTTTAGGTGAAGTAAACAGTAAGAGGGTCAGTCAAAGTGGAAAGCATGGAAAGGCTTGAATTCAGTCAGGGGAATGGGAGCCAAGCCTCAATTAAAGGTAAACAGTTGTAGATCCAACTTACTACTGATCTGTGCCACTGTTTTAGACTGAACCCACTTTACCAACAAGCCTAAAAATGTGAATTCTTCTTTTCTCTGAGTAGAGAGCATGGTGTAGTGTGACAGCCTGAGGACCTCATTCTCCATGAGGAAACCCTGAGTGGGCCTTCTCACCTTTAGTCCTATTGGGTTGAGAGATTTTCTCTAGCGGATCTCTTGCAGTGTGGTTTCCTTTACTCATCCTTCCCACACTCCATGAGGAGCCTCATCACTGCTGTCCCAGTAGAGCAGTGATGAAAGTGGAGACACACAAACCTGCACTGCTGGTGGTCCCATTTCTTCATATGTGCTTGTATCCTTCTCAGATTATTTCATGACGACTGGCTGTACCATAAAGCTGCCTGGTGAGCCTTCATCTCTTTAGTGTCAGACCTGTAAAATACTAATTAATTATGATAGGAAGGCATGGCTACATGAATTGATGCTGGCAGATGTGAATGAGCTCATCCCATCACTTGAACTTGTTCCAGTCTTATTTGTACATGGTATCACTGTGTTAATGCTGCCTGCAATCCAAGCAAATCCCCGCTGAGAGACAAGATATTTTAGTTTAAGCATAGCACTGCATGGACACGACTTACCAGCTCCCAGATTAGACTGAGCTTGCATCTAGCCAATTTGGAGTGCAAAGCTGAAGAGCTGTAATTATAGACAAAATGGGGGTCTGCATGCTCATATGCACGTGCATGACATGTTAAGGTTTAGGATCCCCTGAACTGCAGCTCTGGTTCCAGTTCATGGAAGCCTGTGAGACATCAGCTCAGTTGTCTTTGTATTGAAGTATCAGGTTTCTAATCCTTAGGTCTGAGAAGAAGAGCATGAAAATGCAAGTTACTTTTATCTGCTATGGAAGTACACAGGCAATTCTCACCTGACTTGGTGAACTGTGCAGTCACAACACAACGGCATAACAACCTGTGTGGCCATTCTGGCTCTAAATTTCACAAAGGGACTTTTGCTTTAGTTTAACATCCTCCAAACAGCCTGAGCTAAACCAAAACCCAATCTTTCTGATGCAGTAAGAATTTTATTAGATCTCCATCAAGATAGTTGTAGCAGTCTAAATTTACACCTCAAGTTGTTCTGATACAACTGAGTTCTGTAGATGCCTTGTATGTGTTTAGATAGTTTTAAAGCATAGCCATAGGTGTGGGATTGTCCTCTGCATGAGAAATGGGTGTTGGCTTCAAAATTCACTGTTCTTGGGGCTGTGCCAAGTCAATCCTAATGGAGTACCAGGTGCATGGGTGTGTGTGTAGGAGCAAATGTATGTGTGTGCGTGTGTAGATGCTTAAAGCTGAAAATAGGGATGGGCAAAGAATGCAAATAACCATTGAAAAAGAATTTTGCTTTTGCTTTGCTCAGAGCAAAACCTCACAAATTGGTTAATTTCCACCAAACAATTCTCTGAGAATAAAACCATGATCAATCAGGAGATATTTTGATTTTTCCTTTTGAAAATTGTGAGGTTTTTATACTATAACATGTAATGCAAAGCTATTTTCAAATACTTAGGTATCCCTGCCGTCCTTTCTTATACACCTCAATGAAATGTATGTGACATCAAAACTGTGTTTTCTGGGGGGCCTCCTCTTTGATTGCAACTGCTTTCTAGAGGGAGACAAGAGTCCCCTGACTCTTCTTCCCACTAGTGGAAAAGAAGAACAGGAGGCCAGCTTTGGTCCCAGGGAGGGCGAGGGGGCTGCACGTGTCCTGTCTGCACCAGGTAAGGCAGAGCAGTGAATAACCTGGCAGAGCAGTGGATAACCTACCAGAGCTGTCGGGGCCGGGGCACCGGTTGGCACTTTGCTATTCCTACCTGTGAAGGAGGCCTTCTCCCAATAGAGGGAGGCAAAAGATAGACAGTGGGAAGCTATTGCTTCAGTGGGAAAGAAGACGTGTGGGCGTGTATAATGCGGGGACTTCACAAATAATTCCTTGGTGATTGTTCATTTTAAAGGGACGTTCAGTTGCACGAGAGATATCCCATGGAGTACTTCATTTCTAGAGAAGTTTGGAGAATACAGGACTTTGCTTCCAGTGCTTTTCTGTTTCCTGCCCAATGGCAAAAATAATTTTCATAATCTGCCCTGGGGATTGCACTGTGTCTAATACACTGGTTGTGTGCACAGCCCATTTTGAAATACAGCTTTTTGTTTTGAAACTGAAATTGTTCCAAGTAATAATACCTTCCCTTCAGATTTTTGTTTTTCAGAAGTGACCCACCCACTATTGAATAATAAGGCTTGATAACCATAGTTTCTCAGATAACATGCAATAAGCTGCTAATATTGCTTTGGGACTAAATCAGGAAACCACTGGCTGGTGTTATGAAGGAGTCAGTTATCCAAATAGGATCATCTACCCTTCAAATCTTTTAAATAAGAACGTGTGTTAGAGATCACCTTTTTTGAAGATGTCCCGGATTAATAATGAAATGAGCATACAGATTTAAAGAACAGAACAAAACACATCTATTTCCAGGTCAAGAAAAACTGTGTTTCAGTCCAGAGTAAATTAAAATCACACACTTATGTGAAATCCGCAATAAAGAAAGTTTATAGTGGAAACATTGACTGACCTTTAACAATAGCAGCGAGGCCAGCTCTGCTGTAACAATTGGAAATAACAGGCAGTAGCATTACGAGGCTATATGGGCTAGGGCAAGGTCTTTTCCTTAATGTAGCCTGAACGTTCAAAGAGAACGTTAAGAATCCCAGAGCAGTTAACTCAATCTCATCTTTTTTCCATTAATTGGCCACAGCATAGTACCCTGAAGTTGACAGAAATAACTGCTGTGAAATTAGCCCAAGTCTAAGCATTGCCAAAAGACATTTTATTTCAAACCTCTCTGAATTACAGTATGATTTCCTATATTGCTTACCTAAGAGACCAGGAAGCTGGCCATCCATCTGCTTAGTGAAAGGCTCCTAGCTTTATATGACATAAAACTTACTTTCTCCTAGGGAAAATTTTCTCCTGAGAAAATTGACTCAGGGCACTTCCAACTAGGATAAGGATATGAGATGGTAGATTGAGCTTAGAAAGATTACAGTGATCCAGTTTTTAGATTCAGGTCCCTAGCTGCTACTCCAAGCTTGTCCTGGAGACTGAACTGCTGGAAACAAAAAGATCCAGCTCCTGGATCTTCTTGCTCTACACCACCTCTCCCCTTACAGGTAGGCTCTTCCTTTCCTTCCTCACCAACATGTGGATGATGTGAAGAGGCAGAGACAAGCTATGGGGAAAACAGTGTGAAGACACATAGGTCTCACAGGGTAGCATAATTGAACCTTGTATAGGAGCCCATAGTTCAGATCTTTGTTGTATTCCTGGCTCTGGAGTGTGTGATGCTGCAGGAGATACATCAACAGTCCCACTCCTGTACAAGCCCCAAGCTCTTGAAGATGAGGTTGTCTCCTGCTCGATGGCTGCTGCTCCCTAGCAAATAACACTGATGTTGCCTGATGAGGATGGAACTTCAGCTTTTCAGGATGGTCTGGATTAGTATTCCTTGTGACATTTTAAAGGCAATGCATATGTTTCCATAGCAGAGCTTGCTCATTTTCTGGGAATCTGCTAGGCTGTTCCATTCATCCAGATGTTTAATATTGTTAGTGACCTGCAGCTAAGCCTCTCTGACAATTCTAGTAGGAGTCGTTCATCTTGTTTCCCCAAGAATATAAAATGCTATGTAGTAAGCACCATTCCAAGGGCCAAACTCAGAGGTGAATATAAGTAAATTTAAGCAAGTTGAAATTCAGAGGCTGTCTAGATTAGTGGAACCTACTGCTTTACGTGAAGAACTTTCAATTATATATTCAATACATGTGTACTTCCTGAACTCCTAAACTTCTTGAGTTAGACTCTTTTGGATTCACTGGGCCAAATTAAACGATGTTGTATACTTTATATTAATCTGTTGCATTCATTTCCACTTCCCACAGCTATTTCTGTACCAAAAGCTTCAAAGATATGAGATGTAGTATCCTCTCCCTTAAAATAATTTATCCTTCTTTTTGGTTTTCTGCAACAATTTAAACTCCCTTAGATGTTGGTACAGTGCTTAGCTACAAAGGAGTTTAAGTTAAACATTGTCTGAAAGTGATAATGCTAGTACAATGTGAAGCTTACTATTGTATTGATGTAGTTGATTCATTATTACTTTAGCAAAGAATCCTTGATGTAAGAGGGATGGCTTGATCAAACAGATCAAATGCTACATCTCAGCCACTTGTCCTTCCACACTGTCTCTTTCCATCAAGAAAAAGTTAAGCCCCTGCAAGGAGTAAAATATTATGAGGGTTTTGTAAAAGGCAAAAATTAGAGAAGTCTGGACTGCTTGTATTGCAGAATACTTGAATGTTACATCAAATATTTGCATCTTAAGTGTTCTCTTGACGGAAAATGAATTGAGAATCTAATGGCATGAAATTTATGTTTAAAAAGAAAAACAGCTGCTTAAATTTTCAAACTTGCATCCTGATTTTGCACGTCTTCATTGTTGCTTGGCCATTCTGATGGATGCTAACATGTGATGCTCAGTAGCAGCTGGTCCCTGCAATTCAGGACCTTTTAGTTTGGACACACAGGGCACCACAACAATTATGACTAGGAATGCTGTCTGTATTTTTAAGAAGTAGAACATAACATATGTTACTTTAAATATTTCTCTCTAAAGTGGATATTCTCCTGTTGTGGATAGAATTCTAGAAGCACATCGCAATTTATCTGAAAGTTAACCCTTGATAGAATGGTAATGTTTCTAATTTCATTTAATAATGTTAAATATCTAATTATTATTAAGATAGCTGCTTTTTTTCAGTGGGAGTATTCCTACTTATGCATGTTACATTTACTATATTTTATAAACCTAATTTTTTTTATCAAGAATGGCAACTCACCTTGAGAAAGAAATCAGGAACATCAATGGATAAATATAGTGTGATAGAGTATAATGCATGGGAGTTTATGTCAAGAAGATAATTCTTGCAGGAAGCTGGATTACATTCTCAATACAATTTTAGAAATTACTACTCAATCACTGTAACTATTAGTAACACTGAACACTGGTAATGAAATTCTAGGTTTTTGAAAAAACCTGTGCATGTACTTTTTCAGCTGTAGATACTATTTTTAAATCAAATCAGAATAAAATAAACTGAGAATTGAATATTAAACTTCATAACACTGATATTCTATCTTCAGTATTTTTTGCAATATTTTCCAGGTCTTTTCTCTAACAATCTAGATGTGGTATCAACTTTTTTTCTTTTTTTTTTCTTGTGGATGCTTGAGTATCGTTAAGATAAGACACCATTTCCAAAGGACCAATGAATTATATAAATTTAATATATTACCATAGAACACATGGTAGGTAGTGGTAGGTGTATGGTAGAGAAAAACTGTTGGTTGCATACTGGGATTATATATATATATGTACACACACACACATATATACAAACATATATAGAGAAAAGAATATTCTCTGATTAAAGTCTTCCGAAGTCACAAAATAAATGCCATGTTTTTCAGATCAACACTTGTTGCACAAGCATCAACAATTTATGTAACTCCCATAAGATTTTACTAGTAAGATATAAAAGTAGATGAAAATGATTTGTCTGATTCCAGTCTTTCCAGCTACCTTGCTTGAAGGCTAGCCAGAAATACTGAGAAAATAGAATTATTCTGGGCATTTCAACTTGTTGCCAGAATCAAGAATGTGGATGGATATAGGAATTTGAAATAAAAGCAAGACAAATTTAATTCTTCTGACCATGCAGTTCTGTTCCAAGTTTAGGATTTAAAAGATTCTATTGCCTGAACTTCTATGCCCTGGTCCCTGGAAGGCAGCTGTTCTCTGCATTGCAGTTTTAAAAAAATAAAATTAAATTAAAAAGAATTGAGCTGGCAGTAGTTTACTCACTCAGATTCTTTGCTATCCTAGTCACTTTGGTAGCAGGATTGTCATTCAGGTGCTATATGAGTGCTGAGTCTTTTTACATACAAGAAAAGTAATAGCTGGAAGGTATTCACACAGCTCTAAACATATTTGATGTTGAAATCTCTCAGCTCTGTCCAACTGGGCTAAATGCAAAAGAGAAATCTGAAATGGGATCCAGCGTTCACCCTTAAAAGGTGCAAAATAAAACTCCCGGTCCAAGAAAACATATACAAAGGTACTAATCGTATTTCTGTGCTTTCCTACACTTCTAGTCCTGGATCGTGCATAAAAGTCATCAGTGGCCCAGATCTCTGTATCTACCTATGTAGCTGGAAAAGAAGATGAATTAGCTTGAGTAAAATCAGGGATAATCCAAACTGAGATCAAAACTGATTTGAGATTAAAGGAGAGTGGGCAATTCATTGTTAGTGTTTTTGAGCACCTCTTAACTTTTTGACCTGGACACGATTGCGCTATTTCTTCAAAAAGCAGGAAGTAAAAGATAAACCTCACAAGGAAACTTCTTCCTCTGCAATTTCTAACCTAATTTTGTTGACAAACCACATGTATACATTCTGACTTGGAAATGTCAAAATGTTTATTTTCAGTCAAAATGTTTCAACATTTTAAACAAAAAAAAAATGTTCTGAACTTTTGATTCTGTGGGGGAAAGCTCGGGACGTTTAATCTCTATTTGAAATGAAAATCGTAATTTTCTGAGGTGGACATCTGATTTTTTTTTTTTTTTAATCAGCTCTATTTGATGCTTTATTGCAGTACTGTCCCTCAGATGTGCACTCTTAAATTTCTGCCAGCCTTTCAGTTTACACATCTGCTAAGTGTTGTGCAAATGCAGGTTAGACATGTCCTGTTGGGTGACTACTCAGTTTTGTGAATAGTCACATAAATAATAGGCAGCTGAAAGGCTGGATTCAGGCTGAATGAGCATCTAACTAGTAACTGAAGTTTAAAAGATGCCAATGAGTCTTAAAAACTTGCATGTGTTTAAGCTGATTCTGATCTAATTTATACCTGTTTATAAAAGCTTTAACTCTGGTTATATTTATTCAGTTATTCTAGATTCACATTACCATAAATAAGACAAGGATTTGGTCTATATATTTTTTTCCCTTGTTTAAACAGAAACTATTCTCTCTTCCTTCTGGATGGGACAGGTCACATTCTGACTTGATTAAACTGGTTGTGTTTGGATTCAGGGGAAGTCTACATTTCCATGACTGGGTACATGGGGTATTTTTAGCAGTCTACCCACAGAAGAAACCCTCTTGAGCAATAGGCTGAAGTCTGGGATAATTAGACAGTGCTGAGGATCCTTCCTTCCGGATTGCTCTAGCTAGCTGAACGTTAGCGTGGGCGATCAGTGCTATGCTGTCCTAACAGCAGCAGAGACGTGTTAATTATGGCCTTCAGGTCTAGTCTTTCTGGAGGGACATCCTTTTCTTTGTAAAAACCCTTTCTGTAAATGACCTGGGTTTTGCATCTTGAACTCATCATTTGTGGCTGACTTCACAGTGGAGGAGGCGGCACTGTGCATTTAGTACTTCAATCTACAGAGCACAGGCTGGACGGGGTATGCTGAGATGGCAGGAGAGGAAAGGCCTTTGCTACAGTGCGCTCCCAAAAGGGACAATCTTCAGCAAGCAAATGCTGCTGTAAACATTTAGGAAGGAATAGGCAGCGTGCCAGCAGGGTTTGTGAGTGATATACAAGGTGCACACTCAGCTTTTGGCTTTGATTAATATGTGCAAGAGATATAGGCAATCGATTGCTGTCATGTTAATATTAATTAATGAGCAGCAATGCCTAGCTCACAGTGTCTGATAGTGGAGACCTGTTAATTCACTTACTCCCAAGGTTTGCCTTAGCAGATGGAAAAGGATTATTTTACCATATTTTCAATGGCAATTCAAGTCTATTTTTATCTCTCTTTTGGCTTGCATGAAAGGAGACTGCCACCTGTTTTTTGCAGGTTGTTTTCGGCACTGCAAGCCAGATTAAAAACTGGCCTAGTTAGTGCTTTATGGAAAATGAATTTGTTGCTCTAGCACAGAATAATGAAAGTATCCAGGGCCAGTGCTGGCGTCCAGCCCTCTGTCATTGTGTGAACTCTGGCTCCAGCAAGCTCTTCTGGGTCATCAGGATCCCCACTGTTGGTAGCACTGTCTGCTCCGTAGGCTGCTTGTGCCTCCTGGTTTTGACATGAAGTGCGAGAGAGTGGGCGCGTTGGGTTACTTTTTGCACGGCTCCATTCAGTACTGACTTAAACGTCTGGAAGAGTAAGGGTGATTTAGCAGAAGATCTAGAGAGTTGTAATGGCTTTTGGGAACATTAAACTTTTTACAAGGACAGCCTTTAACAGGGAGTTACCTTCGATCTCACTGGGGTTTAGCAGTGTCGTCTGGTTTTAGAGTCTACCGTTCTCCACTGTTTAGGTTAGTGTGGACTGTATCTTTCTGATATGAATAGCATTTAGTTTTCCTTGCCCGCCGCAGCCCTGACCTGGACATCTCTGGAACATTGTTACTAAGGCAGCCTAGTGGAAGGCTGTGTTTTGCCTCAGTTTGTGTAAGTCAGAGAGGCCCAAGTTTGTATTGCCTCCCACAGCCTCAGGTAGGTGGCCATCTTCTCCAGCTGCTCCTAGAGCTCCTCAATATGCCACTTGAGAAATTTAAGAGCGAATAACCTTCAAAGAGACTTGTGATGTTCTTGCCTGAATCAGGAGCTCTCACAGCCAGTTGAGAGGTACTCAGACTCTCTAAGATGTATTTAGATCCTTTCCCTTCTCTCAACTTTCTTTCTCATCAATTTGCTAGGTGTTACATATGACTGTATTTACAAGCACCTGACTCAGAGCTGCTTTTATTCATCACCAGGAACTCCACCAGAAGAGCTACATCAGAGCTCGGCAGTGGTGTTATTTATTCTGGCTTCTCTCAGGGTGACTTTCTGGGTGTTTTTTTTGTTTTGTTTTGATTTTTTTACTATTCAGTTGTTAGTCTCTGTTCTCAATTTGTACTTCTGGATCTACTGAAGAAGTATAAGCTCCTGTATATCATGTTTTTTAGGCCCCATTGCACTAATTAACTTGTAACTTCATTTTCATTAAATTTGGTACTTATTTTACTGTAAACACCCATTTGTTCCACTGGGTAGCACAGCTCTCTGAACATCTGGGAGTCATCATGTGTCATGAATGACATGATGTATCCCTCACTGTTAGACTAGCACAATGCTAGATCTGATGGATGGAAGAAATGTGTCAGGGCAAAGATTAATATACACTTTGGTTTGTGACTTGTGACTCACAGGGTAAACTTCATTCTCTCTTTGATGGTACGGATCCAACATCTGCATTTTTCCTCTCCCATTTTGGTCCTGGTTTATAACATAGAGGCTTGCACTGATGAGACTAGAGCTTTTGCTAGCTGGATCAGAACCCTTCGTTTCTGTCTGGACCAACATGTCTAAATAAATCCTCTACTTGTATGGCACAGCTGTGCACAAGGCTCTCTTCTGGAGATGGTTTGCTACCCTTAGGCTAGGTGAGAATTTGGTAATACTTGCTCCTTGCTGTGCCTTTGGAAGTGCATATGGTACAATATCCTCTTTCAGTGCCCTTTGGCTGGAGGATTAAAGAACAACCGGTTCTAACAAAATGGGACAAAACAAAAGCATCAATATTTGATTTCCCCATTAAAGTTTCATACTGATATATCTTTAAAATACCTGTTTATTCATCATCCCTGCACACCCATGCTGCAGCAACATTGTGAAAAGGCCCCTTGGGAAGCAGCAGGATGGTATCTTAAAGGAAGGGTTGTAACTTGGCTTCCTAACACATGTATAGATACAGGTGATATTGTAAGAAGTGTATTTTTTACAAGCATACTGATACTGTAGGAAACAAAATATACAATTTCTTCGTGAAGAAGCACTTCTTCAGGCACACTAGATCTAGGTAGGGTTTTTTTGCTGTGATCACTGGTTGCTTGTCAATTGTGCCATTAAGCAGATTCATGGCACCTCCTTCAAGAGCTATTCATATGTATTGGGAAAAGACCAATCTGGAATAGCAATCAAAGCCACACATGAGAGCAGTGGCCACTTGTGCGTGTACATATGGGCTGTCCTCTACGCAGGACACCATGGGTCCAAGTAGAAAAGGGAATTAATTTTTTTTTCTGGTTAGCGAAAAGACACTAAGCTCCAAGTACATCTTGTGGGGAAATAGAGAAGGCAGCCAGGGAGAGCCCACAGGTAGGGCTAGAGTTCAAAGAATGCCTGGAGTTTCAGCAGTTTGTCCCCAGACTGGCTTGAGCAAGGACTCCAGTCTGGCCAGTGGCAGCACCAACAGCAATGAGGAAAAGTCAATGCTGGGTCCTCTTTATACTTCACACAGAACAGAAATTAGGGACTGAGACACAATATAAGGGCTGAAAAAAAGCTGAAAGCTGCAAAGGAGGCCTCTCCAGGTGCAGAAACAATCATAAATTTCTACATAGAAGCTCTGGGAATGTGAAAAGGTCACTGTCTTGAGTTATACTCTTGTTGGCATTTTTTTCCTTTTTTCTTTTTCTTTTTTTTGCCTTCTTTTATATCTTTTACCTGGAGTCCTGGATTTTCCTGATTTGATTTAATTTTTTAAAACAGATTTTCCTTTCTAGGAATTGCATTAACTCTATTTTCAGCCTGCTGTATCACTATTCATTATTACATATTTGGTGAGCAGTGAGCAGGAAAAAAATTTGAGAAATTATTAGAGGCTGTTCAGAGTTGGAACTGTCGTGATGGTCATTAGAAGGTAAATGTGGCATTTTGTCTGTGAATTTTGTCAGAATGAGGCCAGAAACAAGTGAGCAATAATGAGGCTCTTGAAACCAGTCTGGAGGTGCGTAGTGGTAAAATAATAGGCAGGTGCAGAAAGCGAGTCTTGAATCAGAGTCTTGGCAGGGATCTTGTTCAGGGTCCGCTCTGTTTGGCTTCTGTGCAAAGGAGAAAATTCAGTGGCAAAGGACTCAAATGCAAACTGCAACTTATGCTTGTGCACCACAGAAGATTTAGGGTTTTTTTTTCTCTTTTCTTTTCAATGTACTACTGTCTTAGAAAGCTGAAGGCTTGTTCCTTGTAGCAGGAATAAATGAGTATGACCCCTTGTCCTTCTGAGGATAGCTGGCTCTAATCTAGAGATGAATTCATATGTCAACATTTTCCATAAATACTGTGACTTAAAAAAAAACATTTTCAGAGAAATTTGCTTTAGCAATAGTTGTGATTTGTTTTGGGTTCCTTACCCATAAGTGTTTGAGCAGGTGAAGTAACCTTTGTGTCTCATTGAAGGACTCTGCAAGGTCCTAGACAGCCTTGGAAATTATTAGAAAAAAGGTGATTCTAACATCACAAAATTTCAGTGTTCTAACAAGTGTATACCAAATTAGGACAAAGAGTAAAAATATTGATATCTTCTGTGCTCTGGGAAAGGTGAAGGGGAAATAAGTATGAGGCAAGAAAAGATTGTGTCATATCATGGGAGATACAGGAAAAGAAAGCATAAAACTGATCCAGAACTGCATTTCCTACAAAGCATCTTTGTGTCTGAGGATGCACCTCTGATTCCTGAGCCGAAGCAAGCAGCAGTTCTTCCTGACCTCCTCAGCAGAGCTGTCCCACCACTTCCAGTCTTTCCTCTGAAAAATGTTAACCCTCTCTCTTTCCCTTCTCAACTGCCTCCTTTCACCCTGGGTAGAATTCCAGTTTCAAACAAGGAAAAGTTTTGTTTGAAACCAGAGCAGTGAGGAAATGAAGATTAGCTCAAACTATAAGCTCCTGTGCCAAAAATTCAGAATGTACTGAAAAAAACTGTAGCTATAGCTTGTGTGTCCAGCCAAAACTAACCATCCCAGCTCTATGGCTGAATTTCAGTGGCCACAGTCCAGACATAGTGGCTGTGGTGAACTTTCAGACAATAACTACTTTTAGCTATCACCAATTGCAAAAATGTAATTAGTGATTACTCATTTTAAGACAACTGCAAGTCACCTGTAGACAATTGGTAAAGACAAGAATGATGAATTGCTCTATTCATTTATTCAGCCGAATCTCCATAGCACCTCACAGTCTGCTGCCTTCAAGCACCAAACCTGGAGCTTCTGCTGCAGCAGCAAGTTGTATTTGTTGACCTGAAGGTCCAGAGGCAGGACCTACGAAGATGATGTGCAAAATTTGTCATGTATATACCACTGTCACAAAGCCCCTCTTTTGATGCTCTCAATTTCCATCAGTTTTTTCCATGAGTCCACAAGATTTTATTAGTGAAGCTCTGTAGTTCAACTGTTCACAAGTCCCTAGATCTTGACTCCACTACACTACTTGGTGACCTGACGACACTAGGGCTTTTAAACCAGATGTTTTCCCTCCCTCCCTCACTTGTGGGCATCTTCAGAGTCTTCTAAAGATGGATGCCATGATGTGTGTCCTATTATGTTCAGTCATCCAAGGAGTGTTGCAGTTTCTTGCCATGGGGAATGACTAGGGTTGGACGCTCCCAGCTTGCTGTGAAGCAGCACCCAGGACCCAAGACTTTCACAGTGGCTAAAAGACTGCCTTAACTGGCAACCTGTCAGGTACTCGGGTGTGAACTTTCTCTCTGCTACGTTTAGCTTTGAGGAGGGCATGCTGCAAGCTGGGGCAAAACTAATGTGGCTATCTGATCGACAGAGATCTACAGCTCTACACCCATCCATATGGGCACGGAACTCACCGCATGCCTTGCATGGGGGATTCTTGGAGCTGCTGTGAATCGGTCTAAGAGGCAGGTAGTTCAGACCCCCTACATCTTTAAGCCCAAAGGGCACTGCAGGAATCTTCTGTGTGGTCTAGCCTCTACGACATTATTGGTAGGGGTTATACTTGTCCTGCTGGCTTGTTTACAGTGAGAGCTGTGTGGTCTTCGAAGTGCTCTTTGAAGTTAACACAGAGTCACGAGGACACAATTAAGATGAGCTCAGAAAGGCTGATTTCAGGTGAAACTAGAACATTTGGGAGTATAACTGGTCTTGGTGCTTGCTGCACATAACATGCACGAAAGACAGAAAACACATGATAAATTACAGCCATGCCTGAAAAGTAGTGTCTAAAATATTTTAGTTGAGATTAAATTTCTGTTAGCAAGCACCTCTCAGAGGCAGAGAAGTAAAAGCTTGGAGCACCTACACCTGAACTATACCAGGCTAGTGTATGCTTGCTATGCTTTTGGGGTAAGCAAAGGAGTGTGAATATCCAGCAAAGCTGGAATCTACAATCTTTGACTAGTTTTCATTTCTCCACATTCAGCTGATTAGGCTGTAATACATGTTTTGAGATCCCTACTCTGCTCCAGAATTTCTGGTACCTCCTGGGAAAGTCATTCATCTTCTCCACATCTCAGTGTTTCATATTAGATGAGGACTTCAGCACCACAGTGGGCCAAAAATTCTGAGGTGCTCACACTAAGGTTATGGGAGCTACAGAAGCGTTACATACTTTGGTTTGTATTATTTTTCTGTTGCTAAGGTGAATGTAATCATCAGGCATATCAGTACCCAATTTAAGTATATATTAAATGATAACCACTCTTCAAAAGAAAATTTCCAGTAGGGGCAGCTTGTGATGGGCTCTCAATTATCTCTACTGCTCTATCCTGGTATTATATCATGCCTCCTGGACCCCATTGGATCAAAGTAGTTCTTTGGCAAACTTAGGGGAAGGGGAATTGGGATGTCTGAAGCAAGGCAAAAGGTGTGTGCGTGGCAGGGGGAGAAGCAGAAGCTGTTTGATAGCAGGGTTTGATTATAGCAGTAGGAAGGAAGGCACTTTATTCCAAGAATAGTCTTGTAAGGGTGCTGGTCCTGCAGTTTCGGGAAAAGAAACACTTGAAGGGATGAAGATAAAATGAGATTGTTTGGCACAGTTTCTGCAGACAAGCAAAAGGAAAAAGTTAGCAGCGGCTCTTGAACTTTGCCAGCGTGCAACTTAGTTACAAACAAGGGGACAAACACTTTTGTAGCTACCCCATGCGGATTTAGGAGCGCTGGTCACTGGTCAAAAACATACAACTTCGACTCCGTGACCTTTCTGCTCAATGTTTTTGTGGATAACTTAAAGACTCTACAGAAGATGGCCTTTCCTATGAAAGTGAACATACAACATTCTCCTCCATTGCTACTCTTCTCTAATTTGTCTGATAACCCTCTCTCTAAAGGCTGCCTCTCCCACCATGCTGTACAGAGCATATGAGTGTGGAAAGTCTTTTTTTGTCTTCATAAGTGCAAAGTGAAAGCTTCTGTTATAGATTGCTTTATAAGGCAACTCCAAGAAATGACAGCAAGTAGTAATAAAACCTGCTTAATTGATATTAGCATAAATGTAAAGCCAAGTAATATTATCAGTATCAATGCTGGAACAGTTCCATCACATGCTCTTCACATCTCTGATTATCTCTTTCAGGTGATCTCAAATGAGAATGCTCAGGGGGAATTCAGGGACCAGAGATTTAATGGTTGCAGTTTTATAGTCTTTATCAGACCATCAAGGCTGTAATCAAAAGATAGGAGTTATCATCTCCAAGAGTTCTGTCATCTCAATCAACCTTCAAGGGAAAATCATTGCAAGAGCCTCTGGTAAGTCTATGAATTAATCCAGATTTGGATAATGTTATATAATTTGTGTTATGTTAACACCTGCAAGCTCTAGTCATGGATCAGGAATTTTCTGTGATAAATACTCTAAGAAAGCAAAATGAAAATAAAGTCCTTTTTCCAAAAACCAACAAACCAACCCAAAAGAATGGTGTGTTATCTAGGCCATTTCTCATATGTGTTTGTTGCATAGCATGATTATGGCAAGCTCATATGATGTGTAGAGTCAACCTCATCTTTGCAGAGAGCTAGAAACTCTGGAAATTGGGATAATCCCAGGCTTTTCTTGTGGAACAGAAGACTTGGAGAATGTACATGTCAGCATGTATCTAGGTGGTTTGCTTAAGAGGGAACCAGTCATTGGGACTAGAGATGATTGGTCATTAGGAATGCGTATTTAACCTCCTTTCCTGACAACATGTACTAAGCGCTGTTACATGATAAATATTCATTGTGGTCCCTAGTACGATAACCATTAATCTATAAATTTAATTCATTTCCATCTGTTTATCTAATTTAGTGGGAAGAGGTTGGAAAGATATTAGAAAGAGGAGTACGGCTGGGTTTCCATGGACTTCGCAGCCCTGGCCATTAATGTTATACTGGAGCACTTCTGGAAATCCAGTCCTTCCTCAGCTGCAGAGTTCAGAGTTGAGTTGCTGCGACTCTACCCCTGGTTGTCTAAAATAGAATATGAACTAATTCAAGTTGTGGCCAGCAGCGGCAGGGGGGGAAAAGGCAGTTCAAAGGATCAGTCCTGCTCAAGCATTATCTGTGATTATGTACTACACCCCCTGTATTAGCCATCCAAAACAGATGTCTGCTCCTATCAGAACTGTCCACGTTGATAGTAAGGTTGCTGTGGGACCATGCTTACTACGCGCTCAGCTGGGTATTGCTCAGCTGGGTATTGCACATCTGGTCAAGGTCTTGAGCTTTATTTCACTTTTGCCTGATTTGGGACTTCAGAAGCATATACTCAGTATTAAGCCAAGGGCTGTCTTTGTTCCATGAGGCTGCCCCAGCTGGAACTTGTTGCTGGTTGACACAGTCAGATCTTATATTGAGACTATTATATTCTTTGGCATATTACACTGCATTTACATCTTTTAATTCACCCCAGTAGACAGATGGGTTGTTTTAAGAACCATGTGTAAGAGCTTTCATTAAAACCATTACAGGACACCAGATGGGGATGCAGAATAGACAGCAACAGGGCTGCTTGCTACCATGTTGGGCTTCTTGCAAAATATTCAAAAGTATGTAGCTCTTCTTGCCACTCAACTTGTCTGCTTTCCTGCATTGTGGTGACCCAAACACTTCTGGGTTTGAGTCATATTGCTATGAACCAGTTGCCGCTTTTTGCCAAGTAGGGTGAAATGTGTCCAGATTTCCTTATCTGAGTTTTCTGGATCATATCATTTCTGACTTACACTTGCTATGGCAAATATGATTTTGGTGGGAGTGTTTTATGACAAAGAAATGTCAAATGAAATGGAAACGAAAGGTTAACTCTTAAGTTTTGCCTTTAAGTAAACAAACGTGAAAGGAATTGACTGAAAATTTTCAGTGCTGAAGTAATTTAAGAGACAAGACTCATGAAAGAAACAGTATCGCTGAGGTGTTCTCAAGTATACTAGCATCTTAAGTACACTAGAGTCTAGAGAGAGTGCCAATGGTCTTAAAAAGATAAGTAACAGAGAGAAATGTTTCAAAGAGGAAGTAGATTAGTGGATCTAGGAAATCTTGATGTATTTGATTTAGATGTTTAACTGAAATGGGTTTAAAAATCTCTGATCTGTAGAGTTTGGGATGGAAGTCTTGTGAACTAGATTCTCCTGTTAGGTGTTCCTCCTGCCACAACAGTTACTGAAAGAGTGCCAAAATCATTGTGACAGTAGTTGTGGGTTGGTTTTTTTTAAATTTATGAGTCTAACATCTGCCAGAGTGAATGCAATAATTAAGAAAAATGTAATAGTATTTGTTATAATACTGGTGCTGAATAACAGAATTCCTAAAAAAAAGGAGGTTCAGGGCCACAGAAGCTATATCTGAATTCAGGTCAGTTTTCACAAATAGTTTTAGGACATATTTAGAAATATCAGAACAGTTAATTTCTGTCAGATGTCAGTCTTTCCTGCAGATAAAACCACAATACTTTGCTTCAATATTATCAAAAGATCATACATAATGTTTCATTTTGAAATTTTTATCTGAAAAGTGACCTAAACATTTTCAGAAGTGTTAAGTCACCTGAAAGGAAACTAAATAAAAGAGTCGAGGCTATGAACATGAATTTATTTTAACATTTTTTCTGAGTGGAAAAACACTGTGGTTTGGTTCAACAACTGAACCTCCAAAATCTGTTCTAGCCCAGGGATAGCATAGCTATAGTTTCCTATATCTACAAATATTTGTTTCAGTATTTTTATAACTTCATAATAAAATGCTTCATTGCATCTTATTTTAATTTATCCATCTAAGTGATGGATAATACAACCACTTCTTTATGTTGAATTTTGCAAGTTCTATCTGAGAAGAGAAAAATTAAGAATTTCTATTTAATATCCCTGTCACAAACAAAATTTGAATAGTTCAGCATTCAGTGGAACTGGAATTCTGTAGCAGTTTTTTAGCTGAAATTCTGCTCTTGGAATGGGGATGAAATATTGACATTCCTAAAATCAAAATATCCCAGGGTGGGGTTTTTTTGGTATGACTGAAAAGTAATTCATTTTCAATCCTGTGAACATTAAACTGTATTTAGCCGTATCTCTTCAGGGGCACGCAATGTCTTAAGGAAGGTTGAGAGTCTGATCAACTCATTCTTTCCTATAAGTGTGGTTCACTGGCTGGTCTGTTCCCTATGTACCTGCACCCAACTGATTCATGTGACACCGAACATCAGAGTTCACCATCCCCATGTAGCCTCATGGGATGCAAAGTGCTCTGTGGACTCCAATGTGGTAGGGAGAGAAATATTTAAATACCTGTTCGTCATAGCTCTGCAATTTAATAAATCAATGGACTTTTAGGTTTTAGCTTTAAATGAAAATCTGTAGCACATTTCAGAAGCTTATAATACTAAACTACGCGACTTTTTCTGAAGACAAAACATCAGCTCTAGCAGTCACCTATTTTGCCCATCAGACTGTTTTGACTGTTTTTATAACTCCCGATGCTTTCTCCTTGCTACATTATCTGAAATTCCTGTCTTCAAACTAGTCTTGGCAGTGTGAACTGAGAGAGTCCCAGCTGCACTCTCCCCAGGAGAACATCAGTGGAGATCTGCATCCACAGGAGCGAGCATGTAAACACAAAGGCTAGCACACAAACCTTACCTCCCAGTGAACTTTGCCATTTGCTAATTTATCCCTGTTCTAAGTTTTCTCTTGTGTTTGCCTTTTTCTATGATTTCTTCCTGTAAAGCCTGTGTGGGCTGGCTTCTAGTTCCCATCCAGTGCAATCCTCTAATACAGCAGTTTCACCTCCAGCTTTGAACATAAATCAGCAAAACCCCACAGGTTCCTTGCATTCTGTTAGGGGAAGGAAGGAGGAATAGTGCAGATATTGAGCTAATGCTATCAAGCTGCCTAAAGCAAGAGAAGAGATTGATAAGAGAAAACATTGTATTTATAGTTTCTGGCATATAGCACAAGTCCTATTTGAATTCTTCAGAAATTAGTATCAGATGACTTAGGAACTTCTGGCGTATTTGAATCTTAAGTGGTTACAGATAGTTTTGCTCAGACTTTCCTTAAGTTGTTATATGTGCTACTTCTTTCTATTCGTTTGAAGACAGGTTGTGAGAGTCTACAAGTTCTCGGGAGCATGGAGAAAAATCCTGCTTTCACTAAGGCTGAATGGCAACAGGGACACAGATCCTACCTGATATCAGTGGTAGCCTTTCTTCTATGCATGTGTGCACATCTGTGTGTGTATGGAGAGATTTAATTTGCCTATGTGACCATTCAGTCTGACGTTGCCTTTACTTTCCAAATATGCAAGCCTGACCTTGCTACCGCCATGTATGATGTATGCCTTGTAGACACCTGGTCAGGTAAAGAGTCAACTTCAAACTAACATAGTTTTTGTCTTCAGACTAGGGCTATTGTATGATGCACCTGAATGAATACTTTACAAAGAGTAGAGAAAATGAAAAATGTAAAATAAAAATTACTTTTAGAAAATTTAAGGCATTGTTGTTATCAATAAAAAGCACTGTGCAAAGGTGCTCCAAGAAGACTGTCAATGGATAAATCAGTGCCTAGGCACAGAGGACAGCAGGTGCCAGCACATTTCCCATGAGGATGGGAAAGGTGGTTTTCCTCTTAGACTCAACTATGTACTGCCATGAACGTGACTCAGTGGTTGGACCCACTCACTCCACCATGATGAGAAGAGCTCAGCAGTGTTTCCTTCCTTCTTTTTTTTTGTTTGAATTGCCTGCATTTGGGCTGGGAGCTGAGCCTGTGCCCTGATGTGCAGATGCCCGCTCAGCCAGGTGTTTTGGACATGAAACCTCTTCCCCTTCTGCTCAGCTCCCACCCAGCAGCAGTTGAGGCCCGCCGTGGCAGAGGTCTGCCCATCCTGCCTTCCCAGGGGTTTGCAGAAGAGTTCAATGCACTCTGCTTCCCCCCTGCCCTACCAAAGCAGCTCTTGGGAAACATGAGGATGCATAGCAGCCCTGGTCAGCCAGACCTGCTGTGGGTCAGCATGCTAACACAGCTGTCTGCTGGGAGTCCAGCCCTTGCCACTGCCCTGCCTGTGGTACAGGATTGCATGAGTTTTTCGTCTCCAAGCACCTACATGTGTGTGCAGGAGAAACCTGGCTCAGACCAACATTTCATTGGGCTTCCTGGCAAACCTCCACCATGCTCCAGCATGGTGCAGCAGCTTGTCCTGCAGCCTGCCAGCAAGCAGGCAGTCCAAATGGCTGGGAGCACTCTGGGAGCCTCAGCAGCCGGTAAGAAAGCTGGTTGCGATCACGCATGGCTGTGCAAGTGCCGCAGCAGGGACCACCTGTCTCCGGACAGGGCAGGGAAGCCTTCCCAGCCACTCACTCCATGGCCTCACCAGGGTCCCACAGTTTCCAACCCCGGCTTTGGCAAAGGATGCTCCTCTGCCTGTTCGTTGTGGTTATGGGTTGGGTCATCTGTAGAAGGAGCAGCACTTTTCAATCTCCCTGAGGTCTCTTGAGTCCTAAGGGAGCAATAACTCACTGGGATGGTTGGAGCTTGACAGAAACGTGGAGGTTTATTGCTGTAATTCCCTGGCAGTATCTTTCACCCTTGGGGCAGGACAAGTAGGAGTTTCTCCTACAACAGGAGTCAGAAATCTTCTCCTACAGGAAACACCCAGGCCAAGAGGCCTCTATCCAAGCTAGGTCTTTTGGAGCAACACACTTCTCTTTTTTTTTTTTTAAGGGAATCTTTAAGCTAAGTAAGAAAGAGATGTGGTAAATGGATTTCTCACTTGCAGGCTCTCATAGCTGTATCATTAGCATTGCTACTGATCAAAAGATCAGATGCAAATGCAAATAAAAGTAGACAAAGGAATAGATCTTTCTGTTTAGAAATAAGGATGGTTGGGGAAATCCCCATCTATTCTTAATTATTAACCCTAAAAGATTTTGAGGCTGATTCTCCTTGACATTGAGTCAGTGTCATCCTGACACAAAGGCAGAGAGAATAAAAGGTTGCTTTGTGAGAGTATTTTATATCCATTTTGGGCTGTTATGACTGATGATGAGTAACTACAGAATCAGGGTGTCTTACTCTATTTTATGGAAATACTGGTCTCGTTCTCTTAGAAGTTAATTATTAACATACATAACTTTACTATATTGCTCAACCCCTTTTACTATAAGTGCAGCTTTTCTGTTATGGTGAAATTAGCTATAAATATATTGCATTATTTCTAAATATTGCATCTTACATGGTTTCAAAGAAAGCTCTAATGTCCTGATGGAAACTAACTCTGTCTTCAGCAAGGCTTCTGTTAGATGCACAGTATCTTTTTCATGGTTGTCTCACTCAAAGGTGTTTTCTCATGCACCTAAGAAAATGTTCTGTATGAAATAGTCTGTAGGGAAAGAGGAAGCCTTTTCTCAGGCACTAAAGTGCAGGCTTTACACAGGTGCAGGCGAGTACATAGTGTACTGAAGATTGTCGGAACAGTAGGATGAAGTTCTGTGTATCGTAATAAATACTATTGTTCAGATTACCAGTTCAGACTTAATTTTGGAATATTCTGATTTCTGGTTACTTACTTTTGTGCATTCAGGTATTCTTTTAAAGTTGTCAGTTGATTCAATACATGCTACAGATAACACTATGAAGAGATGCAAGTCATGTTGGGACCTAAGTCATGTTGGGACCTGCAGACCATAAGTCGTGTTGGGACCTGCAGACCATAAGCTGCCTTAGGGCTAGAACCTGTTATTGTTCCTGATGACTTAAACTGCGACAGCCCATATCCTTAATGCTTTGGTGCATAATCCCTGTTGGAAGTTGTGGGGCACAGTGCTCAAATCATAATCAGGTAATATCTTAAAAAGTTCCTAAATACCATATAGGCATCTGAAGAAATCATCTGTGTTCCAAGCATTTCTTCAGTTTCTCTTAACAAGAATATTCATATAATCCATTTTTAGAGTACAATGAAAGTTATTTGGCTTTCTCATTAGCATGTGTGCATAAATGTGGATATAATTTACAGCAGAAATATAGATTGTTTACATTATACATTAAAATACATGTAACTAGTAACTTTTTTGCATTTTCGAACTGTCATGCAAAAAATATATATTTTATGTGTATGTGTGTGTGTATATATATATATATAGTGTGTGTTTGAGTGCATATGTGCATTTTTACTAGGAAGTTATCCTTCAATGTTTATGTGCGTTCAACGGATTGAATGAAACACCCATGGAAGTTTGCCAGCTATGCTGACGCAAGCTCCAGGCTCATCCTATAAACATTTACGCTTCTGAGTAACTTCAGTCACGTACAAACACTGGGACGAAAGACACCTCGTGGGTCACTGATTCCAGTCCTGTGGTATGACAGGCAAGGCTCATAACTCTTCTTATAAAATGGACAAGCTTTATTGTAAAGCTGTCTGAGTTTTCACCTGCCATCCCTCTTGCTGGAAAGCTATTCCATTACCTTGATCAGTTGATGGTTAAAAAGTCTTCCCTCATTTTCAGCCTCAGGTTAGTCATGGACATTTTCTACCAATTTGTTTGTATGTCAATATTGTAAGTACCTCTTCTTCCTCCCTGATGTTTACCCAATGAGGCTAGTCGTGCAGCTGAAGTTATTTATGTGCATGTGCAGCTTTGGGTCCTTGGGGGTGGATGTCCACATGTATTTTACTTACATACAGATAAACAAGCAGAATGACTTTACAAGCCAAACCTGTCAGAGTGATTAAAACAAAGCAGGATCCTGAAGTAAATGACTCTCAGGTTGATAAGGACTGTCTTTGAAACAATTGTCCTTCAGCGTGCAGCTATTTCTGGACAATTGCAGCTGGCTAGCTTTGGTGGTCTGTGATTTATATCAGGACAAGTCTCTTGCTCACGTAAAACATAGGATGCCACAGCCCAGTATAGATCTGGTCATTGTGAAAGAGGATATCTGTGTCTAATGCCTTATTTTCCTAGCAATAAATTACATGTGAGTTGGCAGAGGCTTTCATTTCCCCTTTGGGTCTGAACTGAAGGGATGGTTTGCACTTTGGTGTTCTCCACTCCAGTCTGCACCAAACATGCCACATTGGTATTCATCCTCGGTTAATTAACTTTGCAAAGATGATTTTTCCTTTCTTTATGACGCTGCAATTTCTGTATCTTCCAGAACTGAGACAGGTAGGATTTGGAAAGTTAATTTAAGGTCAAACATATTTACTGGGAGCAAGGTAGAACGGGCTACAGAAGAGCTGGACCCCCCCTTTCCCCTTCTTCCCTTGTCCGGTCATTCACAGGCAGCCCCCTGCACAGGCAGACTCCTGTGTCTTGTGGCACTCTCTGAACAAGGAGGGGAGGAAGGCAGACGCTGTATTTCAGATGAATTGGCTACCCGACTTCTCTATCCTTTCTCTGAGGGTTACAGTGATGTGAGAACATGTGGGACAAGAGCTGATAAAGCAAGGAGTGACATGGGAGGGAGAAAATGTTCTGAAGTGTTCCAAGCAGTGGAGTAAACGTTGCCATGGGAGATCATATATACATTGAAATCACATCAGCTAACAGACTTAGCAAGGAAACCAACAACTGAATGGGACACATCTTTTTGAGGATGTTCTTCATAGAGCAGGCTTGATTTGCCATCTTCTAGCTTGTGTCTAATACCTGGATAGACTAGGTCTTATTCTAAAAGTCTGCTGCACTAGCATATTTAGTTGGCTTTAAATAACTCAGTATTAAAAAAGAAGAAATTCCTAATAAAACAAATAATTTTAAATGACTGGAAACTGAGCTGAAAAATAACATGGAGAGAAAGCTGTTCTGCTGTGAGAGGATTGAGGAAAGAAAATTCCTAATAGCTAGCTGTACTTTCTGCTGGTTGCCCAGATTAAATCATAAGAAGAACTCAGAAGCAGAAAGTTGTTGGTGGTACAGCAGTACTGAAGGTGGCATTTTGGACAGCACTGCAATACACTTGAAATAACCCCATAATAAATGAAATAAGAATTTCATAAGAATACTGGCATTGCAGAGCTGCTCTCTGTAGCTCTAGTAGAAAGTTGTTGGCAGCCTCATCCTGCAATGCCAGGTGATTTGTGCAGCAACTTGTAACAGCAGTTAAGCAATGAAATCAGGTGCCCTTCCCTGAGGCTACAGATGAATCACTGAATTACAGGGAGAGAAATGAGATTGGGAGTAGAGTGGATGCACACTAGTGAAGAAAGGAGAGGGGAGAAGCTGGGGTGGACAGTCATCATTGAGCCCAGAGAATGCGTCTCGAAGTTTGTGTTTAAGCAAAACATAACTAGTGGCAACTGGAGGATAAAGATGAGGATCCCATGTCAGAAATTGTTTGGGCAGGTGTCAGCTGAGAGTAGCTTAGTGGATGGATATCAGTGGAGTTGCAGTGACATAACATTTTGTGTGGTCAGAAAGAAGTCCCAGATCTGTTCCCTTCCTGGTTACCTGGACTTTAAATAGAGCTTCCTTTGTCAGTCACCCATAGCTTCCTGATATTCATAGTTTAAGTCACCTGAATAAAATTCAATTATGTCACCATAAGTGTTGGTAGTATTCACAAGTGTTTACCATAACCTATTCTTACACAAAACCAAGATAACATAGGAAACATCTACTATATTTTTCCTCCGTATGTTTACATAGTCTGGGTTTTCCTGGCAGATCATGCGGAGTTTTTCAAGTGGAATGTGACCTGTTTTGTAGCTTCACAGCATAAGATTCACAGGATGGGATATTTTAAACCTATTTTGTAGTTGTACTGCATTGTCAAATGACTGGTTGTGTCATACTTCATAAATCCAGTCCCTCTGACACTCTGACAATGATCCTTGATGTGATAAAATGACCAATACAGCCTCAGGCGATGAAGTAGGAGGACAGAGGCTGGAGCTGAACATGGGCATGAATTTTCTAATTGGATGACTAAAGTTACACCTCCAAGCACATCTTTGCACACCTTCATTCAGTTAAGGCTTCAGAGTGTGAAGTGTCTGTATTCCCAATTTGGGGAAAGTGTGTGAGAATTGTTTCACTTTCAATTAAAATGCAGCCACTGATGGTGACAGAAGCACTGAACAAAAGAATAAAATATGGAGTGATTGCCTAGACTGAAATTTTCTCAGAAGAATAGCCAACAACTTTATTTTGTCCAAACCTTCACTGATGTGCCTTCCCACCATGAGCAGGAAATTTGTTATATGTTTGTACTAATAGAGTACAAATCCAGAGCCTGGTGCTGTAAATGTTTTACCCAGGTATTCGTTCAGGTTTGATATACCCAGGAAGGACAGCATCTGCTGGACTGTCTTCTTCCTCCCTACAATCTGCCAGGCATTTATATGGGCATTTCTCTAACCCCCCTGTCCTTGCTTGGTTGGTAGGATCTGGTTACACCGAACCTGCAGATATTCTGGCTCATCAGTATTTGTAATGAATAGACGTACAATATTTGAAATGTAAATCATTGTAGAAACATACTGATGTGCTTTTTTATGTCTACTGCATTTCTTATCTAGGTGAACTACATTCTTAATTCCTACTAGTTTCTGGTGGAAAAAAAGCTGTGATTGCTTCTTGCTTTTCATAGCACTTGCACATTTGTCCATCATATCTGATACAATTTCTTAGACTAGTTTCAATTCCTACATACTGAAATGAGAAATCCATATAAGGCAAGAATAATGAACATTTTTAGTAATTAAATGGCTAACATTTATGCTCTTGAGTCCATGTTCAGCACGGCATTTAGGCTCAAATTCTAAATCAGCTTCCCATTGATTTGAATGTTGAATTGGATACCAAAATATGCAGCAAAAACCTTAACATTAAGCCCTCAACACTTCTTGAAAGCTCAATAAAAATCACAGGCTTTCTATAAAAATAAATTCCAGTATCAGTTAGGAAAAAAGGTATTTGAGAGAAAATTATGAAAGTAATCTTAATACCCTTACTCTAAGCCTGTAAAGTAGCATGCCTTTTAGCTAAAATATTGTCAAACAGATCTTCATTACCAAGGTTTTGCTCTTTGAAATGAGTTTAAAGTTTGTCAGTGGTTTCAAAGGTGACTGTCTTCATCTCTGTGTTCTTTGTACCAGTTTCACATCCCAGCCCTATGTTCTTCCTTAAACATCATCAGACATTAGGCCCCAATTCAGCAGACACTCACTGAAGCTAAGCACGAAGAGGCAAGGACTAGAATCCAAACTGCTGATCTGATGGGTAGATGTATGCAAAACTATTAACGGGGTGGGGGGTAGTATCTTTAAAAATAATGGGAACAATATTCTTTTAAATCAAAATTTACAGAATAGGTCTTTAGGTTAAAAGAAAAAATACTGTAGCCTGCAGGTTACTGCCAGTATATCTCTGCAAAGGATATTTTTATTATACATAATTAACCTGCTTTGCAATACTGTGACTTCGTTCAGATCTTATTTGATTTTCAGTTATGATAAAGAATACCTTATACAGCAGTTGCACAGTTGCTTTTTTTTTTTTTTATTTAACTGTAGTTTGCTCTGTAAGTGTTACATAGGTATATTATATATATGAGCTGAAATGTTCGTAAGAGCCTACAGGCTCTCACTCAAACCAGCTAACACCAGTTCAGTACTCTCCTCAGAGCAGAAAAGCTTTTGCAGCTATTGTAACAGCCCTCTCTCTACAGATTTCCTATCCACAATGAGATACTATACTTTCTTTTTTCATTGATAATATATTTTTGAGAAAGGTTTCATATCCAAAGTGTCTTTGCAAACCATTCTTGGAAGTTCTAAAATAAATACATTTCTTTATACCTGTAGCTCTAAATTAATCCACATTTGTATATTTTCTAAATACTTACAATGATCTAATACTGAAACAACTGAGCCATTGGTGAGTGATCCAAATTTGGACATCAGTGGCAATTCTGCATAGGGTCTGCGTTATTCATGCTGTAATTAAAGGAATAAGAAAGACCTCTGCTGATGAGTGTCCCTCACTGAGAACAGGGATTTCATAACTGGCCACTCTGTGGGTTTCAGGTAGGTCAGAGTAACTTCATGGTGGACAGAACTACAAGTCATCATAAGAAATGTTATTAGTGGCAAGGCTAGTTCATTTATCAACTCCAATTTACCAAGCCCCATCATAAGAAAATCTAGATCTAGTTTCCTTTGGTAAAATACAGCAGGAAGTAATTTTTGAATATTTTCTAAAATATGTCTAAGAGTTAGGGTATGATGCTATGTGGCTAAAGCTAAGCAAAAGGGATACAGCTGGCTCTCTGTACCTTGCAGTGGAATAAAAATTGAGTCACTACCATGGAGAGGTCACTCTGTTGCTCTGAAAGCAGGTTGGGATTTAACATCAGTTATCCAGATGTATCTGTAATAGTCATAGAATCCTAGAATGGTTTGGCTTGGAAGCGACCTTAAAGGTCATCTAGTTCCAACTCCCCTGCCATGGGCAGGGACACCTTCCACTAGACCAAGTTGCTCAAAGCCCCATCCAACCTGGCCTTAAACACTTGCAGGGATGGGGCATCCACAACCTCTCTGGGCAACCTGTGTCAGTGCCTTACTACCCTCACAGTGAAGAACTGCTTCCTCACATTTAATCTAAATCTACCCTCTTTTGGTTTAAAGCCATTACCCTTGTCCTAGCACTACACGACCTTGTAAAAAATCCTTCTTTGGCTTTCCCGTAGGCCCCTGTAAGGTACTGGAAGGCTGCTGTAATGTCTCTCTGGAGCATTCTCTTCTCCAGGCTGAACAACCCCAACTCTCTCAACCTGGCTTCATAGGAGAGGTGCTCCAGCCCTCTGATCATCTTTGTAGCCCTATATATATATATATATTCAATATGTCATTCATAATTTTATGCAACAAAATTAGCATACTGAAGTAGACATGATGTGAAATTAGAGCTATTGGGAGACTTTTCCAAAGAACAATAGGAGTTTTGCTTTTATATCAACAGGACTGAAATATATCCCATTTCTTATAAGAAAGAGCAGCAAATAATATTTATTATCCTTTTGATATGGAGCCATTACTGGAAGCCATTATCATCACATTTCAGGTTACTTAATCAGCTCTGTGAACTGATAACCCATAGAAATAATTGCCTCACTGCTCCCAATAGTGCTCTTGGCACACTATGAAAATAACATTATTCCTTACGAATTAAACCACAATAAGATTTTTAAATGACAGATTAAAGGCTTTCTTTAGGTACCTTGAATACTTCCAAACTGAGGAAATGAGAAGACACCTACCATTTTGCAGTTATGTGATATAGGTGAACTACAGTTGAGCTCCCTGATGGCACAGAAATGAGATGCATGTGTCCAAACATGCCAAGCAAATGCAGATGATGAAAAAGAAAGATTAACTGCTGAAGAGCTACCTGCTCTTCAGAGCATTCCAGCTATCAGGCACACCCCAGCTGATACTGTAATGCTTGGCAGCATATCCGCAGGACTTCAGGCAGGGACTCCATTATCTGTTTGGCTCTTTTCCGTTCCTGCACGGAGCAGCTTACATCTACAGCGTTGTGCAAGATGTTCACGTTTCATTAATATCCCTCGCTTTTGTAGTTGTTTCTTTCAGTTTGAGCCTTTTCCCCTCTTCTCCTTGTTGTTAGAAATGTCCAAAACAGCCATAGCTAAGGCAAAATGATTGGTCCCATTGTTTTTTGATAATGCATTATCTAGTTATCCTTGGCTGGATGTGTGCTCATAGCCTGCCTTTCACTGCTAGAGGTGAGAGAAAACTCCTGTCCTGAAAGAAGTTCTGATACATCAATATTTCTTCTCATCCTAAATTATGACAAGAAATCAGGAGACACCAGCCTTCCTGGTACTACCAAAACCTGCACATGGACAGGAGCTGTAAGACACTCAACATTATATATACATAAGGCAGCCAAGGGAAGGGATCTCCAGACAGGTGGGGACAAGGTCTTGCCAGGAGAGGCAGCTGCTCTGTTTCTGAACAGCCCGTTCTGAGTGTCACTGAGGGGTGGCCCAGCAATGTCACCTGGAGGAGCTCAGCTTCACACATTTGCTCTCGTAGTAGAAGGTCAGGTTCCTCATGGGCAGGCAGCACGGGCAGGGAAGCTGCCTTGAAACCCTGCCTGCCCCACTCGGGTCCCAAAAGCCACAAGGGTGAGAAGTTCCTGGAACTTTCAAATTGGAGGTGGCATAGTATTTTTGGCCATGTTCTTCACTAAAACAAAACCAAAAGATGGAATTTGTGACCAGCTTTAAGTCCTTTTTATACTATAGCATACTCTTGTATGAGATCGCACCATCTTTTCTGAGTTGTAGGCCAGGTGTTTCAAGCTTCCTTCCTACCCTGTATTTATGTGGCTTTTCTGATATATTGTGTGGGAAAGAGAAGAGACACTTGATAGTTTGGGAGATAAGATCTGGCCAGGGATATCAGACCCACAGAAGGGAATGAGAAAAGAGACACCTGAACTTAAGTGCTCTACAGAGAAAAGTGATTTCATAGTTGACTCAAATGGAAAGATTTTATTTAAGCTTTTTCGCTTTTCTTTTGCAACTCTGGGTGGGAGGTTTTACAGAAAATAATTTCTCTCTGAAAAATTTTTGGCCCGACCTACTTGTTAAAATCTGTGTTGCTGCATTCAGCTAAACTCTCTCAATGTGTACAAGCACTACATATGCTGGCAAGTGAGTCATCAGGTCTCAGGGCAGGTACCTGAGTCTCAGTAGGCAGTTGCCCCAGTCATCTTAAGGATTTACCTCTAGATGTCACTCACGAACCCTTCTCTTATTTGAAGGACTTAAAATAGGTAGTAGGATACCTCTGACAAAGAAACCCTTCAATCAGTCTGCTTGGTTACCGAAATGTTTGTATTCTGCGCTCCTTTTCTGTGCTGCTAGAGTCGGATAAAGGCTGAAGGCAGAGAAGGCACTTCTTCACTGGTGCAGAGATGCCTTAGCTCACACAGAAAATGAATTTAAAGTATTGATTAAAATAGAGAAATACTTAACCTTAGTCAAAATAAATAAAGACCTCTGTAGTCTTTGATGCTGATTGAACATGTTGGGAGAGCTCAGTATGAAGTTGATAGTCTGTTGATTTATTTAGATAACTATGTCTTGTTAGTACTTACTTAGCAATGGGTAGAGATGCTTGGTATAACATTTTCTAGCACACTATTAAAATTACTTAAGTGGCTATTTCCACACTTGGTAAGGCTGAATAGAGCGGATCCCCTCCAAAAAGTAAATAATTTCTGTTAGATGTTTTCAATGGATTTTTGGTTTTTTCTTAAATCCTGAAAATTCTTTGCTTGCTTTTTTTAGTAATTGAAATATCCATTCAAACAGATCTATGCCATACCTTCAATGGGGGGAAAGTGCTCATATGGAAAAGCCATTTCTATACAAAAGAAAGAAAAGTTTCAATGAGAAAATTTGGGGCATCTCTAGCAGTAAGTATGGTTTCTGAGGTTTTGACAACCTTACCCATAGTAAGTAAAATTTTATTATGCAAATAGTTGAGTTGAAGCCAGAGAGTCTCCTAATGGAGTAAAACACCTATAGTGTGTATAAGAGATATGAATTCTCGTATGAGCCATGTCTGATAACTGTTCCAATTTATCTCATGTTTGGAAAAAGTTTGGCCTTGTGTTATTCCACTTCAAATGTTGAGTCACGTGGTTTCCCACAAAACTTGCATTAAAGCTTTTGGGGCTTCACTTAGTCCTGAACTGCTTAAAGGACTTTTTCTTCAATGTTATCATATTGCTAATATTCACCTTCAATTGAAATAAAAATTAATATGCCTGATGTCTGCATTGCAGCCAGGACTTCCAGAGGCCTGGCAGTCAGAATGGACAAGATACTGAAAAGATTCCTATTGCATAGTAAACAAAGCTTTTAAAAACAAATAGAGGGTAATGAATGTCTTGCAGCATAAAACAACCACATTTACAGATCATATAACAATAAAGACAATTACAGTTTATCACATAATTAACCTCTTCATGTGTGTAAGTGGGTATGTATACATTTTTATATATACATATATATATAAAGAAATGTGTTGATTGTTGCCCCTTTTATTTCCATTTTGCTTTGAAAGACACGATCCTATATGAAGACTTCAACAGCATAATACTTTGGTTAAAATGTACTTCTATTACTAGAAATGAGAGGGACAGTTAAACACTTGCAACCATACTGTACTAGAGTTGCTTATGGCCAACAGGTTTTACAAGTGCAATTTGCAAGTAATGGAAGCTGCACTTTGATGTCATCGAAATGTCAAAGTTATTTAGGTTTTATCTGTAAGGCAGGAAAAAATATTATATTGGGTTGAGAGCATCTATAAAAAATCTTCAAAATGTTTATAAAGATTTAATCTTACAATGCTTATATGTACATATAAATACAACCAGACTTTTCTAACAATACTTGTGGAGAAGAACAGCAGCATCTCTCAAGTGTTAAGAAGTGGTAAACATGTGTCTGTGCCATAGGAAAAAATTGAGACCTGTTGACAGATTAAGCCAAGCCTCTTCTCTACCTGTGTTGACACCCCCTGACTGGTTTGTTGTTGTGCTGATCTGTTAACTATGAGGTTATCCATAATGATTTTAAGATACAAAGTTCAGTTTGATCTTTGTTTCTGGTTTGATTATTAAACACACAAATTGGCGTTTGCTGTTATGTTTATATTCCTAAATGTGTTTGTAGGAACCTCTGTGGCAATGGCAGGATGTTGCTTATGGCTGAACAATGATTTTTGGAGATATAACGGTTTGGCAGAAGGCTTCTTTGGGGCTTGAAGACACTCACTGGTAAAAGCCCAACAGCAGCTATCTGCTTTGCTAGGGTCCACAGGCAGATGACAAGAGGTTTTTTTGCTTCTGGGGAGAAGGATAGAGTGATACGAGCTTCCTACAGCTGCACCTGCAAATGAAGAAGCTCTCATGGCTGTTTTCTCAAACACAGAGACAGAGGAAGAAATATCACTTACAGTAGGCGCATCCATAGAGGTTTTTTGCTGCAACTTCACTTCTTCCATATCTGATTTTTTGCTGCTGTTGTATTGCAAACACTGGCTGTGGTCCTCAAAGATGCTTGGCTGCTTTGCTCCCGATGCTCTGAGTTAGGCACCCAAAACTCCTCTGGGTCTTAGTCATTAAGTGATCACAAATCAGCTATGGCAGCATAAAAAACAGGGAAGTCCTTCACCTATATCCCTGAAGACAGGCAATTGTTAGAGAGACATTAAGCATATGATACTGATATCTCTCTACTTCAAGAAAACATAGGCGCAAAGAGAAATTAGGCAGAGTTTAAAATCAGATTGTTAAAATATCATACACTAGTGAAAATAACAAGAAAGCAGGGTAAGTGGAAGATCTTAGAGGTACAGACCCAGTCTGAAAATTAAAAAAAAAAGCCCAGTTCATATCTACCCTGCAGAATGCCAGGGTGATGTGAGAGAATTCATCTTCTCTATATGGGGAGGTGCCTCCACTGCTGAAACAGTTCCTTCTTCCTGCTTCTAGAAATGGGTTGTTCTGTCTGGGCTTGACACAGGGCAGTGGAGGCTTGAACATTCACAGGGCAATTGTAAGGTCTTGGGGCTGTGGCAAGGAAAGTTAGTTCATTTTACCTTTAAAAACCTGAAAGTTTAAGTATACAAACAAACCCCTGCTGGAAAAACATTTCATTTGCGAAGTTAAGTGCTGCAGACTTGGGACGTTTCTGAACTCCACAAGATTCATCCTTCTCTGCTATGACTGATAAATGGCCAAAGGGTGTGTGAAGAATGTGCTAAGAAGGATGAAACTTACCAAATTAAAAAATAAAACCCCTGACAATAAAACTATCTGCTCATTTCTATACCACAGAAATTATTAGAAACTATTTCCAGGCTCCTGGCATGATTTCTTTTTGCAAGAAAAAGCTAGAAATAGTAAAAATCTGCTTCATTATCTTATCATAATTATGCAGTTACTCAAATGATGAAAACCATTTCCAAAATGATTTGTTGATGCAGCAATCTTTGAGGCTTTTGCTGCTGTGAGGGGATGCTGGGCTGTTTTTAGCACAGCAGGCTGAAGATGGCAATCAGACACCCCAGGAAAAGCCTACTTAAAGAGAAAAGGATCTAACAATACTTGTGGAGAAGAACAGCAGCATCTCTCAAGTGTTAAGAAGTGGTAAACATGTGTCTGTGCCATAGGAAAAAATTGAGACCTGTTGACAGATTAAGCCAAGCCTCTTCTCTACCTGTGTAACTGGAGATTATATCATAATGAATGTGCACAGAGGAGACAAAATTAACCTTTGTGCCATCACATGGACTTGAGCCACTTGACTGCCCGAAGTGTAGTGGCAGTAGGTCACTGGGGAGATAAGCAGTAGTGAGCAGCAAGGCGCTTGGCAAAGAAGGGGATCCGCGGGTCTCTGCTGAGCCAAGAACAGTGGGATGCAAGGTCTCAAGCCACTGGGAACATGCAGGAGGGGATGCTTTTGCTTATTCTTTTATGGTCGACACTTCTGTGCTCCTCCCTCCTTTTTAGCCTGTTTCACCCTTGCCTGTCCCACCACTGATGCTCCCTCCCGGTCTCCTCCGTTCCCAGCCTTCCCTTATTACTCTGACATTTAGCAGCACTTGGCTGTTGTCACTAATGCGATGGAGAAATGCTTTGGTGGTATATAGCCAGGTCATACAGGGGTGGAAAGGGGGAAGGAATGTGAATTTTGTACTCCTGTGCGACGAAGGACTGTAGTTACTTGTATGCAGGCTCTCAGCAGGGACATGGAGGTCCCAGCAGTGGAGGAGATGCTGGACATGCTCTTGCTGGGGTGCTGGCAGTGGTGGCATGATGAACCCAATTGGGTTGTGCTCCTGTAGAAAGCGTTGACGATAAAGCAGGAAGTGCCTGGCTGCACAGCCCAGGCGTGTGCTGGGGATGGCACTTTAACCCATGTTTCTCCAGCCCTTCCCGCCTGCCAGCCGCACCACATCCCCTCTCCACACTGTGATCTTGCAAATGAGAGGGTGGGTGTGTGAGATGGAGGGCGCAGGCCTTCTGCTTGGCATGTGGGGCTACACCCAGTGCTCCAGCTTTAGGGAATACACACTAGCAGCATGCGCTGTGCAATGCCACTTCAAAGCAGGCTCTGGCAGCGAGGCAAGGAATTGTCTGGTGGGATTAAACCACATTGGAACCATTTTGGAAAGGGCTTGAGTCTTTGATTCTTTCGTATACAAGTCTGACATCAAAGCAAAGTCCTGGTGTCTGTCAGATATGTCCTTCATCTCTAGATAGAGATAAAACAGCCTCCTGTCAGTCAGATAACACGATAATTAGACAGTGTGATAATGCGTTTATCCTGGTGCTTACAATCCTTGATCATATATTGCAATTATGTATACAGGCCACAGCAGCCAGTGTCCTTAATTATAACCTTGATGGCAAAATGATAGGAAGAAGGAATCTTCCTAAGGGTAGAAAAATTAGTCTTTTAATTCATTTTTATAGATACTTGCTGAATATAATAGAAGGGATTAATATGAAAGTCTTCGCTGGAGCGTTTGTGTGAACTGACAAATGTGTGTTTATAAAGAAGCAGCGGTGTGTGGATATTACATTAATATAGGCCAGATATTAGAGCAATATGAGATAGGTACCAACCTAGATAGTAACTGCAGATAGCACAGCATTTAATTTTTATGTTAATCTGCTGCCCAGAAAATTCATTTGCAAGTGCATATAATAATATTATTATTGAGATTTATTAAGGGTAGGTTTTCAAAGATAAATAGAGGACTTAAATGAAGATTTCTCATTCATTTAATCAGTAACTCCTAGGTTGCTTTGCAAATCTCAGCTAGAGAAAAACAAATAGGTGATATTATCCCTGCTGCAATAAACTTCCTCTGTACCTGAGTGGAGAAGGTTCCTGGATCAGGAACGTGATGTCTTACACCTAGTCTAAGAGTATGGTTTTTCTTGCATATCATTTAACTGCAATTGCATTTTTTTGTGTTATTCATGCATTATGAAGCTCTTGATTGAAATAAATGAAGCAAGGGAAGGCAGTGGATGTTGGGAAGCAGGAATTGGTTGTAAAAGGTGTCAGTCTTAGAGTTCATAATTCTGGTGCTTGAGTTTTATCAAATATCCACTGCTCAGTGTTTGGAGTCACGAAAAACCCACAGAGTGGTGTATGTCTGGCTGTTGATCCAGCCCAGATTCTCCTCAAAGTCCATTTCTGCTCTCATACAGAAAAATGACCATGTAATCACATCCCTTGCATCCTGGTGACCATGCCTGTGAGAGCGCCAGGACTGGAGGTGGCACAGCCTGGGCATCTGCTTTGCTCTCAGGAATGAAGGACAGAAACATAAAGGAAAGGGAGAAATATAAAGTGGGGGTTTTCCCAAGGGACCAGTGGAAAAGACATTCCTGGTTCTTTTGGATACTGAGAAGCTGAGAAGTCTTAGCTGTTAGGAAGTGCTGAAAGATTACGCAGTGAAAATCAGGCCCCTTAAGATACTCCAGAACTGAAACACCTTGGAAAAATGGTTGCTTTGGGAAAACTTAAGTATAGGTATAATCAGTTGGTTACAGAAGGCAACTAAACCACATCTAGATGTGTTAGAACATGGACTTACCTATGTCAGGACAGGAACTGCATCTGAAGTTACAGGCCCCCATTAGCATCTTCACTCTTGTAACTCTCCCACGGCAATTAGTGTGTTCAGCCACAGATAAATGCAGTACGAGGACAACGTTAAGTAAGCATGTAAGCATGACAAGAATAAACATTCTTGGCTGTGACTGTGCATTTGCTTAGTAATGATCAGCACTGTGACTTCTATTGGTGACTGTTTCTTGTTCTTCAGTACAGAACTATGTGTTTATCAGACTAAAATTGCCCCTCACCACCACCGCCACCAACACCATCGGGGGCTGGGGATTCTTCTCTGCATCTCTTATTCTTGTAGGGCCTCTCCTTATGCCACTGCAGAGCTTTCCTCTGTAGCTTCCCCTTAGGCCCTTCCCAGCAATAGTGTCCTCCAGCTTATCCTCTGTGTCTGCTTAGTGTCTGAATAATGTAATTCCTCATTGTCAACAAACCAAGATGCATGGTATATTTGGGAAATTGGGCTTGCTAGGGAGCTGAGCGTCTACTGCCCATGTCCCACATCCAGACTCCCAGTAGGTGACTACTTAAGTAATTTGCTATGGCTCCTTGAATGATCAGAAGATCTGAGGAGCTTTGGTTGCTGAGCATGCACAGCCAGAAAAGACACATGAAATACACTGTGTATTTGTAAAAGAACTGTGCCAACATAGTTAATAAGGCTTGTGCATAGGAAGACCCCCTTCAGATTGAAAGGCCAGGATTTGAACCCTAGGGACATTCAGATGACACCCCTGATGGTCTTGCAGTTCTTCTGCAGCAATCCTTTCTTGCTCCCATCTTTCCACCCTAGAGCACCAGCCAACGTGTCTGCAGAACCCCGGAGGAGATAACGATTCCCATGGCAAATCTCTGTGGAAATTCCCCCTCCAAAATTAGGAGATTTGTCTCTGTACTGGAGAGCCACATACATGCATGGGAAGAAGCTATAAAGCTTTTTTTACTGTCTTACTCCTTTGGCGTTTTGTATGAAGCATTTTCTCCTAGAGTTTAATCTTACTGTTATAATGCACTATCTAAAAGACAGTGGTCACGTTATTTATTCATGTAAAATTTCCATTTTTAGTAGAGGAAAACTACTTATGTAAAAAAGAAAAGGAACACATTTCAACCTCAGTGTTTCCTTTCTAGAAGTAGTTTCTATCACAAAACCCAAACCATGTCTTCATGCTACTGGGAACCTAGATTAAAATTTAAAAATCAGCTAAAGTGGACCACTTCTCAGCAGTCAAAAAGCCAAATGAAAACACACAAAAATCAGAAAATCTTTGGGGCAAGGGATGTTTATATGGGGGGAGAAAACCTGAAGCAAACATTACAAATTTCTATTTTATGAAAAGCAATGATGGGAATTGCTTAACTAGCTACATGTTTTGGTACATTATTGTTGACTCCTTATTGCAATATTAAAGTGTCAATTGGATTCAGCCAACTAATGTAACTTTGTATACCATATATAAGTGTGTATATATGTAAATATATATGTGTAAATATATATATATGTAAATATACATGCATATACATAAAAGCAACTGGTAAATGCAGTATTTCATGTTATAAATCATTCTTTCAACCATCCATTCCAATAACACCCAATGCTGCAGATCTTATAGAATATTCTCACTTGGCTGTGGGTGTTGCCTTGTGGTCATGGCCCTGTGGGGATGGATTAACCTTCAAATACATGGGCTGAGGAGCTGCAGGGAGAAGAACACCATGTCGTCAGTTCTCGCAGTGAGGCAAGGGGATATTTATCAGTAGCTTCCATGAGGTTAGGAATTGCCTCATGAATATTTACATGTGAAAAGAGATAAACTGTGCAAATATAACCAAGACATGAATTTACTGCTCTGGCATCTCTCTTGGTTTGAGATAAACAGGAAGCTCCCAGAGAGGTGGGCACTGCTCCTGGTGGAAGACAAAAGAGTGAGAAAACTAGCACGTGAGCATGCTGGGAGGAGGCTGGAGTAGGAATTACACAGGGGATGCACTTCCATTGCTCCTGGAAGAATGGGAAGAGGAAAAGGTAGCAGCCATTGCAAAGGCAACAGCAGATGTAGTCATAGCTTGAAGCAGCTGTAGGGGTATAGGGCATAGATCCAAAATGCTGATCTATATATAATATAAAAATAGTGATAATAATGATAATAACAGAGTAAAGCTAGGGAAATGTTGAATTATGGGGCTGTAATTCCAACAAGGACTTCTGGGTGACTTAGCAGACCATGAGTCCCCAGACGGTGATGGAATTGTGGTTCTGCAGTTCACTGTTGCTGATTTGAGTTTTTAATATGCATCCCTTCTTTTTTGCTTGTTGATCACTTAGTAGAGACAACCTGTCATTATACAATTAACTACAAGCTGCACAGCACCACCTAAAAAAAAAGTTCCTCTATTTTACTTGCACCTAAAACCAGCAAGACATACCTGGCACCCTGTGGGCCTGAGCAGGACTATTAGCTTCGTTCCAAACGCGCTACAGTATGGCTCCATGCCTACCCTAATTAGGAATAATTAGCTCAAGCACTGGTGCAGCTGTACAGCTTTTTGTGTCAGAGCTACACCACATACCTTCATTACTTCTGCTTTTGCACTGGTGCTCTACTGTCTCCTGTTTCGCAATGTGGACTCCTCCATGCACAGCTGGGTATTTGCTCACCAAAGCCTTTTTGCATTTCTTTGTGTTTCTGGAAGGAGATCACGCAACTCTCATGCTTTTCAGTCACAGCTTCCATGTCTTCTGCCTGGGGCCAGAGAAGCTGGAAGGGGCCAATTCCACATCAGAACCATCTGGTGAATCCCGATAAACACCATCAGAAGATTTACCTTTATTGTTCCTCCAAGCTGGATTGCATGTGTTCTTGGAAGTCACTGTATTTATATTTCATTGGAGATGAGAAGGATTAAACAAATAGCAGTGGTGGATTTTTAGCCCTGGTAAGAAGATCTGCAGGGCTAGAATCTTTCCTTCTTCTGAGATCACATGGCTTTCTCAATTAGGCACATATCTTGAGTAATAACCATAAATCATTTGAAAACAGGATCTGTCCTTCTGTATGCTACTGCTTTCAGTTACTTTTTGCAGAGTTCAGCCTCTCTTTTACATCAACCAAACAAGCCACAGTTGTCCTGAAAAGCTCCAGGTTTTGCTCAGCACCGTCTGAGTACGCTCCACTAGCCCTGGGGGCCCCTGAAAGTGGAAACGCTTTGGTTCCAGTGGCTGTTTTCCCAGAAATACTTCAGGTATTTCCTCTTCTCTGAGCAGTCTTAGACTCCAGATCCTTTCCTTTTTTAACTGCAGTGTTTTGGAGCATCTCTACTCCCATTGCTTTCTCCTTCCTGCTTGTTGCTATAAGGTCTCCGAAGCCTGCTGTGTTGGAGTAGGCTCTTTTTGTTTATATCCCCTCTTCAACAGCCTTTCTGCCATTGCTTTTTAAAACATTTTTTTCCTGAGTTGGTCCAAGGCTAGAGATGGACATGAAGAAGAACAAAGTCTGTTCCCACCAGCAAAACCATCCCAGGTTAGGTTTCCAAGTCCCAAGATGTGTGCACTTGGATTTTGTTGTGTGCACAGCTTGGACAAGTTGTGAATCATCAGGAAAAGCTCTGCTGGTGCCGTGCAGCCCCAGGAACATGCTGGGGACCATCACGTGGCTTCACTGTTTGACAGCAGATGCCTCCAGAGGGGCATTCCGAGAGGCCAGGAGAAGGAATTGGGTCAGCTCTTTATTGTGTTTTGGGGCCTCAGCTGGAAGTGAGGGCAACTAGCAGGGAGTCATTCTGTAAAATGAGAGTTGGTAATGTCCCTCAGCTCCTATGAGAATGTTCAGCACTTTCAGCAGATCCTCAGGAGTAGCATCTCAGAATGGGAAAGAACTCCTATTCAGAACTCTCCAACAGAATTTTTTTAATCTGTTTTTTACTATAAAAAGCTTCCGTAACTGAAAAATTCCAAATATATTTCAAGAAGCAACACCATTTAAAAAATAGGCCTTATTTAGATTTCACTTTTGATCTGATCCTTACAAGTGCAGATGCTTCACATTTCACTGGGAGGAACTTTGGGACAAGCTCTTTTGTTAGGCATGCTACAGAAATATGAAAGGAAGGGTTGTCTAGGTGAGAAAAAGTGCATTTTGAAGTCAGCTAGCTTGCATCTCTTGAACATCATTTGGCAGACCTCAAAACAAATAGGATACCATCTGTTTGAACTTCACATTAACTGGTCGTGTTGCTTTGTGATGCTCTTTAATGTAACACAAGTCAGAGAATCAGGGCTTACAGCCACACCAACATGACAAATTGGGGCCTTCAGCATTTCTACAATTGCCTTTTCCACATTTCTGGGTTTTAAAAACAAAATTTATATTTAGAGCCCAAGCAAACATGACAACCTCACTTAATCACTCTTCTAATCATTCCCTTTAAAACTTGATTCCATTCATTTTGTCCTCCAGCCAGGAGAACTGAGTTATAAAACAGCTTAATGCTAATTCTTCTTACTTTGACGAGGGCTAATTAAATTCATACCTCTTTGAGTAAGCTGTTAAAAGCCACAGTTAATCAATGTTTTGGCCGATACATCCTCATTAAGAAATGTTATTTTTACTGAGAAATAAACCACACTCCTTAAAACCAAGCACATAAAGCAAGCACACACTGATTTGCTTTTGCGATCTTCACCGGGGCTAGGGTACTTACACAGCACATAGTTCACCTAAAGTTGTGTGAAGTGGTTTATTCTGCTGAAAATGTACTTTGCCTATGACTCTTCTAAAAAGAGGATTATTGCCCATGGGGCATTGTATTAGCGGGGCTGAGACATCCTGATTCCAAACAGTCATTAAGCAAATCAGAGGTAATTTATACTGTGGTGAGCAAACTAATGCAAAGCCTGCCAGCTGTCTGGCCCTTCCAGTATGCCTTCAGACAAAACTTTGAAGGTCGGTTCAGGAGCAGTTTCTCCTACATAGCGTTGTTGTTGTGACTAGAGGAGGACAGTCAAGTTCGGAGGCAGGCCCCAATCCAGCAGAAGTTTAAGCATCTGCATAGTTTTGAGCATGTGAGCAATCCCATAGGAGTCAACGAGGCTACTTTAAATGCTTAGAGTTAGGCATGTGCTTAAGAGCTTTGCTGGACAGGAGCCATGGTAAGAACCAGCCCCAACCGTGACCTAAAATTAAAACTGGAACACTTTAAAGATTAATTAAGGCCTTGTCTACATGGGAAAAATTGTTCTTCGTGGCATGAGAAACTTTCTTCTCATGGCATTTGTGGCCCAACTGGATTCAGACCATTTACAGTGGAGTCGGCTCTTATGAGGTTTCCTGACCACATTCGGGAGGTGTGGAGAGTTTGGGAACGCACCCAATGTTTGGAAGCGAATCTTTCATTCACCAGTGCATATGAAATTTATATGCCATCATAGTCATCTTTATGATAGTATCGTCCTTTCAACTCTTGGGAAAATGGCAGAACCATTCAAGTAGCCAGAAAGCAAACAAACAGACACATCACACACCTCCCTTCTTCACCACAACTATTGAAACTCCTAAATATTGCAAGCCAGAACTGTTCTCTTTTTGAAGCTTGGGGATTTGAGGACTTGGAAATCTATGGATCTCATACTCTTTCCTGGAAGACATGTGCTTTGCCACTCCAGACAGGCTGTAGAGTAAACATGAATTACACTTGCATCAATTTGTTGCCCCTTTTGTCTGCCAGAAGAGGAGGAAGGGGAATTGGTGTGTATGACCAAAGCATGATGGATCACTAAACATCATGTCCCAGCAAATAAGTCAATCACTTCATGTCTGTGGCACAGCACCGTACCTGCAAACCCATTCAGCAAGGGAACAGTGGGGAAACAGAGACACCTATACCTGTGAGAAACCATGAAGTATGATGAAAAGGTTGTTTGGGTCCTGGATATGAAGGACCTCAACACCTCTGAATGGGAACAGAGAGTTTTGTACATGCTGTTTTCAGCGCTCCTGCTGGCTTTTTCCATGCGGGGACTAGGCCTGGTTTTGAGTGTCTTTAATGTAAAAACTGAAGTCAGCTGCTTCGTTGTGGCACAGACATGGAGCCTTCTTGCTTCCCCAGGGTAAAGGAGCACTGTGTACATGCTTTTTGGGGAATGATACGCATATTTCACTTTAACATTCAAAGAAGGGCAGAGAGTTTTTAGTGACTCGGTGTCCCTTCTGATTAGACTACATTGAAGCTTAGTTTCTTGGACTCAGGGCTCTTTCATCTGTATCACAGCAGAGCTGGATAAATCTGCTGTAGTGGCTGATGGCCACCCTTCACCTTTAGAGACCAAACATTTGCTTGCAGGCAGGGCAAGTCATCCTTCAGCTGAAGAAAATGCTCAACCTGAATTAGCAGTTTAGCTCTGCTCTGGACTGAGATGCTTATGATAGAAAAGGGGTTTCTGGATAGCTGAAAGTATATGTGTCTGTATTTCCAATATTTTTATATTAGTTTCTTTACAATGGTTTGGCTATTAGTTGGTATGAAAAAGCCAGCTAGTGGGCAAATAGAGAGAAATAATGATACTTAGTGCTCACGTGCTGCCTTGCATTTGTAAAGTGCTTTGCAGACCCGAGGAGTAATTAATCTCTGCTGGCTTCCATGTGCGTAAATCTTGAATCACTTTGTACAACTCATGTACAATTTTATCCACTAAATAAATGGGTCTCAATTGTGCCATTTAGGCAGGGCTTCCTAGAGGGGGTTGGAGGTGGCAAAATGGAGCAGTTCGCTGTGAGGTTACAGAAGGACTGCGTGTGTCTTTCTGCTCTGTACCCTAATAGACAGAGGGTCACACTCTCAGCTTTTACTGCAGACCTCATGGGGCCTTTTTCTGTCCCTAAATTTCCTACAGTAAGGGCCGGCTGAGAGTTACATGAGCTGTTAAATACCCTTGTAAGCAGGCAGAAGGCTTCTTATGGCTTCCTATTCGCTGTGCACCCACAGCTCTGCTACCTGCTCTGAGTTCTGATCGAGCCATTACACCACCTCCTACACTTTTTGTCTCACCTCCAGCAGTTAGAAATGGAGAACACCTGAAATCACTCAAAAAAAGGACTGCAAAATTTTCCTGGCTTTCATCCCTTACCCTTCCTCCAGTTTGCTTGCATAAAAGCTAGGGAGAACCTGAACCCACGGAGACTGAATTTACGGGAATTAAAAAAAACCCAACAACAACAACAAAAACCCCCAAAAACCTGGCCTGGTTTGGTTTCTCTTTTTTTCCTGTCTTAACAAATATGTTCCTTAATGCAATCAGGGACTCTTAGTGCAGTTATGAGGATCACCAGACCATATTCCCAGCATAAGGCAATGGAGATATTCCAACAGACAGCAAGCTAGTGGTTTTGTTCTCTTGTGTTTCTAGCCCATGTTTGATGGACTCTAAAGCTGTATACAAAATACAGCAGGTTGGAAAATGAGGTGTTTGTTGTTATTGCCATTGCTGTTGTGATTTTCCTGTAGAAAATGACAATGTTTCATTAAAAAGTGCAAGGCAAAAATTGGTGAAAAACCCACAAACCCCAAGTACTCTCAGCTTGAAAACTAGATTGAATTGTCCATTTGGGCTGAAACATTGGAGATTTTAGTTTTCTGATGAAATAAAAAATATGGGGACAGTTTGATGAAAGTAATCACGTTCTGCAGATGTTTTCATCTGGTTAAAAAGAAATGGTTTTAATCTAAATGTGGCTCAACTTTTCACCTGCCTCTAACACTAAAAAGCCCAGCTGTCATGCAGGATCACTGTTTTCTACATGCTCTGATTGATTAATCAGTTGTTAAATGGGCATTCAGATCACTGATGACTATTTGAGAATAGAGTTACCAGGACTTGTAGGAAAGTCTCCCATCACACATGGAGCTAAAAGTAATGGAAATCAACATCAAAAGGAGAAAAATGAGTGAGGCAAATTTGTTTATATAAATGGTTACACCCAGCATTTTGAAAAATAAATATCCTGCTCAGACCAAAAAATGAATTAAAAGTTAATTGGAAACAAACAAACAAACAAACTAGCATAAGTAACTTCACAGGTATTGAGGATTAAAATCTAAGCCTGTTTGAAAAGGAAAGGCAGATGAACTGGCTCGGGTGAAATAAAAACCCATGTGAACCTTTGTCTAAAATTCAAATTCAGTCAAACTCAAATCTTTTAAGGTTCAAAAAGATCTTTTTCTTTAATTATCACATGTGTCTCCATTCCCTGGCTTAAGGTATGACTAAAAGCCATGAGGAGGCTAGTCATGAAAATTTTCAGCTCTTTGGTGTTAATGCAACGCTGGTGTCTTTCAGTAACTGCTTGTTTTCACATCCGTGCCACTGGCCAGGCAAGTTTCCCTACAAAGAAACATCTTCTCGATGATGCAGACACCCAACACTACCTCTCCAGTGGGATTCAACCCACAGCCATCTTGAGAGAGACCAACTCTAGGTACAGAGTGACTGTGACTGTCAGCCTTTGGCAATGCTGAAACAGGAATTTTTTGTCACATGGGACATGTAAGTGGCACCCAGCTTACATGCCACAGAGTCTCACTGACTGTTCACGTTAGCTATGTATTTATTTCAGCAGTTGTTGATTCACTGCAAACCATAGTCCAGGTGCAGGCATTGCAGGGTCCACCATAAATGGGTGGGAATATTTTGCAAACCAGGAAAGACCAGCGTCTCTGGTACTGACCTACTTACCAAAAAAAAAAATCAGCATTAAAATGGATGTACCTTGACCACAATTAAATGATACGTTTGACTACCTATGTCCAAATATGGCTTTTTAATGGGAATTAGATGTTCTCAGTGAGTGGCACTTGCTAGAGCACAAAAGGGTCTTCATTTGTGACTGGAGACAGCTATCTACTGAATGGAAGAAGCAGTTGCGGGAGGGTGAGACATGGCTTTACCTTGTTTTCCCTTTGGTGTTCTTCCATAGGGACAAGCAAAACACAATACAGCAGAGAGCATATTGGTTAGAAATACTTCATCAAGTTATTTAGCCTTATTGCTTCAGAACTGCTTCTAACTAGACTTTCATTTTCCCATTTTGTGGCATTACCTTGAAATTATTGGATCCATGTATGCCGTTTTGTTTCTTTTGACTCTCTGGTGTCAGTGGTATATTTTGAGTTGTTTGGGTCACTGGGTGTTGCTTCTATTTCTTGATTGAATCACTGCAACTGTTAAGTGTCAGAATGAAAGAAATCAAAGGGATTTAAAATATCAACACAAACTTCCAGGAATGATTTGCCTGACTGTTCAAGTGAAAAACATGGCACTTTGGTCATGAGAAATGAGAAATAAATTCACAGGTATGAGTCATCTTGGAAAGAAAAATTGTAAATTCAGCCTTGAATATTGCTGAGGCAAACCTGTGATAGTGGGGTATTTGTGGCTGTTGCTCAATATCCATTAAGGAGATTCAGTTAGATTTTCAGTAGGTATCAAAACCACTAAGTAAATTTACAACAGCTGAGGATCTGCCTCCACATATGCCATAAAGAGGAGTGTGGATAAACTTAGATGGCTGTGCTGGAGATTAGGGACAGGGTAGCACAAAGCAGATTATTTGCTTTCTACAGAAAAAAAACCACCAAAACCAGGTAGAAGTGATAACATTGGCAAGCCTGAAGCTGTAGCACACAAACATTCATTCAAGATTTCCCATAGATTTTGTGTGTTACGATAAAGTTATGTTTTCCAACCGTGTATTTGTACTTACAGGTGAGTTTCCAAGACCAACATTTTTAGAGGTGTAAGGACAAATGCACTGAAGCTTGGGTAGCTTTAAAAACATCTCTGCTTATCAAAAGGTTTTGAGCATGGGGGCTCTGACACAAGCTTTTCAATATTTCATAATTCTGGAAAAAATGGAACCCTTCACCTTTGCATAAAAGGCTCCATTCAGTTTACATTCCTGTTTGGTTACCTTATTGATTCACTTTTTTCCTTGACCTATTTGTACATCACCGGAACACTCTCCTATAGCTAATGCTACGCATCAGTTTTGCAAAAATGACTGCATTTGAGGCACTCAGTAAATCTTCCAAGCAGCTCAAAGGTCAAATTGTAAGAAATATCTGAAATATCTCCAGAAAAATGAGAAGAGAACTCGGAATGTGAGAGCCATAACATTTATTTCTGGCAACCCATGCTGTTTTGTAACTTTCTGCAAGGTGGGACAAAAAAGAGTGTATGAGTATCTTTGAAATGAAGATGTAGATTACCATTCCCCTGCTTTTCCCCCTGCCCTCCAGTTGTTTTTTGATTTGTTCTTCTTCTTTTTCCTCTTCTTCTTTCCATTTTTAATTCCCCCCCCACCCCGCCTTCTCCTTTAACTGTCCCTGCCAAGGGGAAGGCTGCTAAAATTGCCAATCCATACTATATATGCAGCTTTTCCTATTGCGCTTCCCTTGCTTTTGCACAGAACCCTGGTCCGAAGCCCATCACAACTCCGGGGGATTCTTTCCATGCGCTTCCACGGGCTTGAGATCAAGTTGAGTAAGGAGAATTTTTTCCAGTGTGCATCTTTCAGCTTTCTGCCCCACCTGTTTCCCACCAGACCCCGTCATGGGTATTAAATGTAATTCATGTCTAATTATGGGTATTTACACCTCAACCTCAAAGCCATCCACTTCCACCTGCACCCTGGCTGCTGTGGGCTCAGGGAACAGGCGAGCAGTGAGCCGGCTGGCGGCAGGAGTGACACGGGAGCAGCTGTGTTTGTTTGATCTCTTTGCTGCCAGGTCTCCGCACTTGGGGCTGGAAGGGTGGACGGAAGCTACTAATAAAGGCAGAACTAAAGAAACGTACAGAGCAGTTCAGTATTACCAAGTACACATCCACTGTTCGAGAGAAAAGAGTGAGAACAAGCAGGAGAGAGCATGAGGAAAAAGCCCAAGGAGGCTTTCATAACTACAGTGTAAATACAAACAGACCCCATGTTGCTATGTGTTCCCTTTGGTTTCCAAAATGTTGAGAGCTTGGCTGTGGGCTTTTGCTTCCTCCGGAGGCAGGGGAACGGCACCGCAATAGAGCTAAGGTGTTTCTGCGAAGACCGAGGCTTTCTGCGTGAGGATGGGAGAACCATGGGGGCCTCCCACAGTTTTGGTTAAGATGGTTTGAGACAGCAAACAAGTGCAAAAAAAAATATAAACAGATTATGTAGGGGATGTTTAGTGGGTCTGGAATCAAAAGATTCTTTTCAGGGGCGAGACATGGTGGCTTTGGGGATTGCTTTGAGCAACCTGAAAGGGATAGGGGATGAAATACGGAAATGGTTAGGTTTTTTTTCATGGGGAAGCAGTAGCTAGGCTTCACGTACAGTCAGAGAGGGGGTTTTGGACTCAGTACTAAATACTGGTTACAACTGCAGAGCACACCAAGCAACTATAGCTGTGACTTTCCACCTCTTTCAGTATCTGTAGGCACGTTGGGCTGCTCAAACCTGGCTTTCATGAAAGCCAGAGACAGCAGATAAATAAATTCCTGGGGATTTGGAGACCATGTTTTCAAACCTAGCTCCCTTAAACTGGATTCCTAATCTCTGCATTTATAAACTTAATTATAAAAGTCTTCTGTTCTGGGATAAGACTGTTGAAAGTGCTCTGCTGTCCAGGCATTCAGGGTGAGTAAAGAGGGACAAAAGAGCATGGGAATGGCCATACTGCACCACACCAAAAGTCCAGTCTCCTGTCTCCCACAGGGGCTACTCATGGGTGCTCAGAGACCCAGCAAGCAAATATTGTTTCATTTAGGTAGTCTTGAATTTGACTATACCACTTTTAAGTCAAGTTGGGGAAAACTTTTGGTTACAGACATGTAAATGCAAAGTGTCATCACTGGAATATTGTCTATTGACTTACACTACAACCCAAGTGGTGACAAATAGCAGAAGTGAGTTCTTCCAGTGAATTTTTTTATCTGTCATGCACCAAATGTCACAGCAGGAGTTGCCCTCAGAGTTGCTGCTGTCATATATGCTTATTTTTCACAAACTATCTCAGCTACCAGTTCACATTTAGGTATTCCTAGCAAGCTGGAGAAAAGAGCTGGTAATTAAAAAGCAAAAGAAAATTGTGAAATATATTGTTGGTTATGCAAACTTCTGATGAGTGTCTTTCCATTTAAGCGAACATTTTGGATGATTTAGAAATACGGACTTTTTCCCTCTTGTTTCCAATTTTCAAAACCCTCAAAATATCAAGAGAAATGCAGTGAGAAAATGACTATTTCCCTACATTTTTGCATGGAGAAATGTATCTAATCAAAGTATGACCATGTTAGTTGAGTATCTTACAGGGATCTCAATGGAAGTGTTGTTACTCCCCATATTTTACAGAAAGCGGAAGGAAGTGCAAAGCACTCACAGCCTTGCAAATCAGGAGCTTGTGGGAAAACCCTGCTGTATCCAACTGCCTGCCCATGCTGGCAGAATGACACACCTCAGTTCCTGAAATGAGAGGCGCTTTTGGGACCTCTCTTTTGGTGAAGCACAAGAGGGAGGCAGATGTCTCCCAGGCTTTGTCCAGCGAGGAATGATGGACTCATGGTCTAGAGAGTACATCCAATGAGTCTTGTCACTCATCCCAGAGCAGGATGGGATGAGGGCTCAGAAAGCATCAGTTTATCCTTTCCACTTATAAATCTGTGATCAGATTATATGACAGTCCTAGCGCTGCCTAACTTGGTGGGGGAAAAGATATGATGAGCCAGAAGGAGCTGAAATCCAGCTGCAACCATTGCAGCAAATACCGCGTTTCTTCATCACTCTTTCTGTAGCGTGATTTCTACAGTCATGTGTTTCTACAGCACTTTACTGGTGTCTTTTTCTCTTTATTATGGACAGCAGGGAAGGGAACAACAACAAAACCCAACTGAGCACGGTGTTTCTTGCAGGGATACCAGTGCTGTTAGCATGACCTGAGATAGACTCCACCAAGCTCTGAGCCTGAAAAACAGATCAAAGTTAAAATGCTGGGAAATACAAATGTACGGTCAGTTTTTTGACAACCTCACACCACACCAGCTAGCACCTCGCTAGCAGACACTATCAACACAGAGCTGAAGACACATCCCACACAGACAAGCAAGGTCAGAAATAGCAACCCATTACTGTGAATGGGTTTTACTAGACAAGAAAAATTCGAGTAGCAAGTTGTTGAGGGATTTCAAGGGATCACAGGTAACTTTCCAGAAGCAAAATTTAACTTGCAGCTCTTTTCTTCTTCTATTATTTTAGTAGTGTTTTCTCATTGGCTGATTATGAGCTTTCCAAAAGGGGAAAAAAGGGGCCCTGCAACATGCTTGGTCTGAAGGGCTAGAATTAGGAGTTATCAAGAATCTCCCTATAACCAACCAGCTAATTGCAGTGGCAGAACAAGAGAGCTTCTGTTAACACACCGCGCTGAACTCCTGCTGCTTTTTCTATGGCAGGTGTGGGCCCAATACCTGTTTATCAAGAGTCTTACTTATATAAAAGTAAAAAGTTCAGGAAACTAAAAAAATCTGAGTCACTGTCTGCTAAACTCCCAAATAAAATAGTTTTATTTTCCAACCAACCCAGTTTTCCTTATTTAAGCCCAAGGAAAAGAAAGAAAGAGAAAAAACTTGATGTGAACCCTGACCTTTGGAGGTATATTCCCCCCTGGGTGATTCATCTGTTTACCTTAGGACAATTAAATGTGAGTCAGTTTAAATAAACTTTAAAACCAAAGGAAAAATATGCTAAAAACAGACCTGACCCCACCCCTTCTTCTACTAGGGACTAACTGAGAGGTATGAAAAAACACAACACAGATCACATTTTCAGGAAAATCCTAAGGAATCTGGAGCGAGGCGGCAAGTCATGGTGGCTCCTGTCCCTGGCCAGGAGCTGGAAGATGGAGCTGCTCCAGGATGGACCATGCAAAGGCTGTCCCCATGCTGCCACCAGCAGCAACTGGCCACCGCTAATAAGCTAATGCAGGGGCCATCAGAGTTGTTAACCCCAATGCAATACAGTTAAATGCTTCACCTTTAGGCTACCAGTGGCTTCAAGGAATTTTGGTTCAGTAATGTCCTGACAGCTTGAAATATTTGGCACTGATAGCAGTGCTGCTAGCTGGGGAAATACAGCAAGCACCCAGAGGTTTGCAGCAGATAAAAACAGAGATAAAATCACCAGAGAATTATTAACCGAGGCCGATGGGGATGAGCAAGAACAACCCCCCCTTAAATAAAGCAGTGCTAAATGCTAAATGTCAGGGTTTATGCCTGCAAGAAATGTGGCAGCTGCAGGGTGTAGCTCTTAAGAGGCCATTAATGGAAAGAATCAAAGCTGCTCTCAAACGCTTCAAGCAGGATTGCCAATGCTGTTAACAGGCATGTGTCAGCTCTGAGACTGCCCTAAAAGTGGTGGGATTAAACAAAAATAACCCTATATTTGGAGAAGTTTTTCACTGACTTTTGGTTTCTGAGTTGTTAAAGTACCTTCAAATAATGCTAAGACTAGAGAAAAAAAAGTGAGTGTGAGAAAAAGCAGCAATATTCTAGTGGACCTCATCCTACGGGTCTTGAAGGAAAACATCAACCAGTCACTGAAATTCATAGTACAAGCCTGAGAATTGGGGCCATTGCTGAGAAGAAATGTGGCCTACCCTTCTCTCAACACAAACAGGCAAAGCCTCGAGCAATTCCTCGCTGTTGTTCTGAGTTCAGGCATCCTGCAGTGCCTCTGTGCCGAGGACACATCGCTCCTCCTCTCCGAGGCATCCAGAGGTGCCACACAGGCAGGATGCAGGCAGGAAAGAGATCCAGAGAACATTCTCACCTTGGCCAAACCCACTCTTTTTTTGGAAAGAGATCAGGCTGTTTTCTGCCAGGATGATTTTAACCAGTCCAAGGGTTTTTCCCATATTATTGACAGTGTTCTCTAATGATATGTCAATTGACTTAGGGATTATATCTGCTGGGTGGTTCAGTCCTGACATTGCTTCTGACATTGTGATGAGTGTTGTGCTTTTGGTTGATTTTGGAGTGTAGCGACTCTTCTGGCTGTGGCCACCAGAAGCTGCTATTGGAAACTGCACTATGTGTGTGAAGCGGAGAAGCAATGAGGACCCACCAGCTCTGGCCGAGGCTCTTCCAAAAAGCTTATTCCTCACCTCCCTATCATCACTTCATGCTAGAGAGGAGCTGTGGGAAAGTAAGACGAGAGGGAGGTGCTGGTAAAGAAACTACATGAAAAATGGGGATGTCTCCTCTTTTCATCAGCAGTCAGGGATGTGACTGTCAGTGTCTGTAGCTGCTCCTTCCCCTGCCTCGGTGTGAGCAGCCGTTCACCATCAGTTTTGGCACCTGTGTACAAAGAGCACAACAGCGGCCAACATTTAGAAATCTGTGCCCAAAATTAAAGGACTTCATCCACTGCTTGGTGCATTTCATTTCAAGGAGGGCAGGTAGACATTCCTCACACCAAGCATGTATGCTTCCAGGGACCTGGGAACAAGGAAATTCTGGAAATATAAATTTCACAGGGATAAGGCTGTGCAAAGGCAAGTCTTGTTCCCACCCGAGGTGCTGTAGGTCTAGCTGTGTGACCAGGGCTTTGTGAGTGCCTGGCCTCAGCACAAAGCTGCCAGGCTGTATTCTGAGCCTTTCCTGGGAGCTGCTGTTCATTTCCTTTTAAACAGGGCAGAGTATGTCACACAACACAAGCCACGGGACCTTGAGAGGTAGAAACACAGCCCTCTTGCTGGGTTCTTCACAGGTAGAGAATATTTTTGGGGTTATAGAGAAGGCAGGGCTGTCTCATGGGGAGTTGTGAAAACTGGAAAAAACCTTTCAAAGTAATTTTCTGCCATCGAAATATAACTGCATACACATTGTTGAAAAGAAAAATCTTTTTTGTGCAGACTCTCTGCTGCTAAAGGCTTGTGTGTCACTTAACTGAGCATCTGGAGCCCTGGTAGGGGGAGTGCTGAGTTGGCTTGCTGCTAATGGGCACGTATGTATGCAGCTGTGCTAGCTGGTCCAGAACTAACTGCTTGGTCATAAAGTTGTACCAAAAAAAAGTGTTCTGCAAACAAAATCACTGTCGTTGGAACAAACAGAAACGACATGGTAGTCTAAACTGTAGGTAAGATGAAGTCATTCATTATTTAATGCCTCTAGGAAGAGGGAGCAAAATCACCCACATGTCCATAAAAATTGCTTACATGTAGAGTACCGCTCACGAGCTACAGACAAGCCAACTGCAGTCTGCACAGACTTTGGGAGCCAGACCTGTCTTCTTGTTTTGCTGTTTGTCCAGTTACTTAGGAAGGTGGGACCCTAATTTGTGCCTCGGGCTGGTAAATGTTCCAACGAGCCAACACACAAAGACTATGGAGTTATTTGCAAATAACAGTCAAATCTAAGAAAATGGCAATCTGCTGGTGGAAGATATATGCATAGAGAAAGGAGTAGGTTTGCAAATAGGATTCTGGTGCTCTCTTGCAGGGTCTTGCCACACTAACGCATGTTGTTCATGAGTGGGTGTAAATGCACTGTAACATTTATGCTCCCGCCCTCTCATCCCAGAATATGAAGACGTGGGTTGTGATGGCATTTCACATGTCACAGTCACAATAACCTCATTGACTCTCTAGAAGGCTACGTATTCGTACTTGTCAGTAGATGGCACTATTTCTATTGCCTGTCCCTAAATACGGCCGTGTCTTTTCTAGAGCTCCTTGTAAGGCTGAGAGGATGAGGGGGGAAATGAGGCTCCCCCAGGGCACAGCATTTCAGGGACCAGTGGCCAGGGCTGATGGAGTCAGGAAGGCGGAGGGACCAAGTGCAAATGGAAATCCCCCTTCCCGGAGAGCAGTGGTCTCATTTCAGTTCATTCCTGTAGCTGGCAGCCTGTGGGCTCTGCGGTTGAGGTGCCGCATCTGGGAGACCACCTGTACTCCCGGGGTCTGTCACCCTCTCTCTCCTCCTGGAGTCTGATCTTGCCTCCAGTGCAGTCAGATGAGAGCATTATGGTTTCCGTCTGGAGCAAAGCAGGACCTCGGGAGCTTAAGCAGAGGAACAAAGGCTCCCTGCAGGCCAGCAAAATGTGCCAACCTTGCTCTGCGCCCAACCAGTCACGCCGTGCTGGGCTGCTGTGATTTCACCCAAAGGAAGAATCACTAAATACCAGGAAGCTTCAAGGTCCCCAAGAGGGTCTCTGCTCAGCATCTCCTTGCACTTGTGCTTAGGACTCCCTCCTCACCGTGCTGGCCCAAGGATGTGAACTGAGCCAGACTTGTGGGCCCACACACACCCATCCTGCAGATGTCAAAATGATCACATGGGGCTTATGTTTGGATAATGTCAAAGTGCCAGGTATCATCAGCGAGGCCATAAAATAAGATACTTGGTCTACCCCTATGTGCAAATGAGCTCAAATTCATCCCTCAGTATTTTCTCCTCTGAGCTTCTTTATACTGTTCTAAAACTATATAATTTGCTGTCAGCAGCTCCTCGATTTGTTTAAGCTCCACACCAGCATTATGTTTGAAAATTATTTCAAGCTATTTGGTCATCGTCACTTATACAACATGGATCCCAGCTCCTCACCTACAGGACTTTGAATTATGCAGGCTGTACAGCTTGCTGCTTCTGAGCACGTAGCCCAATTTATGTAGAGGAAAGGCGTGAGTGTGCGCAAGTAGATAAAATAGAGCCCTGCATCTTGGATTGCTTCCATGCCCTGTGGATTTATGATGCATGTCTAGCAGAGTGACTCCCAGATGGGTCTATGGACTGCATTGTAACGTGTTCCCTTAGCATTCAGATTTACTGCTCTGCATTAAAATAGTCAGCCTCTTAATTGGAGATAGCATCCTGGGATTAAAGCCTGAAACAATTATTGGACTGTTATAAAACTCCTTTAAATAGTCCTACCCAGCCATTTCTTCTTTAGGTAATGACTAGCTAGAAAGTTCCTGCCTTCATTTTCAGACCTCATCGTTAATGACCTCAAAACAGGTGATACTGCAGCTCCCTGAGATACGGGAGTTTTAACGTAATCACTTTGCACTCAGCAGCCATTAGGTCAACAGTGCTTTACTAACACGCTGTGTGTTTACACAGCTTCCAACAGTTCAAAAAGCCAAAGGAGGATCACAAGTCTATCTTCAAGCCAAAGGGGAAAAAGATTGACACAGGGTTGTAATCATCAGTGTCTGAAAAAAGCCTTCTCATCTGTTTTTAAGCATGTTCAAACAAGACGTGACTCTTTGTACAACAGGGGTGCAGGGAAGGTGGGCAAATGCCATTCTTGTGGTTTAATTAAGGACCTCAATGAGGATCTAACAAATGCAATGCAAGTTGTGCCTAGTGGGTCTCATGTGTGTCAGGAGGGAGGGAGGGGGGATACCGATGAGGGTGGAAAGGGTGTGGGATGTGAAGGACGGTGTGTGGCAGCTGTTCACAGCAAATACTATTCTAGCTCATGGCTATGTGTTCCAGCCCTGTTGGAAAATTACATCTAAATAACAGATCACGAAAGAGCAACCCTGACAAGGCCTGTAATTTAGTCCCAAGAGGAAATTCTTCATTCATCAACTGTACAAGAGACTAAATTAGTTCTCTGCTGGATGTGGCTTTGCTGGCAGTTTGCTCCATGGGTCAGCCCTACCTTCAGAGCAGGTTCTACTGGGGAGACACTCCAGCCAGGAACAAACCTGCTCCCAGCTCATTGCACTGAGAGGGACATCACTCTAAAAGCCCAGGGCAAGGGCTTCGTTCTCATGTGTGTTTGGGGGTTTGTAGAGAGTGACTGGCACTGTCTGAGGTTGTTGGACAAGAGGGTTGTGGTGAGGGTGAGAGCATTTTGCCCCAAGGTGGAGCATCACCCAAAGACAGCTCTCCCTTCCCATCAGACCTCCTTGTGGTGGGCTCTGTTGCTTGGTTTAGAAGGACAGGGAAGGATGCTCTCCTGCTATAGCAGGTCTGTCACTGGAAAGCTCTTACACAGCTCATTGCATGTGCTGGTGTCAAGATCTCTCTGCTTTCTCGTGCTGTCTGGGCAGGGAGAGTGTACCCAAAGGGCTTCCTGGCTGGAACAGCTGGTGCAACACAGGCCTCCGTAATCTGTGGGGCTCCATTCCTATATGGATATGCATACAGATGTAGGTGTTTCTTTTTATCATTGCAATAGCAAGTTTTTTAAAATGTTGACTCGGTAGATTTCCTGTTAATGCTTCCCTTGCACACAGAAACAAGATTTGTTTAGTTTCTTCCTTTACAGCAATTGCTATTTTTCAGGTGCAGTTAGCAACTCTCCCATTTCCAGAGGCCTAGTGTGTGGGTGTGGGAGAATAAATCAAAGACATCCAGATCTGTGAGAGGTGTACTGGGCAGTTAAAAGTACATCAAGTGTACTTTTATCCTCTTTGTGCTTTGAATCTGGTTCTGCCACTTTCACTCATGCTAAGAAGTATCATTCTTGAAGAGACATCATATTTATATCGGGAACTCATGAAAGCGCCATGGAAAGCTTTCAGGATCAGTCCCAAATTGTAACCATATTACAAAAGGACAGAGTACATAAGTGCAAGAGGACTAGCTGTGTCTGCTGAGATACCTCTGAAATGCTATCCCTGTACCTTAAGTCCCCTGTGTTTAGAGATATTCTGCTATTCTAATGCAAACCACAGGCTAGTTTGCATGTTCAAAAGTTTATTCTTGACAATACTTTCTTCATCATCATCTATAATTTCCAGTACTTCTGCCCAGTATCTTCTTTAACCTATTGATCAGTTCCAGGTGTTTTCAGGATAGTACGAAAAAAACTTACAGATAATTATGGATGATTTCTGCCAGTCTATGTTTTGTTTATGTTTGGAAACACAGGGACTTCTATCCGCCGGTCATCTACATGCCCTTCTTCTTATAGCTATTGAATCCTGTTTTGATGGTCTCTCAGTATTGGGTCATTGTGATTTTCTGTAGCAAAGCATCTTCTAGGTTAGCTATATATGAAAGCATTGCCTTTTTTTTTAGTTTTCTTTTCTTCTTTCTTTTTAGTTTCACTGAATGTTTTTTTGCCCTGGTGTTAAGGGATGCAAAATGTGTATGATGTGCCCCCCCCCCTTCCACTCTTTAGAGGAATGCTCCTGTCACATCCCCATTTATTCACCATACTTACAAAAGAAACACACCTATACTTTTCAGACTCTCTACAGAAACTTCTCTGCTGGTTGTCATTGCATTTCTCCTCCCTGAACCCCACACCCTCTTCTGAATGTATTACTTGCTGTTCTTCAGAGATAAGGGTATGTTAGCAAATACAGTGAACAGTTTGGTCTGAGAGGTAAATCAATATTTAAGGCCTTGTAGGATTTTTTCCTTAGGAGGAGAAATGGATGACACAAGCCAGGTATGCACCTTGACACAACCTGTTTATTTGCAAAGAATGCTCGTGACTGCCTGAGCCCCAAACACAACAGGAGCAAACAGTGGAAATTCCTGTTGCTCGCAACATTCGAGTCTGTTCTGCCAATCATTTCTGAGCCGCAGGGAGCTCTGCTGCTCTGCAGCCCGTCATCTGTTGGGTTTGCTCCTTTCTCTGCCATACACCCCCTCCTAGATCTTGCCAAACATTGCTCGCACCCATTCAGTAGCAGTCGGGGTAACCACCTCTGACCAAAGATTTGTCTCCAGATCAGACCTTGGCAGGGATGGCAGCTCCTGTTGTTTCAAGCCACCTCCCTGCAGCAATGGCTTACTACTTTCACACACAAAAAAAGAGACATCTGACACCCACTGGCTTTTTGCAAAGCTGTTATTTGCTATAGACCAATGACCCAGTTGAAGCCAGCCATTAACTCCTCTCACATTAAAGAAACCCCATTACTAGAATATGTTCAGTCTGGTTTTCTGTCACATCCTTCTACTTCTTAATACTTTATTTACTTATTTGGCTCTCTGTACCAGGTATGGAGATTTTTCTTTCAGCTGTTTAAGGTTAGTTCTCCCTGGCCACAGGCAATGACAGGTAATGTATACACCAAATGCAAGTATGAGTAATTTTCCATTGTACTTTGTTGTAAGCACTACCTACACTTGTCATCAGTGAATTTTGTCTTCCCATTCACCTGCTTGTCCCAGGCTATTCAATGTTTCCCTGTAGTCTTCACTGGTGTTAATGATACTAAATCACTGGTTCCCATCGGCAAATTTTGCTATCTTAGTGTTGACCCATTTTCTGGAGAAGGTATGTCTGTATAAGAATACGCTAGCTTTGCCTAGAAGTCCGTTTCTTGGCAAAAGTCATTTATAGGACTGTGCTCTCTAGGGCTGAGGTTAAGCCCAGGGCTCTTCTGATGTGTAATGAGCTGTGTAATGGGACCTTTTCTCTGCTCAGATAGCAGAGGAAAGCTGTTTTGTTAGTGTAGGCTAAGGGAACTGAGATGAAATCTTGGGAGGCAGGAGGTGTCCAGCTCAACTCTGCAGCCCAGTCACTCTACAGGACTTTGCGAAGCCCTGCCAAAGTTCCTCAGCCCATTCCCACTTCTCCCCTGTCTAATGGGATTGTCCTGAGGGTTAACTATCAGAGACACATCATCTCTCTTTTGTACTAAAAGAAAGACTCTTCATTATGTCTACATGAAAGAGCCCTAAATGGAACAAAAGTGACCTATATGGAACTGTATGGTAGAATTGCAGCACTGAGGATAAGTTACAGTGTTTGCTTAATGCTTGACAGATATTATAATGCTTGCTAAATGCAAGGCATTCTTATTACTACCAATGGAGATGGCAACAAACCCACCTGTGTCCTCAAAGTTACATTGTTTTCGTATTGTCTCATACCTGGCAAATCTAACTGTGGTACCTTATGTTGCTTGCTTTTTTTCCAAAAGTATTGGTTGGACTATGAAAAATGTAGTGGTTTCAGCTGAAGGTCAGGCAGCCCACAAAGCACTGAGAGAGTGCTTCACAAATTCAGTTTTCACCACATTTATTGCACTGAACTCACTTTCACTTTTGCATTGGCCATTCAGGAGAAAATTAATATCCCATTTCATAAAACAGCAATCAAGAGCAAAGTTTCCACCTCCCTCTTAGTTACTCGATAGAGTAATAGGGTGCAACAGCATTTTCAGGGGTATGGAAGTGAAATGGTAAAGGCTTGTTTTACTTTCAATTGAGAGGGAGGAACTGAATCCTGGGATGCTGAGACTCATGCTTAAGGTCACATACCTTCTTGTCGTGGGGCTGAGACCAGATCTCCTAAGTATTGACCTCTGCTCTCACCCTAAAAGCACTCTTCCTTTCAAGACAGCAGCTGGTGAAAGCTGATCTCACATGTCCAGGTAAAATTGTTACCTAGCAGCTCTCTGAAAATATGAATTATTGCTCTTGTTGGAAACAACTGAGGGTAAGACCTCACGCTCAGGATTTCATGCTGTTCTTTTGATATTAAAGTAAAAAAAAAAAAAAACAACTGGGAAACTGTTTAAGCTGCTGACTCATAACCATACCCGTTACATGGCTAGCAGCTTTAATCTCAAATTGCTTTACAGTGTGGACCAGAGGTTGTCCTCAAACTGAGGCTTAAGAGTAAGCACCGCTTGCTAATGGATAGAGCAACACCAGTAACACCAGCAACCCCAGCACTTTCAGAGTGTGTCTCATCAGTGTGTGCATTGCCAGTAGCTGTAGGAGCAGCAGACGGGTGTCTGCCATCCAAAGCCAGGATTTGAGCTCTGCAGGGTTGCCTCAGTGACTATCTCTGTGCTGGCATGTTATTTCGTGGTATGGCTTCATCTCAGGTTTTCCTCATTTGTGCAAAGAGTGACAGCCTCCTGGAGTGCAATTTACTTTATAAAGGCTGAAAAGTGCCCAGCTGGTGTCAGCTCTGGTCCCTGGCCAAGAGGGAGTTCAGGAACTGGTGAGCTTGTAACTGGCCCCAAAGCCTGTAAAAATGCTGTGCAAAAACACGGTCTGTGAACCCCTTCCTAAGAGTGCAACCACATTTCACCGTTAGGTGACTAAAATTTCTTTTCCCTTCTCTCTCTTCTTTTCATCCCAGGATACTGCTACACTTTTAATTGATTGCTTAAAAAAGGTGGCAAGTCAAATCCCTGAGGTGACATTTCTGGCTCCAAGCTAAAAGGCCATTGGCTGGGATGCATGCACAACACTTTAGGGACTTGCGTAGATCTATTCGTGTTTGGTTATTTATGTCCAGAGGACTGGACTGTCTCATAAGGAGTTCTCCAAATGGATGGAGAAGAAGGGATGCTCCTGAGGAGCTTATAGTCCATGCACACCAGGTCGACTGCAGCACAGTCATGTTGCTTAAAATGTGGTGGAATAGGCAATAGTGAAAGTCTGTGACAGTGGGAACTTTGAGAAAGATCTTTCTGTCCTTGCATCTAATGATATGACACAGCCTTTTCTTTTAAAAATCTCAACATATACAATAGTTGCAAAGGATGAAAGGGTATCTGTTGCCTTCCAGCTTAGGCTGAAAGTTTCTCTGGGCAGCACTTACAGCATCTAAATCTGTGAGAGCTCACTTCAGCTTCTGGGTGGTAAAATAGCATGTACGTTATTTCCTGAAGGGGATCTGAATGGCTAATGGGGAACTGTGTGGGGAGGGACTAGAGGAACTCCAGTGTTTTGCTCACTTGGAATTCCCATGCTCTTCTCCCTCCCCCTTTTGCCACACCACTGCAAATGTGCGTAGTAAAAATATTAGTGATGACTGAGGAGGTTATGTCTAGAATAGAAACGCTTTACAATGTGTGCTATAATGGTAAAACGTTCCTCGCCTGAACACAGCTGTACAAGGAAAGCTGTACTTTGTAGCCGCACACAACGAAACCACCCTGCCACCCACTTTCAAGCACAACAGGCTGCAGATGGGCTAACGTGCCACAGCCATAGTTGTCGTCCGTGTAGGGGACAGGGCAGCACAGCCCTGCCCGGGTGCTCCCTCCCTGCCTGGAGCAGGGTGCTGCTGGGGTTCAGGAGTACAGTTGTACCAGAGACAGTCAAGCCAGGTTGCTCATGTCCTTGTCAATCGAATGATCACTGTGGCAAACAAATCCCCTGAGTAGCATGAAAGAAATCTCAAGTAACTCATTCATTTTTTTCAAGAGTTGCTATGACACAAATGCTGCCTTTAACTGTCGGGAATAAAGGAGGTAACCATATCTGCTTGCATATGTAAGACATAGACACTGTGGACTTCTAATTGCATGCACTCATGTTTAGCATCATTATCTTCTCTCATTTTATCTTTTTTTCCATGAGAGCTTGCCTCACAGAGCCTTTCCACTGCCAAATCCATAGCATTTGCATTAGAGTACTTGAACAAGACTTAAGTATGTGTCAGTATCTGCAGTCTGGATTACAGTGACAGCTCTGGATGGATTGTGCTTTCCTATCTCCTTTTGTGATCCTGTATGGAAAAGGGTTATATATATATAATGCATGGCATGAATCAGCTATGGCTCTTTCTCAGCTAGGTCTCTGTTTCCTTCACACCTAAGGACTAAGGCCAGGGTGTTTGTCTCTGCAGTGACTCAGTGACGTAGAGCATCCCGGGGTATTTAGACACCCATCTCACTTTTTGATTTCAGGGAAGGAGGAGCCTTGTTGTTTTGGAAGGACTTGCACCATGTCTCTGTTTTGAGCATGCTTCAGAAAGTTTGTTCCACATGAGCATGTGGAGAAGCTGATACTTGTCAGAGTTCAGAGATAAGTCAGCTTTATTGCTGATTATCTCAGATTCACTTTTTAGAGGATGGATTACAGCCGTAAGTTAGGGCAATATTACTGCCGGTTGGTAAAACAAGAAGGCAGGGGAGGGGACTGTTGCTCTTTAGGGGAACAAGATAATTTTCTTCTAGTGTGGCAACGATTCAAGCAGACTTTTCTATGCGCACTCTACTCATACACATTTCCATGACTGTAAAGCAAAAAAGCTTTTTACATGCAGAAAAGCAAAAAGCAAGGTAAAAGTTTTGCCAGCTGTCATTTTTTTGCTTGATTCCCTTATCTCCAACATCATTGTGTAAAGCCTGGTTAGATAAGCCTGTAATAAACATCCCCTTGTTTGCATATGGGAACGCATATACACACAATTTGTATATTGATCCCCAAGGCTTTCCTAAATATTGAAGGTTTACCACCAGATTGCTTGATTTTGAAAGAATGAACTCATGTACAAACTGGAATCTGCTGTCCATCCCAAAGACATCACTCATTGTGTAAACGGTTAAGAGGATAAGAGGAGACGATGCTTGGATGCCAGCACTGTATGGCCTCATAGTTTGGGAATCAGGAAAGCCACCAAATGTAACTTTTCTCCCTAATCAGGCTAAAAAATCAGTGTTGAGATAACAGAAACTTCCAATATCTGGCTAGTATTTTAAGCCTCTCAGAAAACAAATTCGATTCTCATGTCTGTCCTTGCAACCCACTACCTCTAGCAGGCTAAATGAAATGAATTTGAGAACAAAACTTGGTCTCACTTCAAATGAGTCCTTTAACCTAACTTAGTGGCAAAGTCCGTGACAATAAAGGTGAAAACTTGGGTATTTTTCAAATTTTGGTACTTTTGAATTATTATTCTTTTCCTCATTGTCATTAATGAGCTTATTAGTGCAACTTGGGGGAGGAAACCTGACTGCAGAGTCTGAGATTACATTAATTTCTTTGCAGTGTCTACAGAGAATTGGGCTGTGTGGCTCAGCTAGGGATGCGGCTGGCCAGGAGCCGCCCCTAACAGCAGCTAAGAGAAACCATTTTTGGGGAGGAAGGCATGCAACAGGCACATAAAAATTAACCCATCCCCAAAGCAGTAAAATGTAGATTTTATGCCCTGAGGATTCAAAGGTTTTATCCATTCAAAAGCTTTGTTTACTTTTTAAATACTTGCCATTTGTAGCTATTATATTTCTATAATATTATGCTTTGTATCCTTTGTGTTTATTGTTTTCCTATAGATAAAGTTTATTTTTCTATTTTCTTTTCACTGCATTCATGATGGCAATGTGATCTTGTGGTGAAGAGTGGCAGTATCTAGACTGGTGTTCTGTGGAAAAGTACTCCCTTCAGGTTGAAAGCTCATTGTTTGTGCTATACAAAAAAAGTATAAATAGTTGTTCCAGCCTACTTTCCCTGTACTGCTCCTTAGTTTATGAGCTTATATTATCTCCTCTTATTCATCTTCTTATTCATATTGTCTCTACCTAGGAAGTTACAGGCATTTGACATTGCTGGTATATGAAAAGCTATGCAGCCCTCTTAAAGTGGATGCAGGATGTATTCCAGGATCTCTACTTTTAGGAGTTAAGCTTTAAAGTGTGAATCAGTTTTAAGAGAAATGATACCAAATCTCTTTAGGTTTTCTTGATGTTATCTTCATAAGCTATAGAATTAGGAATACTCCTTTTAACCAACAGAAATAGGAATATCTATTTCTGCTACCAGAACTGCAGGACAATGCTATCATTTAAGCTGCAAAAGAGATGTATACATGAATCTCAGACCATGCTTGTGAAAATATAAATGGTATAAATGAATTTGAGTTCATTTTAGGTTTTAGGAATTCATTATTATTTTTAGTAAAACTTTTGTTTGCGCTTGGGCTCACAGGTAGTGCTTCATTAGTTTTAATTGCAATAATAAACAACATACGTATGCTTATGCATATGCATGGATTGCACATATACCCGTGCCTCAAAAGTGTGCCCGGTTTTGAAAGTTTTTTAAAGACTTCCCATGTAGAGAAAGCAGCAGAATAAATCTAAAAGATGCCTGAAAGCAGCAATCATTAATAAGCACTATCGCCAATGAACATGCTTCTTCATGAGCTCTGCAGTGTCCACAGCTTAGAGGAGCTACTAATGAACCTTATCTTTGCATGAGATAATGGTTAGGACCAAACAAGGGAGGTGGAGGGGAATTTGACCACCCACAGAACAAATACCATTATCAAAGTGCAGCTTATGCCCCAAAGCGAACTTCCTTGCCGGAGTGACATTTCTTCTTGGCATTTCATCTGCTTTGCTAGGTGAGGATCGGGGAGGAGGAGGGGAAGGGAGGGCGGGGGGGAGGGAATAGCCCAGCTGACATTTCAAGCAAGTAAATAACCTCTGTAGGAAGCCAGCTTGCGTGGTGTTTCCACTCGTAACGTGTAATTCACGTGCCACTTACCACAGGTCTCGCAGAGCAGGGTGCGGAGGAAGGCGAGCAGGGCACCGTCCCCGTCCGCGGGGTGGGCTGGGGAGGCTCTCAGCAGAGCCGGAAATCAGGGATCAGCCCTGTCAGGTTGTATCTCATCAACAGCAAGGAATGGCAAACCCGGGGATTTTGCTCCCACTCAAGGTGCCATTGGTGCCTGCGCCCCTTGAAACATGAAATCAGCTCAATTGAGTGAAAAAGGCAACATGTCCTTGCGCTGCAAAAGGCCAGGATTCAATCACCCATGACTACTTCTTGCATAACCAGAGAAGTCAGAGTTGAGAAGTGCTAGCTGCTTCGGGGTGGGGGGGGGGTGGGGAGGGGGGTGGAATGAACACTTCAATCTCTCTTGGAGGTCCTGCAGGATTATGAGAGCAATTGGTTTCCCTGCGCATGTTCAAAAGGAACGTCTGCTTGTTTGTACCAGCCTAGGAATCCACCTCTATCTTACAGTATCTCTTGAGAGGTTATGTGCAAAATATTTTAAGTCGCCATCAGTTACCCATAACAGTGCAAAAGATGGAGATAAAACAAGGTATGGTTCCTCAAGGCACTGAATAGAGCATCTCCCTTCTGTCTCAGAAATGGATATGTAGACAGAGCACTGTCATCTTCTCCATGAGACCCAGTAAGCTCCCAGGGCCATTGGGCATGGGTTTTTCCTGCCTTGACTCCCATGAAACTGCAAAAAAACAATAGCCAACATATGCCAATAGAAAGCATAGTATTATTTTTCTGTGCTAACAGATAAGAAGGAAAATGAGGCTTAAGCTCTCAAAACACCATCAAAACAAATGTGAAATTAAGGTTATGCACAAGATTACATGGAGGTATGTTTTGTCTTAAACATATGAATATTAATTGCTGTATGAGCAGCAGTTAGGCTCAGCACAGGTGAATCTGAGGATATTCTGCAGGAAATGTGCCTGGTGGCAGTACAGTACTGTTGCCGCTCACATTATTTCTGCTAAAATAGTGCCCTGTCAACTGCAGCTTCACAGGAAGAGTGGTAGTGCTGCAGCACTCAAGAAAGAAAAACAATAATATATTGGTCCAAAAAAAAAAGTGGATGGGGAATAGCCACTTTATGTGCTTGGTACCACATCTGGCTTCTGCCTCCAGTTCCTCCATGCCGCTTGTGGACACGTAGGTATTTGCCCACTCCCTTTTTACAGATTTCAATAACATGAATATCATATCAAACTGAAGTTTCTAGTGCATCTCTTTGCCTTTGGACTCTAAAGCTCTTCCATCATTCAGTTGCTTGTAATGTTACGTTAATGTTGAAGTAAAGGGCTGCAGCAGTATTTTAGTGGGATGTAATTCCATTTTTTACCTTCATGAGTTTATGTGGACCACAGTGATGTGCCATGGCAGTCAGCTCATGGATTGGGACCCCAGTGATTAATATTACTTCAAAACAAAAGGTAGTCCCTATCCCAGATGTCTGCCACTGGGCCATGCTGTGCCCAGTGCTCTGTGAAATGTCGTGACATGTGGTACAGTGTCATAGAAAGTCATTCACCAGTGGTGCTTACTGAAGTACTCATCGTGGAACTTACTGCAAACTGAGTCCCCTTCATGGATTCATGCAGTCGTCATGAATCATTCTTTACTTAAGTAAATGTTCATGATATTCAAAGGTCAGGAACTTTCTTCTCAATCATGTTTTAAGTCCTGTTCTGTGACAGTTTTAGAGGTGCTCAGAATAACCTTTAATAGAAAATAGTTTTAAAAACTGGTACCTTTCAGTGCTTGCTTTCTCTTCTATGAAGCAAAAATGTGCTTATAAAATACTTTCAAGCTTTGCTAAACATTCTCCTATGATTCTATTTGTTTTCCATTCATTCTTTCACAAATTTTGTTTGTTGTCCATAGTAATGATCAAATTGTTTTCCACTGGGAATATATTGACCCACATGGCTTTGAGACAACTCAAGATTACTCTTCATCTCTGCAAAAATCTTACTTTTATCAAATAAAACAACAAACACCACTAGCATTTTGTCACAGCTATTACTCAGAAAACCCCAGTCAATGAGCATACCAATTAATGTATAAAAAGTTTTTGACAAAGAAATAAGAATAATCATAAAGGAATCTGCTGAAGTAGGTAGTACGAACAAAGACTGTATCCTGCTGCTAATTTTTTTGAAAGCGTTATTGAATGAGCTCTCACTTGGGAGAAATAAGCTTAATTTCTTATGTCTGTTAGATATTTTACAGCCTCGACTATCCCAGTAGCTGCAAGTATGTTATAGTTTAAGAAAAAATATACTTTCACTGGACAGCTTTCAAATTAATCTCGACTGCAAGGAAATTGGGCTTGTTGCATTTCTGCAATTCTTCACCCTTGAAAGGCAGCAATGAGAATATAATGAAAGTCTCTTCATCTCTCTAATTAAACATCTTGTGACCAAACAAGAGAGGGGCAGGAGTGGAAATACCCAACCCAGTTAGGTAATTGCTGATAATCACAAAGCTGCTCTCGGTGCTTGAAAAACTGCAGGCTGAGGGCTTAATACCTGCGTGGCTGCCTGGGGCTGCCCGGGACCAGTTATCTCATCCACATTCTGCAGCCTTGCGTGAGGGTGAAGGGAAACCACCACCCTGCGTGCAGAAACACGGCCCTGCGGGGAGATAACGAGGTATCCGCCAGACGAAGAAAAGCCTTTGTACAAGAGCTGTGGGAGCGTGGGAAGCCTGGGACATGCTTCTGTTGCCCACTCCACTTCTGTTGACCACCCATGGGGCTGCCAAAGGGCTCTGAGGGCTGCGCTGCCTATTAGGGACAGGGTGCTCAGCTGTAACAGTCTGGTTTTTTTAGGTTCAGAGGTATGTTTTGCAGATGGGCTGAAAATCTATGGTTACAAATGATCACGTCTATAGGAATTTGAATTGCTGGGGATCTCTGACACACCGTAGTGGTTTCCCAAGAAAGGTGAATGTGTTTGGGTATGTGTTTGCAGCCTGTGATGTTGCAATGTGCCACGTGGCTCTCCTGAACAGCAGGACAACGTAAAGGGTTATAGATCTGTTTGTGCCTTGCAGACAGCAGTGCCGCTGTACCAGGTACCAGATGAAGTGAACCAGTAGTGTCCACTATATATCATTAGAGTGAAGAAGCAAATAAATGAGAATATCTTAAGGAACTCATTAGGAGAGTGCCTCACTGAAGAAATGACTGAGGACATTTGACCAATCAAAATGATTTGTAGAGTTTTATCCAAATATTTTAGATCTTCATGCTGGGGACAGTATGCTCACCTAAGGTGGGAGTAACTCAGCAGGAGTTATTTACAGACATTCTGTAAATAAACACAAAAAATTACTTTAGATTTATATCTTTCTTTTCATTCTCCATAACTCTGTAGCAGTCACATTAGGAGGAAACCCGACTGTCCAGAACACTTCTGCAGTGTCCTTAAACATCTTTGGGAATCCTGAAGCAGAGCTGGTAAACTACACAGAGCTGAATGGCGAAAATATTCTAGTTTTGCACATTTAATTAAGAAACTAGGAGAAGGTGATGTTGGTGGGTCCTTCAGGCCCTGCTGATGCCACTCCCTGCACAGGAGGGACACAGATGTCCAGATGCTGCTGTTTTCACCAGTCAGTTGACCCGAGCAAGACAAATATGACCATTTTGGGGAGCAGCTTTCTGCAGACACTTTTTTCCCAGTGGTTTTGCACAGTCACCAGAGGGCAGACATCTACAGTTCCCTTTTATTCTCCTGCATCCTCATCCTCGTGCAGACTGTGGGCTCACCAGGGCAGGCTGGTGACTTGTCAGCTGTGTTATTCGAAACAAGAAGGTGAATCTTAAGGAGGCCAGCAATAACCCCTTCCCCATCATTTCTGACCATATCTGGTGAGCCTGTGGCATTGAATGAGATACCATTGATCCTTGTGAGGGAAGGAAAAACATTGTCCTCTCCAGCACAGTATTGTAGTGGCGATAGGGAGGCAGGACTAATCTTCTGTGTAAATCAGTGTGGTTATTAGGTAGATCCCTCTCACTGTGTTAGTCTGTTAAATGTCCTTTAGGCGAGCACAGAAACAATAGTACTTGGTGTTAGAGAAGATGAGAAAGTACCAAAAGTAATAGGAAAGGGGTTTTTGTTTTCCAACATAAATTGTTTTCATTGCACAATTGGCGCTGAATATTCTGTACGTCTCAGAGACATTTCATTGACTCCTTTATCTGTAGAATTCCTTTAAAGTTTAACAATGCAGAACTAATTTTGATGACTCAGTAGCACAAAAATTGTTATTTTAAGTGCCAAAAAGGTATTTTCCCTGTGGATTTTCTAGCACTGAGGCAACATTCTGAACGTTTTGACTGCTACTTTGTCTGACAATGTAAACAGACAGGAATAATTTAATCATTAACTTGTTATCCTTGATGCATGCCTTGATGTCTCATCTTGTTATTAACAGTTTGTCCGTGTTTTGAAATATATATAATATGAAGCAGTGCTGCAATGCTCTTTAGTGCCATTCCACAACTTTTTCCACCCACTGGCTGAGCTTGGTCAGCGAAGACACTCTCTCTTAACATCCCAGCAACTTGCTCCAGCACTTTTAGCTGTATAAAATTAAACCCGCTAATAAGAAACTGTTCATCAAAGAACTTGAATATGTGCATAAGTCTGTCCTTATTCAGCCTACTATTTAAGCATATGCTTAACTTTAGTACGCACTTGCAAATTTTGCTTAAAGCAGCCAGACTCTATTTTGCTGGTTGGGTCTTTGAAATACTTCCTGGCACCATATCCTGTTTCTGTCATCTTTAATAGTTACCTGTCTGTCATTGCCACTTCCACGCACACTCCTCATCGAAAAGCCTTTTGCAGAAGACTGTGGCCTGATATAAGATCTTGGAAAAATCCATTTGTCTTTGAGCACGAGTGCCTTCTTGTTTTCTGTACAAACTGGAATGTCAAAAAATAACAGAACACTTCTGCCATCAGGGAGAACTTTTAATGTAATTTCACCCAAACTTTCAGTGTGATAATAGTATTATGTGCTGTTATTTTTTTTTCACGTCACATTTATGAGATGATGAGTGTGCTGGCTGTGAAGCACTGAGCCCATTTTAAATAATATTAATTTATCCCATTAGCATCCAAACAGCTAACTGGATAGGCAGCATTAACAGAGCCTACACTGTGAGTGACCCCAAAGAGCAGGCAAATCCTAAGAATCTCTTTTCCCAGTCCTTGGAAAAACATTTAAAAAATGCATCCTCTGCTAGTATTGTATGAATTGATGCACCTGAAAGCAATCAGTATGTGAAAAAGGGAAACTCTGGCATTTAAACAAGCAGTAAAATAATCATAAAAGCCGTAATAGGCAAAGCCCTAACATACATATTCATTTCCAGCAGATGGTGGCGTTAGCAATATCTGCGTGCGCTGCATTATCCTCCAGCGCAGAATTGCCCTGGTCCCGATGTCAGCTCTCTCCCTTTACGTGAATTCAAACCAGTGAAACAAATAGTAGTAGCATAGTTATTAGCACATTTCCTCCAGAAGCCACTAATAAAAAAATGCTTCCCCTGACATTTCCATTCTACACCAACCAACTTCACAACTTTTACAGTAAGTCAGGCAAGTAAAATGAAAAAGAAATGACCCAGCTTGATTTAATTCCTGTCTGGCAACTGCCAGGCAATGGCCAAAAAAAAAATGTAAAAGGTAGAAAGATAAACATCACTGAATGGTTGAGAATGTGCAGCATCTTCTCTCCAAACACTTCGTGATATCAGTATCAGCTGTCAAAGCAGCACCTGCTCTTATTTTGTGATATTTCAGCTAAGTCCTTCTCTTATACTATTAGGATTTCCCATTTACTTTCGATTCCTAATAACTCAGGCTGATAAAAATGTGTCTTTTGTGCATCTGCTGAATACTCTAACAGAGAAGACTGAGGCACTGTAGTTCCTTCCCACGTCCAGACAGTAGCACTGCACCTTGGGGGCAGGATGTGGGTCTGACAGAGGGAAACTAGTCTGCCTAGGGAGGATGCAGAATTCATTATTTTTATTTTCTCTTGTCTACATTATGGAAAACTCAAAGTAAAACAGAAAACTACACAGGCAGTAAGCGCCAGCCCCTCTATCCACAGGTACCATTATCTGTAATTGAAACAAATGCATGGATATGAATATGCATATATTCATGTTTGTAAAGTTTGCCCAAACACCCTTGATTGGAAAGTAGGAGTCTCATATTCCAAAAGGACTTTTCTGCGGCAGATAGCAACATCTGCTGCAGAAATGTGGAATCACTAAAACTATCTTGATTTAAGATGAAACGTGAAGTCTTGGCTACCTTTTGGCAAGAAACCATCAGAGACCTGGTATCTTTTAAAGGACTTTAGAGGCACTTCAGCTTTGTGGGAACTGTAAAGGAATGTAAACTGTGCAGGAACTGTGGAAAACCATGTTCGGTGCATCTTCTTCAGAGAAGTGCTGTCTTCTCCAGCTTCAGGCTTGCGCCCATCGGTACACGTAGTATCTCTGATGGCTTTCCTCATCCTTCTTGCCTGGCTCAGGATGTCCCCTGCTCTGCCTGGGAGAGGGAGCTGGGATGACAGCTGGGCGCAAAGCCCCTCTCTGGGCCCAAAGGGCTGGGCAGAGGAGCAGAGGTGCTAAATGTGACCTGGTGCCAGATTAACTCTAACCGAACCGCTCCTCTCTCCGCAGGTGGGAAGATGGTCTGTCACAGACAAAGCCTGATGAAAATGCATCTAGGGTAGCTGAATGTTTGTATTGCATTAGCTTCTGGCACAGCCTCTACTGTATTTATTCTTCCGCCCACCTACCTTCCACAGAATAGGGATGTATGTAGTCACCGATCTTATCACCGCCCCACTTTGATCCAGCTGGGATGTTAGGGCCTTTGGGAATTCCCCACGTTTGATAATTCCTGATAGTTACTTTTAAGAAAATACCAGCTGAAGGATGGGGAGGGATTCTTCAAATTCCAGAAACTGAGTGAATGGTGGAATTTATCAGGCGTCGGAGCCAGATTTCCTTGGAAAGAACACATTTATTTTGAAATGTCACATTTTCATTGTATTCAGCAAGCAATAACACTTAAGGCCAAAGAAACCCAGTCAAACAGGACATTACTAGCATTTCTAATAAGCACAGGAGCCGGCCCTGATAAAAACATTATGAGACATATCTAAACTATGAATAGCTAAGGACCTGGTTTATCCCAAACGGTAATTCATTACTGCTTTATGTTTAGCTTTTGAAATACCACCTCAAGAGAAACTTGACCCCAAGGAAATCTATTTCAGGAATGTGTGTGGCCCCCATCCCAGCAGGCTGTGACTGTCTTACCACCTTTATTGTTTTTTTCTCACAACCCCCCTGCGAGGTAGGGCCTAGCCATTACCCCTACTTTACGAAGAGCAAATTGAAAAATACTCATGCATCTCGCTCCCATTAATATCTGAATTGTGGCAGCAAAGTGACTTTCCCAAGCTTGAGGAGGAAGTTTGTGGCAGAGCAGCTCATGAGACTGGGTACCCAGTGCGCTCAGCGCCTGCCCGAACCCAGGGGTAATTTTCTACTCACAGGGTGCAGCTTCCCAACCCCCACTAGTAGCCAGGTTACGGGGCTGTCAGAAGGGGGTGTGTGTGTTTGTTTGTTTGTTTTTCCATGGGTAGCATCAGGAGAAAATATCCATCATCTCTCGAGGCCAGACGCATTCCTGAGTGAAAGTGTGGGTGGCTGCAATGTCACGCTGTGGCTCTGGGGAGGTGTTTGCTGTGGGTTGCGCAGAGGCTGTGTCCAGCTGGGCCCACAGCAGGTTTGGGCTTGCAGATGTGGAGTACCTTGCTGTGGCTTTGTCTGGCTCTTTGGGGGGGAAAAAAAAAAGGGAAGAAAATCAGCTCTATGGCTGCTTGTAGCTGGTGTGTTGATTTTGTTGGATAGACACTTAAACCCCAGATGAACTAATTCAGAAGATTTAAGACCCGAGAGGATCATTAGGAAATCTGCTGTGACCTCCCAAGAAACACAGGGCTCACTGCCCTGTAATTCCTGGGTGAAGTCTCTGGTGGCAGGGGTAGCTTTGGGTTTGTGTCCCCCTGGCTGCCTTTGTGCTCCTGGCTGCTTTGTGGACTTTCCTGTATCCTCGAATGTGGGAACTAGGCATGAGGGTAGGAAAATTTGTTTTATTCTGATAAAGGCAATGAGCTATGGGGAAATAAGATAATTGGAAGAGTTGATTAAATACCACACACAAGAAAAAAAATAAGAAAAGAAAAAAATACTGTGAATTTTAAAGGGCTCATTTTCACGTCTTTCTTACCTTTGTTACCATAGGGCAACATGTTCAGGAGCATTTAGTGCTGGTCTAAAGGCTTCCCTGAGAGTCAGTGCTTTTTTTTAGGAAAGAACTACATTCAAGCTATTGAAAATATTTATTCCTTCATACATGGCAAACAAAACAGGGGTTAGAGACCCACTAGAGGGAAAGAAGAGCAAGTGGTGGTAAAGTGGGATGGGAGGATAAGTTTGCACAAGTCATTTGGTGGTCACAGCCATACCAGATGGCAATAACTGGAATATTTGCCTTTGGTACATTGGTTATATTCAACATCAGCTCCTGCCTCACCTAGGAAATGTGTCTGAGAAACTCCTTCTTCCCACCAGGGAGCAAACACCCATAGTCCTGTTCATTAGTGAAAACAGAACCGTTTCATTTTGTGTACATATATTCCCACGCAATTTAAGCATTACCTGTTTATAATTGCTTGAGAAATGTTTTACAAGCATCTGCATCAGGTGAAACATCTTTATTGTGGGAGACTTTTGTGAGGAGACTTCATACACTGTTGATCACAGGCCCTGCTTTAAAGCCCACTGGAGTCCATGGGAGGGATGCATCTTTCCTGTGACTCCAACAGCCTTTTGATCATGGCCACTATGTGAAAATGTTGTACGACACCCTGAAGTCTGCTCCTCCAAGGTGTGTTTTCTGTGCACACTGGGCCAGACACAGCCCCTTGTTGTGTGTGGTGAATGCTCCGTGAGACACCCAAGAGCAGCCACATCCAGTGAAAAATGTGTGAGGTGGGCACAAGAGGTTGAACCTACGTACTCTACAAATGCTGCAGTCATGGAGTAGCCCCATCGAAACATGTGCAAGGCAGTTGAAAGTCCTGGAGCTCTTTGGATGGGCCACAAGACATGGGGCACGTTGGATTTGCACCTCTGCCCTTCCATGTAGGGCTGCGCTGGTGCTGTGGGTGGGTTGCCTCCTCTCCCTTTCTCCTCGGAGGCACTGCATCTGAGGCAGGGTATAGCCCAGGAGCCCACAGGTCCATGCACATGTGAGCAAGTTGGCAGCACCAGCTGCCCTGCCAGGAGCTGGTGGCTCAGGTGCCCAGGTTTTCTGGGCTTCATGTCCTTGCTCAAGCCACTCCCCTCCTCTCAACCACTGACAGATACCAGATCAGCCTCTGGTATAGCAGGTGGGGGATTTTTTTGCTGGCATATTTCACTGTGGAGCCTTGGTCATGCTGCAGCTGGAATCAAGGGGGGATGGAGGAGTAGCTTATCTCCAGGATCATGGCCTGGGTGCAGGAGAGTGTGTGAGCCATTGCATGATTTTCCACCATCTTGGAGACAAGTGAAGCTTTGAGGATATTCCCTAAAACTCTAAGGCACTGTCCGAAGCTGGGTGTGCCACTTACCTGGTGTAAATCACCAAGGATTTGCTGGTAAGGCTAGCATTCATATCAAACACACCAGCATTTTTTTTCAAATCCTGCAAAACTCCTTTCCCCAACTAGAATTACTCACGCTAAGAAAATGTGTGATGTCCCAAGGACTGACTAATTTGGCATCCAGAGCTTCTAGCCCAGTATGTCTACTGCCAGGACTTTTATATTATCAGTTCCATTCATTCCTACCGAAGGCTGATGGGGTGCGATAAAGCAGATGGCCAAAGTCCCAGACAAAGACCAGGCAGAACAATTAATGACAAGCCGACAGCCCCACAAAGGGCATGGGTCTGGGATAATGCTGGCTCTGGAGGGCTGCTGACAATAACATAAAACTGCTCCCCTCACAATGGGGAGATAAGATACAGTACTGTAATAGGAAAGCAATCATCGCAAAATGCCATCAATTATATAAAAGCTGCAACAGCAGGGTCTGATTAAATATGGCTCTGTTGATGCCTCGACGTACCTTCGCTGTGCTTTTTGCATGGCTTCTCACGACAAGTCTGGTTGGGCACTGGAGCAGCTGAGGCTCCCTTACCCCAGTTCTTTCATCGGTTTTTGGCTCATGAAATTACACCAAATAATATGCTTATTCAGGTTTTTATATCTGTGCACCTATTTTATTACCTTTTATAATGCATACAGGATCGGATCAGCTTGCAGCAGAACAAAGCTAATTACACCTTTCATTACCTAAATATAGCATAATGACAGAGTATCATTCAAGTGTGGCATTGAGCTGAGAAACCTCATGGCAGGCCAGGACAATGACAGAGGTTATTCAGCTCAACCTGAATTGCTGCTGGTGCAGCGAGAGTGGGGCAGGGTTAATAGACAGGTCACTACGTAAATTGCAGTATCAAATTGAAATGGTGAACTGCTAACACTGCTCTCATCAGCCACTGTATCTTCCAGAGTTAGTAACCTCCAGAGCTAGCATTAACCTCTTGCATTCCTCTTGTTATATATATAGGTATGTGTATATATATATGTAAAGTGTACATCGATAATTGTAAGACCTGAGATGAAATGACCCATTTATGTGCTCTGTAAGAAGTGCAGTAATGCTACGTTGCACGCCAAACTGTTCACATTCTGGATGGTGTAAACACCATGTCTTGCTGGTGAGGCAGGAAGGTTAGTAACCATTTCTAGTGTGATCAGTAGCCATTCCTAGCATCAGCTCCCAGTCCATTATGGCATTCTTGAAACTTAATTAAAGGCTTATACTCCTGGCGTTTACCATTGCAAGAAATTCTCAGTCATGAGCTGGTCAGTGGACAAAGGCTTGAGGGTCCAAGCACACAAGTGAAAGCAGTGCTGTGGTCCCCATCCCCAGCCAAGCTTCCTTGCCCCCAACAGCCAACTAGTAGCCACTGCTGGTTCAGCAATAAGACTCCAAATGAGCTGCTGCTGAAATCCCTGCTGCCAGCTGAATTTTGTCCCCAGTGACATGACAGAGTCTTCCTCCAACTTTGATTGGAAGCCACCTCCTTCATACCTCCACTATCCCTTAATGTCTCTTGCAAACAGAGAAGGTTATTTGCTTTTAGCTTATTTCTTTACATGTCTTTTAATAAGAGGCTTCCCTAGTTTTAATAAAGTGATGGTGAGAGCAAAGGCTGGTAAAAACAGTGTTCATAAAAATTATTATCAGAAACTATTTCGTTTCTGCCAAAGCAAGCAAATCACAGAAAGTTTCTGCTTTCCTCGGAGTGTTTCTGTTTTTCATCAAAACCAGAAAATGAGACATTTTAATTTACAAATTTGTTCAGGAGTTGAACAACATTCATTCCAATTTTCTTAGGTTCTTGCTGAGTATTTGTGTTGCAGTTAATAGGGGTTTTTTTCTTATCTTTTTGGCTGAAGAAAAAATATTTCTATCACAAGTCATCCTTTCCCTCCCTCATTTCTCCCTGAAAGGTGAAAGGCATTGCCGGGCTGTAATTCCACTGTAGCAGTACTGCCTACATGAAAAATTGTTACATGAAAACCTACGACAGGAGACAAATGAGGTTGTCTTACACCTTGGATGAATTTCCAGCTACCATGAAGACAGACATGATCTCCAGTACTTCGAGAGCTCAGACTGATACTGGTTTCATTTCTGAATGCAGTAAAAATGTAGTGTATTCTCTTTTGATGGCCTGATAGTTTTTTGAGATTCATTAGTTTGTGGTTTTCTTTACACCAGTTGTAACATTAGTGTTGAAGTCATCAGTTCCCTGTTCCTGTATTTCTAATGTACTAACATTTCACTTTACTAGGAGTTTTACAGTGAGGGGGGATACTTGAGTGAAAGGAGAGTTTGACATGCTCCTCCCTTCGCAAAGATGCTGGTGAGGTGCTTGAAGAGCACCCAAATACAGATTGAACTCTTCTGAAATGTCATCATTTCTTTGGTGCCCGAGGGTCCAGAATTTACTTCAAAAAGCTGGAAGATAAGGATTTCAATGGCCACAGGACTAAGCAATATGTGACAATTATTAATATTGATGTTATGCCTACCTGTAGCGTCCATCAGAATAGTCCTGTGACCACTGCTTTACATTGAGATTTTGCTTCTTGTGCAAGCTACATCTTCTTAGTTCTCCTTAACAGTTGTTTGTTCTTCCTCCTGTCTGGATTCCTCCGTATCACTCAAATTGCCATTTTGCTTAGGGCTGGACACAAAGCAGCACTGACATCAGTGCAAAGATCCTTGATTCTCTGGTGGTAGCAACAGGGTCATAGCTGAAAGCAAATGAAATACATTGTGCAGAAAACTGAAACCCAAGGTTTGGAGGAGCTGAGTGCTTTGAACAAGGTGGCAGGGAAAGTGTCTGATGGGATAAAAACTGAACTCAGTTTTCCAGAGGTGTGGATTAGCACCACAACAGCTGCTCACATCTACGGGAGATACCAGGGCCGTATCTCTGTCTTGATCCAGCTCGAAGTGTTGCACAAATCTGTCTGCTGCCAGCGAAGTCCACATCTGGATACAGATCCTCCCTGTCCATAGCGCTGCAGCCTCCACCCTCCCTGAGCTGTTTGTTAGGCCCTGGGGAGGATCCAGCTTTAGAAAAGTAGGGTTTTATCTCCTTTGTTGACTGCTCTATAAAACCCAGTGTTTCTCATTCATTCACCTCTGTGCTTCCTGAGTGCAGCAAAGAAAAGCCTTACACACATACTTACATATGAACTTTGAAATAGCTTCAGAGACCTCTTTGAATTATTAATTATCAGGCTAGACTCTTGGGCATCTTTTTTCTGGTATAACAGACTAAGAGGGTCCTGCTCACCCCTGCTGCACATCCATGAAGCTCAGCGGGGTCAAGCTCTGTGTCCCCATGAGCAGAGCAGGCACCCTCCAGCCAGGGTCCTGGGCTGGGGTGCTGCTCTGTTTGGCTCCCCTCCAGCGCCCGGCAAAGGCAGCACAAGGAGTCCCACCGGCTCTCGCTCTCCCATGGTCCAGGGACCACTTATTCCCCTGCCTCCATTTCAAACTGTGACCTACTTTGCAGTCGCTCTTGTGAAAGCCTGGCTGGATCAGGGGACACTGGTAGGTTTGGCAGGTTTTCACACTTGCCCTCTGAGTTTTAAATCAGCAAGGGAAATCCCAGAGGTTCTGAAAACACACATACGTGCTTTTTTCCCCTTACTTTCCTTTTTTTTTTTCTTTCCTCAGTCTGCAAAATCCTCCCAGCCTCCTTTTTTCATTTCCCTTTCTGCTTTCGCCCTTATCTCTTCCCACTGTTGTAGTTACATCCTCTGATGATAGCAGGAATGACCCCATGGGGTGACCCTGGAAGATTATTACATTAGCTGTAAATTTTGAACCTGGGCCAGCCAATACAGTAGGGATTGCAACTCCCATCCTTTAAGTGCAGGAGGATTAACGCTCGGGAACATAAGTACGTTAAACCACTCTACAGACACCAGCAACCATTCCTTTCTCTGCGTATCTTTGTATTTCTGCCTTTAAGACCAGTTGGGGAATAGAGCTTTGCTATTTATGTTGAGGTGGTGAAGGGGAAGAAAAAGACAGCATTCATGACAGTCAGGGCAGAACTGCATTAAATAAAGCCTCCATCTTTCATTCTTAAGCTCAGCTCCAGGTCCTTGATGAAGACAGATTTTTCAATTAGACAGGCAATGTTTGTTCTAATATTTTATATATGAACTGCTCAGCTGACATCTTACCCAGATTTATGAAGGAAATCGAATACAAATGGGAGTTTTAATATAAATTTATTATTCAAATTTATCACATATTTCCGCAAATAAAAATTATGGTTGCCTCAAAGAACACATTTAAAAAAAAAAAAAAGAAAGAAAGAAGTTGATAAAGTTTCTTTCCACCCGGTGAATAACAATATTGTAAGTTAAGAAAGATCTGTCATAATATAAATTATAACACACATGGAATACATTTCCCATTGAAGACAATATTTCTTTCTTATACAAATGTTGCACTCCTTCATTGAACTGAAAGGAAGTTCAGGAAGGTTGGCAAAACAAAGTAGCCCATTTTTAACACTATACAGAACAAAGTGTATTCTGCTGCCAATTACCCTTAACCGAAAATGACTGCAGCTTCTGGGAGACACAGCCAAGGGTCATGGGTGGTATAACTGCTCCCCAAAGAAAAAGAAATGTCAAGTGACATTCACACTTCAGCTATTTAAAGAAAAGGATAAAGAGAATTTAAGGGAAAAAAAGGCCCTGCAACACCCATTTTTTGCCATGGGGAAATTACTGCAATTAACGTTAGGCCATTTATAGCACACATTTCCATACCTTTGCAGATGGCATACCTAATCTAGGAAGAGATTAATACCACAGGGGTTTTCATCTCCAGTCAGATTGAGAAGGGAATACAAGAAAACTTTTTTTTTTTAAACAAAATGAAATGTTAAAATGAAAGATTTATGTATTTTGGTTTCTATAAACCAAAACTTTTTAGCTTCCTTATACAGCTGTGGCATTGCCGGGGTTTAGCTGCATTTCCACCTTCCTATATTTCATTTAAAATTTTCCTGGTTTCCAGCTTTTTTTGAATGGAAAGCAGTATGACATGTGAAAGGCGATCAAAACACATCAAAATACTTCCGATGTTTCTGCATTTTCCAGTGGAGGAAAAAAACAAAAGAGGGAGGAGAGCATGAAAAGTTCTAGTAATAATGTCAAAACCATTTGTGTTCAGTGTTTCAAAAACTGAAAGAAAATGCAAAATCTCAAAGAATGTTTTTTGACAGTTGACCTGTTTCATTGGATTTCTATTTTTCATTGAATTCTGTTCACACACACACATATATATATGTGTATTTACAAGTCGTTGCATCTGATGTACAGGTATTGCCATGAGAAATTTCAGGCAGCCTTACCCATACTGTGATGTTAGTTGGTGCCCCAATAAACCAAACACCAAGCAGACACATACAAAGACAAAAGATCATATCTTAATGGGTGTTTACTTGTGTAAAAATCGATGATAGAGACTGGTGGCATATCCAAAGCCCTGGGGTGGCTAACCCTGCTTGATTTCAATAGGATATGGCATCTCTGCAGGAGGGAGAGAATTTGTCTCACCTAAATTTGTCCACCTACAGAGGCTGATCCTCTGAGCCACATTGGAACTAGTGACCCTGGTGCTCCTAGTGCAGAGAAATGGTCACCAATTCAGCTCACCCTAAAATCGGTCAAATGAATCAGCCCCTAAAAAAGCCTTCTCTTCTTGGCCCTGAAGGCAGGTTGGAAGGTCAACCCAGGTGCAGAGGTCTGCATGGGGTGAGGTGGCTCCCACCTGATTCTCCTATCTATAATTACCTGTATCAGCGGGAACCTAAATGAATTAACAGACCTAAAGTTTCTGTCCCAAAGAGTGCAGATTTTAGGTCAAGGTGAGTGTTTTCTCTTTGCTCTTTTAGATACATGCCATTCTGTACCACTACAGGACAAAAAACCCATCCGAAGTTCCTGAGCCATACGTTTGGGTATTGCCCACTCAGTGCTCCTAAGCCTGAAGGCCACCTTTCCTGGCTGTGCAGAGGGATATTTTCAGAAGGCACCTAGGATCCTTCAAGGGACTGAGTCTTTGAGCTTTTTATGCCAGTTCATTTCAGGATTTAAATCTCCTGATTCAGCTGGAGGAAACACTCAAAGCTCTGTGATGACTGGGGTACTCTCCTACTGAGAGCAACTAAAGTGTTGTTTGAGAAGCTTTTGAAAATCATATTTACCTTCAATTAACAACTGTAGTTGGTCAAACATCTTTAAAAACACCACCTGAAAATCTCAGCAGCACAGTGCTGAGCTGCACTTAAATACCTGTAAACCCCAGAGCGTGTGCTTAACTTGGAAGCACAAGACTATTCCTGGTGGGCTTTACTGGCTTTAAATTAATTTCTACTGACTGTGCTACTTTTTATCTTGTATTTTTTTGTACAGGAACCACTTCAAATGTCAGTTGCACCCATAAATCAGAGGAGGCTATTGCTAAATCAATACACTGAGGTGTGACAAGCAATGTATGGCTGCAAAGCCAGACCTTCAGCCCTGAGATAACAACATAGGAACAGCAGTGAGAGGATTAGAGATCTTCAAGCTGTTTGCTTTTACTCTGAGATGTGCTGTAAGGCAAAGCAGGGAAATAGAAAAAGAAAAAAAAAAAACCATCAGGGAAGTTGACATATATATTGCAGAGTCTTTCAGATGAGTCTTTTAGAAGTCCAATTGTTTCTGCTTATGCTGTTGCATGGCCTTGAGGTTAAAGGCTTGGCTGAGAAAGTCGAGGGCCTCTGTTTAGTTCAGATGGGGGATTCAGAGAGCTCCCTTTTAACCGAGGAGGAGAATACCCTGGGAAGGAGGAGGGGAAGGGAAGGTGAGGGTTTCTTTCTCCTCTTGCACCCTCTACCCCCCTGATGGCGACAGAGCAGCAGTGTGGCACCAAGCACAGCTTTACGGTGCCAGGGGATGAAGGAAAAGGGTTTTGTAATGCAGCACCCCCGGGCACCCAGCCGGCAGGTAGGATTCCTGGCTTCTCATCCCAACTCCCAAGATTATTTTGCTTGGGTTTGGTTTTGTTTTGTTTTATCCCAAGATTGTTTATTGTAAAATACATAAACAGTCCTGGGAGAGCTCCCCACACACAGCTGAGAGCTCTGACCACGGGACGGTTGTGCAAAAGGCAGGGCATTCCCACCCGTGTCTGTCTGCACTTGGGAAAAAAACAAGCCATAAACACTGACCCTCCCAAGAGGGCTCTGGGTCTGAAGTGGATGGAGGCACCTCCCCACATGCTCTGACTCAGGCGCCTTCGGCACACCAGTGGGGTGGCAGTTCACACACATCTCTCTGCTCAGCACTTTCTGTTGACTGACGCCACAAACTTGCTGAGGCTGGAAGGACCTCTGGAGATCATCGTGTATACCCCCCCTGCTCTGAGCAGGGACAGTTAGAGCCAGTTTCCCAGGGCCGTGTCCAGCCAGGGTTTGAATACCTGCATGGATGGAGACTGCACAACCTCTCTGGCCAACCTGCTCCAGTGTCCCGTCACCCTCTGTATTCCTCCCAGGTCACCTGTCCCTACTTGCACCTCTTGTACGCTTTATATCTCAGTTTTGTCATGAGTCCCGTGTTCATCCATGCAGGCTCCTGCTGCCTTTGCTTGCTTTTCTGATTGTTGGGATGGACCGTTTTTGAGTTTGAGGAAGGCTGTCCCTGAAAAGCAACCAGCTTTCCTGGACCCCTTTTCTTTCTGGGGCCAGACCTGCTGTCCTGCTCCTCCAGCTTCCAACAGCAGCCACTTGTGTACCCTCCAGCAGCAGATTTTGCCTTCAAGGTTACCTTACCCTCAAGGGTTACCACAAAACCATCACTGCTGAGAGAACAAGGCAATTACCTCTTTTGACTAACTTCAATCCCCCAAAATCAGGGTTAATCTCACAAAGGATCTAATTTACTCCTGAAATACGTGAAAATTAGGAACCCATCTGTCTGGGCTGGTGCCGTTGCACTTCAGTGGCACCTATTTGTCATCCAAACAAACTTAATGTTTTCATGTCTTATATTTGCCAGGCAAGAGCGGTGGCTGAGGTCGGGCTGCAGGAGATTCCCTGCACCCACCTCACTGCAGGGCAGGAGTTGTTTACTGTGCTGTTTTGACTGCCAGCAAAGCCCCAGCTCTCAGGGAGCTATATTTTACTAGTGCTGGAGGAGTAGTCTTCAAAGCTGTGTGACATTATGTGTTTTGCCAGGCTGCTCATCTGCATGATTTCTTCAATGTCCATAAAATTCATTATCATTGTAGCTCTGGCTAATAAGCCTATAAATGTTCCAGCGTAGTCAATAAATTACCCTGGCCTTAAAGGGCTTATCTGATTGGTGTAATAAGTAGGTCTATGCACTTTTTTTCCCTATTATAATAGTCAGAGTATTATTTATATGACTGGGACTGAACTATGCCTGAACTGTGAAAGAAGCGCTACACTATAAATAAAGAGTATTTTACTGTCCAAAGACTTTAAGCCTAGTTCAGAGCATGTTAGCATCTGCCTAAACCATCTAATTTTGCTTACTCTCTGCTCCATCCAAATAAGTAGAGGGTGGACAGGCAAAGTATATCCAGAAATACTAACATATAGTCATCTACTGTACAGGTAGACAGTGTTAGAGATTCTGAGGATATTTTATGTTTTGACAGGTCAGTCAGTGGACAATAGCATGTTACAAGATTTCTGGAGCTAAGTAGGAGCTGCTGAATTTTATTGTGGAGCTAGACCGTGTATGTTTTAACATATATATATTTTGCCATGTCATCTGTAACTAATTTGGGAGGAAAAGGAGTTTTGGTTCTAAGAATATGAGGGAAAGAATCATCAATGTTTTTAAAGCAGATTGTTCTTAAGTTGCCACTTGTTAAGTGGTTAAAATATAAAGTCTGGTCAAATATGGAACACAATGGCATTTTTGTCTTTGAAAATAAGCCAATTCTGTTATTTTAATGTTTTAGTACTTTAATGGGAGGTCATTTTAAAAGGTTTTCTTTTTTTTATTTGTGTGAAAACAGCATCTCAAAGGGAGTTTCTCAGAGATATCCAAGGTACGCTCCAAAGCCCAAATCCAGATGCATGCCTAGGAAAGCACACAGCAAGGGAGGCAGGTCTCCTGTGGTGCCCTGGCTCGTTTGCTGCCCTCATTAGAAACATCTGCACTCGCTATGCAAAGACCCACCCATGCACCCACGCACACACCACAGGTGCAGGGCACTCACCTCCACACTAAACAGTGCTTAAGTAAAAGCCATAGCAACCAGCTATATTGCTGTGCTTTTAGGACAAATGTCTGGGGTTTAACCCAGCAGAACAAATGCAGCTAACTAGGATATTTGGTGTTTATTCAGCAGCTGATCTCAGAGTAGTTGAGAAATCACCAGCAAAGGCATGTGCATAGTTAACTTCTACAGGTGGCACAGTTTAAGGCAATTTATTAGCCCATGACCGGGGGGAACCCTGGGAGTTTGTGCCACTGATAAGACCACCTGCAGCAGCAGCTAGGTCCCTTTTTTTTTTTTTTTTTTTTTTTTGTTTCTGCAAGGGGAATGAAGGCCTGTCCTGCCACCAGAACTAAACCATTGAGTAGATATTGATGCTCAAGGTATTGTGCTGTAGTGGGGATACCATGAGCTCTTGTGTGAGGTGCAATATTGATGCCCTGTCTAAGGTTCTATGGAGGATAAAGAGGGGGAGATGCAACCTCAGCATGTGCAATCCTGTAACATATCTGTCCTGGAATAGGTGGTCCTTTGGTGACAAATTAATAGCGTGAAGGGATTTTTGTCTGACTGTGCTGATGCCTCCACCAAGAGCTTTAGCTCAGCAGCTGCAAGGAGCTCAGGGGAGGTCTGATGCATGTGCAGTCTGAATTGGAGCATGGCCTAAGGTGACTGGCTATAGGCTTTTAAGTAGCATTGTATAGCTGAGAGGCTCATGTAGATAAATGAAGGATTCCTGGTAGAGATCCTGGGATGTGACAGAATTGTACACTGCAGCTGTGCAATTAAAAGACTTACCCAGTTCTATGCCTCAAATATAAGAATATTGATCCACGTTGCCTGAGAAATACACTCCACTGTGCATGCGCAAATAATGCAGAGAGATGGATTTTATGTGAACACATCTCTGAGCTCCCGAGTTGTTTCCCTGCCCAGCAAAAGCCTCTTTTCTGTGGTGAAGACAATGTAATGGGACTTGAGAGGGCTGAGGTTTGCTGTTATTTCCACCAGCAATTTCTTCTTTGACCTCAGACATGTTGTTCTCTGCTCTGTGTTTTATTTCTCCATTGATAAGATGACAACAGTGATGCTTCCTTCCTTGCTTGTCTCCTTTAGGTGGTAAGGTCTTAAGGTTACTGCTTACCTAGTGTTTGCTCTGCAGCATTGTACTGAGCACTCACTCACTCAGACAAGGCTGGGGGATTTAGGTGTCTTTGCACTAGACACAAATAACAGCAAGCTTATCCGCTACCTGCTGGGAATTACTGCTGTCCTTTTAACTTCAGTTTAAAAGGCTGAAAAAATGTAATTTGTAGGAATATTCATGTGGGGTTTTGTTTTGCTCTAAAACAAACAAACAAAAAAACACCAAAAAAACCCAACCCAAAACTCCAAACAGTCTTGAAAACAACTCAACCATTGCTTTCTCAAGCACTTCTTCACTCTCTCTCTTCCCTCCCTCCTCCTGACAAATTCACCCCAGGCTAAAAAAGAGTGGAAAACATAAGACAGAAGAGGCATATATTTCACAGGAGAAAAGCAGCAGTATGGTGGAAAGATTTTGGTTTGGTTTTTTTTTTAACTGTACTGAAAAGCATGCATATTTTGTTTTGTGTGCCTTTGTTCTTTTATGGCTATGAGCGCTATCTCTGCACCCAGGATGACTTGCAGTTGCACAAAGCTTGTGTCATGATATGCCTAGGCCAAAAGCTACAGGGGAAACTGCATTCAGCCATACCACCTGTGTTTCCTGTGTTGTTACCTCTCAGCTGGGTGCCTTTATCATTGTATTAGGACAGGGTTGATGCATGTAGTTTGAGACTCGTGTTGTTTTTTTGTGGGACTTCTGTTGTTGTTTTGATGAAAGAAGCTAAGGAAAAAGATTGACGAACACGCACAAGCTCTACTAACACACAGCGCTGAGAAGAATCCACCTCTGGCTTGCTCAGACTGGGGTGGACGAAACTGTGATATCCTTCTTGCCATCACTTTTCCTGGGTCTAAAAGCGCTAAACTGTTACCAGTACAATTCAACAACCTACCTTTTCTCAAATACTAACTGATTTTAGTTCTGAGGAGCACAAGATTGTTCCTGAAAAGTGAAATTCTTTTAGCACACTGGAACATGTTTTCTGGTCGTCTATATTAGCATTCCAGCATCTCCTGCCTTGCAAGATGAACTCTGATTCTGCATGTTCTTGCCTGTGCGTGTGTGTGTTGGACTAAGGTGATTATATATTAAGCTGGTCTTAGGAGTTGTTGTTTATAAACATGCAGGACTTTTTTTACTTCAGGCCTCAACACTACAAACGAAGTCAGATTTGGAGAAAATAATTTGAGCAATGTAAATTCACCAAGGCAGATTTTACAGGTGGGGCTTTTAATTATTTGTAAACAAAAACAGGCAGTGTATCTCTGTTCAAGTATGCATCAAGTAGCAAAGATTCATCTGTGGTTGCACAGTTGGTGATATTTAAATAGCTATGATTTTTGATAGCTAGAAAGAATTTATTTTCTTGAAGCAAACAAAGTCTGTATTCTTCAATGAGAGACCAGGTCATGGCTCATTCAGGGATTGCTGTTGTCTTGTCTAAGAAGTTGGTAGGTGTTAATTTATTGTATTTGGGAATGAGGAAGGTGTGCTGGGGATATGTTTAACATTCTCCATTCCTGTGATGTGAACAATGAGATTTGTGGTTTGCAATTTAGGTGCTGGATTATGTCTACTCTCTGGCAATACTATTCATGTTAGAGCTGCACTAAACATTAACCTTTTCACTTCAAATACTCAGACATGATCATAGTGACATAAGTATTTATTCTGTATAAGACATGGTCAGCTTCTGAACTGGCTTGGCTGGGAGAAAATTACACTTCGCAAACCCCAGAGAAATTACATGCTAGGTTTACTTTTCTCCTGCATCTTGTGAACAAAACCAAATTCTGTGTATTTTCCATCTGCACTGCTCTCCAATGGAGCTGTTAGCAACTTTTCCCAGAGAACTGTCACCTAAAACTGGTCCTGAGTGGTTTCCTACCATGTTATCCGCAGTGAATATGGCTATGACTTATAAAATCTTACTTCATAGAAAGTATTTTAGTTTTAAATGAATGGCAAAACAATACATTAAAACTATATGCTCGGATTGCCACACCAAAATAGCTCTCATTTGCTTCAGCAGGAGATGCATAGAGCCTGTGTTTTTTGTCAGAGGATTATGAACTGACTTTAGCACTTTCCCGATTGATCTGTAACAGTGTGGATAGATTAATTGCCTTGGTTTCATTTCCTTTTGTTATTTCCTTCAATATCTCTTTGTTCTGAGAATCTCTTCTATCTATTCTTTTCAGATGCCATTGTGTTGTCAAAAGAGACTTTTTACAGGATAATGAGTCACAAGCCCTTGCAGTGATTAAGTGGTTTTGTTTTCAAAAGCCTTCAGAAGTACCCCCACCAAGCAGAGTGATCCAGTCCCTAGTAAGACGGGACTTGCTCTAAATTATCAGATTTCTCTCTTTCTGCTCCATTTTGGGTGACACGTTTATGGAGAGTCCTCCAACCTGCTCACCTCTGCTGGGCTCACCAGTGTGTTGCGAGCCTACTGGGGAATGTATTGCTGCTCTGGAGGGGTCACTGATCCCTGACAAGTGGCTCCAAACAGACCTGGGAGGCTGGAACAGGATCTGGTACTGGGTTGCTGCCCTGACATCCAAAAATGGAACGGGTGAAATCCCAGACCTGCCTGAAGTCAATGGGAATTTTGCCACTGACTTCAGCAGAGCCAGGATTTCACCCAATATATTTCCCAGCCTCCTGCTGCATGAGTGCGCAAGGTCAGACTCTCATCGCGGTCACACCGCACCACAGTCTGGAAGCCATTTACTGAGTCTAGTGGAATTGCTCCTTGTTCTCGGTAATGAAATTCAGCGGGAAACCTTGCCTGCGTTTTCATGGGTAGGAACCAGCTCTTGGCCGATCAGTGTGGCTCCCACTGCACGCATGGAGGGTGGATTTGGAGGCCATGGAGGTGTTTACTTCTTGCAGAACACTCACCCCAGTGGGGATTTTTTGGGGGTCTTATTTCGAACAACTTCTTTTGGAGCTTGCTACATGCAGCGAGTAAGAACTTGGCCTTTACAACAAACCTTAACTCTTGCAGGGTATAGGCATATGTTACTGCCCCTTTTTTTTTCCTATAGATAGGCTTGATCCAAAAAACTTGTATTCTGGAATTTGGATGCAGCTGTAAGTGAAGGATCTGGCTTGGGAGTGGGTGTTGATCCCGCCTGCTACATGAGCAGCTATTAGCTGACTTTTTCCTTGCCTCTTGGAGACGTTCATGATGGCCCATTTGTAGGGTCATCATCCAGGTCTCCCTGTTGATTTCTTTCATAATATTGAAAATTCAGTTTAAAAAATTGTTACTTTGACCAAGAAACTAAAATCAAACTAAACCAACAAAAACAGGAAAGTTCACTCTGAATTTCTGGGATGAGAGCCAGTTCTCAGCCACATGTTGTAACTGTATTATTTATGTCCTTATTTATTGACTACATTGGCACCTAGAGCTCCCCATCTCTGCCTGAGGCCCTATTGCAGTACGTGCGAGAAGCATAATAAGAGCGAGTCCCTTGCTGTGTAGACCATACAAGACACAACAAACACACACAAAAAAATCTTGCCATAAATCCCATTTTACAGTGTGGGAACTGAGGCTAGCCTTTTGCAAGGTTGCACGCAGAGATGAGAGAGTGGAGGAAAGCCAGGGTGTCCTCCTGCATCCCAGGTAGGGTCTGTAGAGACAGTTACAGCTGCAGTAATACTCTTCCTCCTCTCTTCTCCTCTCATGAATAAATGTCTTTTCAGTTTTTTCCCTGTATCCTGCTCTCCATTGTCAGAAGCAGTGCCACCTCTGGCACTACAGCTGACAGGATTAAGGGAAGGACAATGTCCCATTCTATATTTCCCTTGCTTCAGTGGTTGAGGGAAAATGTTAGTATTATATAAAAATAGTTTCTGGAGTTGAAGGTAATCTATTTCAGTCAGACTTGAAATACATTGAAGAAAAAAGAAAAAAGATGGACACCAGCTATTGTGGACTGCAGTTTGGAATCGTATTTCCTGTCCCTTGGGTACCTGTCATTTCTTTCCCTCCCTGAAGCTTTCAATACCTTTCAGCTCAAACTAGTAAGGTACGAACTTGGGTTTCCCCTAATAGTGAAACACAATACTAAATTGGGAAGCTTCTTGAAAGGCTTGCAAGGGAAGTGCACAAACATCTGGTTGACATTTAATCTAGAAATGTCAGGTCTCAGCATTTCCAACCCAGGCTGACAGTTCCTTGGGTTGAACACCAAACATACTTACTGAGAAAATATAGGGAAGAGGTAGATCAGAGACCAAATATTGAATTGGAAAAAGTTTTTTTTTTTTTAAAAAAAGTGAGCATAAGCTCTATCTGTAGAAACCCTTGTGCATTCTTGATTGTAATCAGCATACCATTAAAGGAAGGCAGTTTGCTGTGAAGAAAGCTGGGCTTATGCTTTTTGCTAAGGTGGGGATGACCTCCAATAATCCTTTTATCATTTGAATAAGTCAACCTTACTGCAGCTGGCCAAACCAGACTCCAGGGCTGAGCAGATAGCAGAAGGTCCCCAAATCCTATCTGCTATACTCAGACGCTAGGCATCGTGGCATGCTCCTACCCCATGATGTACTGCATTTGTGCCCTGGAGTACACTTGAGTTTTCAGTTTATCAAAGGATTTATTGAGAGAGATGCAGAGCCTGTGTTCCACTGGCTCCCAGGATTGTCTAAACCCAGCCTGATGGTACTTTCCATCTCCCCAAGTCCCAGGGCCTGGTACTTCCTATCAGCTGGCTGTGTGCTTCTTGAGACACATGGCCAACACAGGATCCTTTGGTCAGCTTTTTTGGTGAGTCTGAAGAGATTTAGTTGCCCAAGTCCTGGAAAACCCCATCTTAAATGCGTATTTAAATTCCAGTTAAACTGATGAAAATTAAATATATGCCTAGAAAATGCACTGCTCACTTGCTTTTGAGACCTGGCATGGATTGAGAATTTCAGGCTTCGGGTCTGATTGAAAAGTTCAGCAAGAGTTTCTCAGTCTTGGAAAAAGACAGAAGTTTTCTGTTGTCAAAAAGTGAAATAAAAATAAGAAAACTCTTTCCTAGGAAAATACCGGTGTTAGCAAAGGTGAATTTTTTAAAAAAGGAAAATTTTTTTATATTATCTACTCTTTTCAGCACATTTTTCTAGTTTTCACTTTCTTTATACCCCTCAGTGTCTTTAATTCCTTCCAATCTACTTCATCTTAAGGAAAAAATGAACAGATGTTCACATGTTATTCCAGATGAGGTTCCACCATCTGCCCGTGACATAACCAGATTTGTATTACTTTACTATCTGACCTCACATTCTCTTGGCTCTTTTTGCCCCTGCTGCCACAGAGCAGAGATGCTTCTTGTGCTGCAGGCAGGGATGCCTCACTCCATGTCCCAGTTTGATTTTGATTCTTCACTACATAAGTCAGTTCCCCGATGTGCTGTATCTAGCAACAACCAGCAACAGATCTCTTTCAGTGCCCATTCACCTTCCTTTAGAAAGTCTTTCTACTTAATGGTGTGTCCTGGTCCCGAGTGAACTAAATAATTGCATGTGTAGTTTTCTTCTGCCCACGTCAATGATGCATGTTTCAAAAAACCTCCCAGGGGATAATGTTGTGTTACTTAAATCCAGCCATGGTAAAAACAGCAGACAGGCTGATTTTTGGAAGTAAAGATATAGGACCTGATCTGGTTTTTATTAGAATCGGTCCCACTTCAGCAAAACTCACGACTCGCACATGGCTTGCAGCATTTCATTTGCACTGGTGAATACACTGGGTTAAAACAAAGGTCATTAGAAAATGTACCCCAGAGGCCAAGACCTGTTTAAATACACATTAAGGGATGTAATGTTTGAGGGAAGCGTAGTTAAACAGAGTGAATCTGATAGGACACCATGTCACCATAGCTTTTAAAGGATGCCTGGGACTTTCTGAGCCTTTGTTTATTGTTGGCTGATCAATAAATGGGCTTGGTTTTGCTCTAGCAGAAATGGTGGCCGGAGAGAGGGATGGAGGGGGAATTGAAACAGTTCGTTTCAGGAAACAGTTTCATGTAAGCTCAGCTTGTAAGAATCACAAATTGAAAAGTTCACATGACTAGAAGGCAAAATCTTCTGGCCACATGCCAACTAGGGAAATGAGAAGTGTTTGCTGGAGGAGCTTAACCCCATTTGGGGACAGGAGGAGTGGCTGTTGGGGAGATAAGCACGTACTCTCTGCACCCCTCTGAGTGCGTTTCTACCTTTCTGAACCCACGTTGCTGCCTCTCCTCCTCCTGAGGAGGCTGGATCTGTTGATGATGATCCCAAAGGGCACTGTTTTCACTGTTATTTGGGGCCATGTAGAGGTTGCTCGAGCACAAGCCATCAATGTCTTGTTTGGTTGCTTGAGCATGACCTTTTCCAGGTGGTACAGAAAACCATGAGCTATGCAGTCCTGGGAGCTGTGGGATGGGCCCTGCTCTCAGCTGGTGCCATTGCGGCCCCATGGTGCTTCTGCATGCCTGAGCCAGGGCTAGCAAGACATTGGGGTGATGTTTCGAGGGCTGCAAAAAGATGGACCTATCCCCAATCATGATCATCCCCTGTTGCATGAGACATCCTGTTCCTGCTTCAGTGAGGAGAAGAAAAGGTTGAAAGGGATGGAGAGCACAGGGTCCATTCCTTCTCCTTGTCCCCTGGAGGGTGTATTATTTAATTAGATACAAAGGCTGTTAAAAGATTAAATTGGAAAGCTGCTTGATGTATAATGGCCTCCAGCAAAAGTGGGAAAAGAAATTCTGAAAAATGTTCAGTTTTGGTTAATATCTTTCAATCTTGGTTGGACAGGAAAGAAAGAAAGAAAAAAAAAAACCCTGGAACTGACTTTCCATGTAAAATTCAGTTTCTGTTTAAAATTTTTACTTTGGGGTTTTGTCTTCATTAAATTCCCAAATTATTTGTTTTAGTCAAACCTCCAAAACTAAAAGGAATTAGAAGCTGATTAGAGAACACAGAAGAAAGTGTTTTGTTGTTGGGTTTTTTTCTTTGTATTGTCACTAACTCATTAAAAAGGATTCCCAAAAGAGATATTTTTTTAAATTTATATAAATAAAAGGAGACAGATATCTCCTTTTCACTTCCACACAAAATACTTGTAACTTTCTAACCAGTGATATTCCAGCTATTGGACTGGAAGCATTTTTTTGCATTTTTGCCCTGAATTTCATGTATACGTTAATATAGGACTCAGTCTGACAAGTTCAACCCATAAAAGTCATATAGCCCCAAGTTTAAGTTTGTTTTCAGAATTTGGATGTATTTTGATGGGGAACTGGGTTGAGCCCTAGCTCCAAGCAATATCTGCCACATGGAAGTATTTGCAGATGTGTGTTGGGGAATGTAGAGCTGAACTGTGGCTCTAAATTGAGGACCACTGCTGCCTGCTGAGCACATTTGGAATTCAGCGTTTTACTCAACTAAGGTATCTATTTTCTAGATCAAAAGGATGCATAATTTGGCACCCAGCTCTGGTGGAAAGTCATGGAGAACTGGTTTCCCACCTGCCCTTTGTGACACTGAAAATATCTTCCTGAATCACTGAATTAAAGTTTAATGTTAGACATGGAGTTTTTTATGGTCTTGGCCCAGATCACTTGTATAATGAAATCAAAGGGTGGCTGTCCTGGGTCAGTGCCAAAAGGTAGAGCTAGACAAGAAGATGGCAAGATGTCACAAGAAGTTGGTGTGTCAGCACTTGGCATAGCCACAGCAGACAGAGCTTCTGGACATGTGCTTGTCCAATGCAAACCGGGTCCTCTCACCCTGTGTGTCTCCATGAACTGTCACCACTGAATATGGGAAACAAAACTTCTTTAACACCAAGAAACCCTATCCTTGCATTCCCATGTATATCCAGCTTTGCCATATGCTAAGTGTAATATGTTGTCAGGTACTTTCTTTATCTTTTTTTCACAGTATATACTGGTGGTGTATGGGTACATCCAGAGAAAGTGCTTTTGGGGGGTTGGGAGGTGGTGGTAAGGGTTTTCCTGACTTATTAGTTGAGAAGCGTGGGCTAGAGATAGAGATCCTTTCAGAAATACCTCCTCCCTGTATTGCTGGACAGCCTAGATAGACTTGCTTTCTCAGTCCCTTTTATGGACTCCGTAGCTGAAGTTTGTGAATGTGTGCCTTGGCTGAAAAGCTGCTGCTGTAGAGCAATGATATGTGATAGTAACCTGTGGGGCATGAGGGAGGTGTCCTTCAGGAGTCTACTGCCTTGAGCATGCAGTGCTTCATAAATTTGTTTGCTTAAATGACTTCAGAGGTATGAAGTGAATATTGTTAATACTATGAACGTGCCCAAGCTTTTTTTGATCCTGAAATCGGTGTGGAGCTGGAGAAGCACCAATGCTTGTCATGCTTGCTTGTGGCTTAAATAATCAGTTCGTTTGCAGCAGAGTTAGCAAAAAGGTAGAAGAATGAAGAATTAGACCTCTATGGCTAAGCTGTCTGAGCAAGGCTAGGACTAGATAAAGCACTTTGGTCTGTTCTTTTAAATGCACAGATAGTGTTATTTTGTGGAAGAGCCCCCACAAGTTTTCACAGTTGCATGTAAAATTTCCACCCCTTTTGCAAGGATTAGGCTCATGCTGTTTGACAACATGCATGCATGCAAAATCACCATGTACTGTGCAAAACCAGTCAGGGAACGCTGTCTGTGTCTGGTGGAACATATTTAATCATTTTCCCAAAGATAGCCCCCTGATATGAATGGTAACAGGATGTTTATAACAGAGATAAGGCTGAGATGAAATCCTATCCCTCTCTGGGAGCTAATAAAAGCAAAGATTTGGAATTAAGTATCACTTTCTCCGAGCTGCACACCAATGAGGAAATGGGGTCAGAAGGGCAAGCTGCAACATTGTAGGCACTTTATCTAAAACATAAACATTACTAGAGTGCATTCTGACCAAATTAACTCTCTCAGATCTGCCATGTTAGCATTCCTGTAGTACTTAAGCCTGCCAGCTTTACTGCTCCTCTGACTGAGGGTTGAACTCCAAGTTGGGATTGACACTTGCAAACAGGGCTCTGAGCAGGGAGGGTCTGTTGAACGCTTCTGCAAGTAAATATCTTCCAAAAAAAAAAAGGGGGGGGGGGGGGGAGTCAGAAATATGATCCACTCTGCTTGATGCACAAACCCCTGAAAAGAAGAGTTTTCTTTGCACAAGCATTAAAAACAGGAGTATTTGCTTTGCTACTGTTCACTGCAAAGCACTTGGATCAGAGAGCCTGGGCTGGAAATTCCAGCCCTCCAAGTCCAAAGTGAGCCTTTTTGTATCAGACTTGGTGGTTTAGCCCTGTGTGATGTCAAAAGCTTCCTAAAATCAGGACACAACTTTGGGGTGGGAACAGTCTGTCAAGGCTGTCGGGCAGCTCCACTAAGTCAAAATCATCTTAAGAGATGTCACACAATTCCTGTAATAGCTACTCACAGATGCTCAAACCAAAAGCAAGATCCCAGTGTGCCAGGCAGCATCCTGATGTCTCATCACAAAACACAAAAAGGACAGGAAGCACATGCTATCTCTGTACGTGCCACAAGGGATCGGTGGAGCTCATGCTATCTCCACCGTGAAAATAGAGCGGCAAAGGCCTGGAAAGAGGGGGAATGTAATGTTAAAATTAGCACCTCCCAAAGATCGGACAAGTGCTTGGGAGCTAAATTACTTCCTTGCTGTAGGGAGGGAGCAGAGGAGAGCAGAATGTGCTCTATACCTTTCTGTGGAGCAGATGCTCCCTGCAATAATTGTGGACCTTGGCCAGGAGGGATGGGGAAAGGTCAGCTCCAGGGGTCCTTCCAGGCCTGGCTGCAGCTGCTTGGATTTGGAGTATCCGCTCCACTTGAAATGCTGCCCTGTTTTGGTGTGGTTGTTTTTAAGTTTTCATTCTGATTCAAGATAAAGGAGTAATTTTAAAATGTACTGGGCAAGAACTTTTCTGCACCTTTTACAAAAATCAAGCCATGCCAACTCTTTGGAGAGAAGGGACTGCTTAGGTTCCTTTTTTGAAGGAACAAAGCTTCAAGCTGTCCAAAATACCTCTGTGGTAGTGACCACTTCGCTACCTTCAATTTTGCAAAGCCCTGAGGTTGTCCCAAATCTCAGGTCTTCCTGGGATCCCTGCCAGCATTACAGCAGGGAGGCTGATAGGGCTGGGAACATCCAGGGCAGTATATGTGTGTGGTGAGGATGCCCTGGAGGTGTGAGACTGAGGAAACCTGGTGTCCTCACAGTTCCCCTTGTAGGCACCCAAAAAGCACGGCAATTTCCCTCAGTCCAGCAAGGTCATCTGCAATGCATTTTCCCAGAACATGTCCTGGGTATCATGAGAAGGATATCAGTTTGAAATTCCTTCTGTAAAATGTCCTTGTTTTGATAGAATGAGATTTTGTAATCATAAAAGTATTTCTTTATATTACTATTCTTTAATTTCCAATCACCTCTGTTCTTGCAGAACTGAGAGCTGCAATGATCCAGAGTCAAGTGAGTTGCTCAGAGTCCCACAAGCAACTGGAAGAGAGGCAACCCAGGCTCAAAGTCCCAGTCCCTGTTTTTAAGATGCCCAAGCTACCTTTTTCCAGCTCCTTGCTGAGAAAGCTCTTGAGTTTGTAAACTGCCTTGGGTTTGGGGGTTTTTTTGTTGTTGTTGTTTGCTTGTTTTGGTTTGGTTTGTTGGGGCTTTTTTGTTGTTTTGGGGTTTGTTGTTTTTTTTTTTTTTTTTTTTTAACACAGTCACTTGAATTCTTATCATACTTCCATATCTATGGCAAAGAGCAGCGTAAATACCTGGAGTAAAATCTCAGCTCTTCTGGGAGCAGTTAGTCTTATTTAGTTGATGGTGGTTTATGTTGCAGATAGCATAGCTATCTGAGGAGGCTTTACACAGCAGTGGGGCAAAACAAGCCATTCCTTTGTCAACTGAGATCCATCAAAGTCCTCCGGAGGACTTTGCTGCTGGAGCATCCCCTGGTAGGGCACTGATGTGCCATTGCAAGGTGCATTGGCAGGAACTGGCACAGCAATTGGCTTGAAATCTGAACTCTGCAATGCTGTGAGTTAGAGGGGAGTGTTGTCTCCAACATGGGCTGCCAAGGGATCATGCTGCCAGCTTACTCCTTTCCTCATTTTGTTTCTGAGTGGACCAGCTTCCAGCTGGATCCCAGCCCTTTGGAAAGGAGAGGAGACCGAAGGCTGTGATTTGCTAGAAATCATAAATATGGGGGGGGGAAATGGGAGTGGGGAAAAAAGAGCTGGAAGAAGTTCTCCAGGTAGTATAAAGGCACATTGCTGTCTGGAGATGGTGCTGAGCACCCTGCAGGGTAGGACCAATGTAAAACTATCCATTTCCTCATGGTGTTCCCTCTGGTCTAGCATCTGACACTCTGAAGCTAAGTCAGATGGGTCAGTTCACACTGGCCTTTTATTTTTTTTCAAGAGTGCAAGGGGTTCCTAAGGTTTAAAATCATGCAGTGAAACTACAAAGCTTCTCGGGCTTGTCATGAGCCACGTAACAAAGCTGTTAGTATTCAGGAGGAATCGCAAACAGTGTGTTAATCCCCAGCACTTGCAGGGATCTCATTAGGTGAGATCTGCTCCCCTTCCAACACGTTCCTTTCAGTTTTCTTTTCAAACCACAATCAAAACTCTCCTGTATTTTGTTTGAGATTTAGAACAGCCAGTGGTTCATTGATTTCACATAAAGGGCTTCTGTGCAGGGATTGTACATCCGTTAAACTACTTAGGGCTGGTCTCCCCTTCCTGAGCCAAAGCTCCTGGGAGGAGGCTATGGGGTTTCCACTCCAGCTGTCCTACAAGGGGAGCGAAGCAGTGCTGGTGCTCCTGACTGGGCCAGGGCTTTGGGGTCTCATTGGGGAATTGAGTGAGGCTGCTCAAATGGGGAGAGCCAGCTAGGCTGGCGTAAAAGCCTCTATCCCTTTAGCCCTGGGGCTAGGGCAGGAACCTGTACTCCCAGCCATGCGCCCCCAGAAGTGGCCACCTCCTGCCAGTGGTTCCTCAGGCCATGGCATGTCTGGTGTGTTCTGGGCTGAATAGCTGGTGTTCAGGGTGAACCTGGGGAACGCAGTCTTGTGTTACATCAGTCGTCTTCATTAAAGTATCTAATATTTTGGAACCCCTCTTGAAGGAGGAATTAAAACAAAGCCCAGTATAGTTTCCCAGCTTGCCTGGAAGCTGCATGCAGCGTGAAGTCCCCATGCCCTTGCCTCTCTGCTCCCTGTCTTCGCTCTCCCCTGGTCAGCTCACTTCCCAATTTGGATCCATGTGGCTTTGAGGTAGCATGGCATAGTCATGTTGAGCTGGGGCCAGAAACACCATCCTCTCTCCACCACCACAGAGGAGCTGTCAAAGTTCTTTTGGAGCTTTACAGTGCTTTGGGTAGGAAGCCAGGCTCTGCATCTGAAATAATCAGTGAAGTAACCTGATAAATAGATCTGGCTGATGGTGCTTCTGTATTTGCATTTCTGTTCCTCATGGTTGCACAGAAAGGTTTGAAAACATGTACTGTAGAGACCAACAAAACATAAATCTGTCCTATTTAAAAATTGCAACCGGTAAGCCAATCTCATCTTTCAGTGGCTAAGCAAGGATTTTTGAATGGGTTGTTCTGGCAAAAATTAATACCTTATTATACTTTCAGTAGATAAGCTTACACCAGCTTTACCCCAAGTGACTGAGTTACCAAAAACTACTTTGATTTTAAAAGTAATTAAATAATAATAAAAACCATTGTGCAAACAACATAGTTTTATTTAACTGGGCTGCATTGCATGACAAGTTTTCCACCCCAACCACCTTTTTGCAATAACAGTGGGGTATTTCAGTTTGAGTATGACTTGCAGATACTTTTCTCTCTTCTTGAACTGCATTCATGAAAAAGTTAGTTTATATGGGTGGAAATTGTGTGTGGAACCCTCTCATTCTAAACAGTGTTGGAAATGACTACATATTTATTCATCTAAAACTGTATAGGTACCATGGATTTCATGGCAATTGTCAAAACTCAGCTAGTTTTACAGTGTGAAATCAGCTGAGAGATCAGGCCCTGTGGTCACACTACCAAAAGAGTTAAAGACTCAGGCGGAAGAAGCATAAAGATAACCAGGGTTAGTGGCAACTGGGACCCACTTCGTTATCCCTTCTACAAGAATTACCAAGTAACTTGTGCTGAGTGTAATTATACTTGGCCTAGAGTCTGTTTTACCTAAATCCCTTCGGGGCATTTTCTCTGCAATAATTAACTAAGTCCTCAATAGGCAAGAGAATCAGGTTTGGCTATGCACTAATTTCTGCACAGCAGTTGTTTAGTCAGACAACTCTCTCCTTGGAAATGGTGTGCACCCACAGTATCATACTGCTACTTGACAGCACTGGCTGGCAGTAGCAAGAGTGTCCACCTGGCAGTCAGATGACTTTCACCCATATTTATTTAGCTTCTGAAGAGCCTGAGAGCACCTCAACGGTTGTGGCAAACCCTCAGGGTATTTCCTGGTTTGGTTATTTGGGCTGAAGATGCACAACTGTCCCAGACTCTAATGGGACTGGATTGATGCAGCTCTAAGAAGAATTAGACCATATGCTCATTGGAGATCACGATACTATTTTTCATGACCAGTATCATGTGCATCCTCCTCCTTTGGAGACGAGGTGGTTGCTGTAGAGTGGTGAGGAGAAGGAGGTCTGAGCTCGATTCCCACTTCTGCCATGGGCTTCCTGTGCAACTTTTCTTCAATTGTCAGAGGTCATGTTCCCTAGAAGGGTGTAAGGACAGACATCCAAATGCTCAGCCCTCCACCATTGGCCTCCCTGGCTTTTCGTTCTCCCGGTGCAAGAAGGGACCTCCCATCCATAGATGCCTTTTAGTTGTATGCACAGGAAAGTGTTTGAGATGGGGACTCTCTGGTTTTCTGTTTTCATACAGTGCCTAGCACAGAAGAGATCTGACTGTAGCAGAGAAAACTGGGTCCTGCTATGAATGGCAGCAGTAATGATAACATGGGAATTGAGACCTGCCTTCTCAGTGATGGGTTACCACTCCCCTATAGCTCTTTTGCTGAACTATTTCCAATTATTTTGACTAGGAGAAAGTCATTAATGTATATATATGCTGTACAGCTTTGGACCCATCGCGTTTCTTCTCTTTGCCTAAATAGATGTTTATTTAAAAGTTCAATGTGGCTATGTTGAGCCAAACCCCTGACGTGTACTCCTACTGAATGTGCTATAAACATTTCCCTAATACTCTCCAAGGTGCCCTTTCTATCTGGACTTCAGAGCAGGTAAACTTCCCGGAAAATATTGTAGTCGATGAAGTTTTACATCACAGAATCCCTCTCGCACTCCTTTCCTGTGCTCTTTTTTCTTTCTTCCTTTTGAAGTGGAAACTATTCATTTTCAAAGTAGATACGTGCAGTCAGCAATGATGAAAATGAAGGTAACTGTCAAAAATCCTGCCAGAAGGGATTTCTCCACTTCAATTTCTGCTTACGTTATTAAGACAAGTAAATTATCTTTTCATGGAATGTTTCCTTTTTTTTCTGGAAATGCTACTGATAAATGATGTAATATTCGAGGCCCTTCTCCACAGCTGTTGGAAGCCCAAACTTTCTATTCCCTACACCACAAGAGATACAGATGCCAAGTAAAACTGTAACCTGACTTTCATGATTAAACGTGATGGTATCGCAGAGGGAAATAAGGAATCTACAAATATTATTCTGAAAGTAATGGATTGATTGAGCTTTTATATTTTTTCCCTGGGTATTTTTAGGAGCCTGCCTTTGTTGTTACAGGGATTAGGAAAAAGCCAAGCAGAGTTCTGAAATAGTAGCTGAGAGGGGCTTTCTGTAGCTGAGACCTGAAATACTATTTTAAAACCACCTTGACAGGAACAAGCTATAGCTGCTGTGTCAAAGCAGAAAGCTGCTATTTTTATCACTGAAATTTTAACCTGTTCTCTGGAAGGGATTTCTTTCTATGCTGCTTTCAGATTGTCACTTTTAAAACTTAGGGGATTTTGGGGGGTCTAATTCAGGAAGATGGAGTAGCCCAGGCAGAAAAATCTCATACAGTGATGGGATAGTATAGTGCTTTTTTTGTGAGAAGGGATGCCTTTTTTCTTTTTTTTCCCCCGCCCCCCCTCCCCTAAGCTTTCCACTGAAACTTGAATAGTAGAGGCCACTTTTGCTCTGTATCTTAAATAATTTAGGTCACTTGTTGACATTTTAGCACAAGTAGCTTATCTTAGGGGTAAGAGCTGCTTAACCCATTGCAAGGGGGAAGGAATACCTTTCCCCCCCACCCCAACATAAACAGTCCCTGGACTTTCCAAACAGAGTTTGGGAAGTTCTCTTGACATCGGACACTGTACAATTTACTACTCTTGTCAGGCGAGTAGGTTTGTCCCCAGTGACCACCCCTGGTCCCTGTTGCACTGGTCGTGGGTGTCTTATTGCCTTGGAACAGCACCTACTCCTGTTGCTTTCCTCCCTCCATGGACAGAAGCACCGATTGCCTGGGCTGTGGGGGAGTCATCTCTGCCCTGCTCAAGGGCCTTGCCCTTCTGCTTCAAAGATCGGGAGAAAAATGATGCCATTTAATCATTGTAATTTGTTGGCACCTCCTTGTTTGTCTCTCTTGTATCTAGATAAGCAGCCTTTAAGGGGAAAGCTGATTTGTAAACTCGTACCATTTTAAGCCTAGGAGGCCGTCATGGCCACAGAGCAATTAATAGGTGTGTGATCGCCTAATAATTCTCATGTTGACATGAGGAGAGAGCCAACCTGTCTCTGGTTGTTGTTTTTCACATTGAAAACATGCAGCTCTGCTGGCTTCAGCATCCCATCACTGGAGCTCTGCCTGCTAAATATTAGCTATGTATTGTCAAAGGGGATCTGGCAGGGCAGGGAATTTTAGACCAGGTTTAAAGTGCATAAATAGTGTGAATTTTAGATAAGGATGCAAATGACCTGTACTTGGTTAATCTTTATTGTTGCTCTTGTTTGAATCCATTCCTCTGAGCAATGCTGATTTTAAATATGGACATTAAACTTGAGGGACTGAGAAGGGATATACAGAAGGAATCACTGAATTTTAGGGGTTCAGAGCTAGATAAGCTTTCTCGGGTTAACTAACAAACTACCCCAACTAGGAAGAAAAATAAGTATTATTTTTCTGTTATCTACACAAAAGACCTTCAGGTTCCAATCCAAATACACTGGTAGGACATATGAGTGAGATGTTTCCACAATACAACAATACTTTTTTTGAACTTCTTACACTTTTGGCTAATATCCACAATCTTCACCCCACTTTTGGCCAGATGCAGTTACTAAATTGCTAAATGCAATTGCAACAACATATCGCAAACAACAAAGACCATCTTGAAGCCATTGCAAGTGGAAAAAGAAGTCTGTGTTCAGACAATGATGCCATTTGGTGCAGGCAGAAGTAAGAGTGTTTGAAAATCGGGAAGCTTTGCAAGGGGTCTTCTCAGACATGTGTCAGAGGTGAGCAGCTGCTGCGTCCAATTTGTTTTTTAGTGTTGTTGATGAGAAGCCTCCAAGGAAAACCGGTTAACTAGTCTGTGTGCACGTATACTGTGCACAGAAAAGAGAAGCAAATATGGAGGTGACTGATTTCTACTAGGAGCTGCAGAAAACTTGAAGTAGGCAGAAGTGCTTTGTTAAAACATTACAATGACATGGTACAATGCATGTGGGTTTCACTCTGCAGGTTAGTACAAATGGAAGAGGAACTGCTCAGTTATTCAGAACTTACCCAAGCATTTCAGAAGTACTTGTTTATCCAAACGCTAGTTTTCAATAAGAGAATACCATTCCTGTGGGTACAAGGAGAAGGAGAGGACAGGTTATTGTGATCAGCCTCTATGAAAATATCCAAATCCCACTTGTAGCATTCAAGGTCCCACTAAAAAAAAAAATGCTGCATGAGTTCAAAAGCAAATACCTGACTTCCCCAAGGTACTGGAGAACCAAATTCTGACCATTAACACCTTTCAGTTGCTGTGCCCTGGGGAGTAGTGTCCTCCAAAATATATGGTCCTGCATGAAATGTACTCAGGATGAATTAAATGCCAGCTTCTCCAAAGGCAAAACAAGAGAAGATAAACATACGTGTGATTCATTGCACTGAGGGAGCCTAACTTAAATTTGGGCTTGGACGTGGCCGGCATAACTTCCTGGTGTGACAGTGCTCCCGAAGAAAACTTTACGCATTCTAGGTGGAGGTGCTGATTGCAGTGCATGAAGTCAAGTGATGTTTAGCAATGGGCTTTGGTGAGAGCAGGATCACTTCTGTCAGATCCTGAAGACATTACCTAACCATCTGCTTTCTAAATTCCTGGGAACTGCCCAGCTAAGGACTAATGGAGCCAACCAGACACATGCACACACCAAAAATGAGTTTTGCTAAACACCTGGGGCCAACACCTCAGCTGATGTAAATGGGCAGCAATGACACTAAGCTAATTTATAGCAGCTGAAGATTTGGCTCAGGAATGCTATTATTTTTCTATTTAGAGAGGTGCTAGCAATTTGCAGGAGTTTGTTATTAGGAATGGGCCAGATATTTCAGAGGAAATTATGGAGTAATAACAACCACAGAACCTAAATTAGTTGTTTTTAAGTTATAAGAGCATAAAATAATAGCATCTGACACCACTAACCACTATTCTTTTTTGCACTCCTTAAAACTTCAGATGCACTTTGCCAAACCAATTGTTTCCAAATTCTGTCAAAAATATTGTCCTTGGGCAGAAAGCTTGGATGCTAAATTTCAACCCAGAATGATTTTTATGGCTGAGTGACAGAAACCTTGAAAAGGGGATTTATAATGAATACAACCTTAACTACTGTGGCGTGAACAGTGCTGCAATTCTCATTAGCTGAGCTTTTTTTTCCCTTTTTTCTCAGAATTTCAGAGGGTGGAGCTGGTCATAGGAAGTAGTCAACTTGTGTGTATGCTTCTGTCATGGCAGGAAAGGAACTCAGCAGCTTCATTTCCCCTTTCATCTCTGGACATCTGTCTGGGTTCAAAGATTGTTGTGGGTCTGAAGCAATAGGATTTCAGTACGGTTTTTCATGGCATGGCCATGAGCGTAGGCAGGCGGGGTGACTGTGGCATATGAGCCGAGAGGTTTCGGCACCAGGAGCTGACTCCTGTCGTCCTCTTTAATGAGGTTTATTCACTGGGGGACGGTGGAAAGGCTTTGAACCTGAAAACAAGCCTTAGCAAATGAGGAGGCAGAAGGGCCAGCAAACGGAGGACGTGCCAGGTTCATGTCCTGCTCAGCTTTACTGCTAAACTCCAGATTTCACGTTGTGGGAAAAGGAAAGAGGCTTCCTTTGTGTATGTTAAACACCAGGTGTGCAGGCTTGGGAAGTGGGAGTGGAGAGCTGGCTGGAGGATTTTTTCTGTGTATTTGGACTTTTGTTTCCCATGAACAGTGAGTGCAGTCGTGAAGCTCTTGCAAGAGGTAGTGTGGGTGCATCCTCCATTCTAAAGGTATTTCCTCAGCATGGCATGACATTCAAGGCAAAAAAAAATAATAAAGCCTTTAAAAACCAGTTTGTTATAGAAACAGAAAGTCTTTACAGCTGCACGTAGCCCTGAAGCAGGATTATGACCTTTCATTGAAGTTCCCAATGTAAATACCGCCTGAAGTATCCAACTTAAAAGCTCTCAGGTTGGGACCTCAGCTGTGGTGGTGGAAACCGCATGGAAACCAAAAGCCCTAAAATAAGAAATGAGTTGTACAGTCTACTGGGTCTCCCCAGCACAGTCTTCTGGGGTTGGAAGATGGCACATGTGGTGAGTAATGTCATAATCATCCCAGAGCAGAAAACAAACCCAAGTAAAAGGTCTTAGAAGTCTTTCATCTCTACTTTCCCAAGCCACAAATGGTGAAATCTTCACATGGCTTGCTCAGATTGCTTTTGAAAGATGAGAACTTCCATCCTTGATGGGAGAGGCAGAATGGGACTGAAATTGCTCTGTTAATGAAGAAACTATTATTAATAACTGACTGCTAGGAGCTGTTCTCATGGTACCTTCTCTTGGTGCCTTTGGCAGGTAGGGAGAAGATTTTGATGAACCTACAAGATCTCTCCTGTCTGACTTTAAAACTGTTCAAATTCATTCAAGATGAGAGAGGGTTCTCCCAAAATGAATACCCCAGTTCATAGCTTTTTTGTGCACATACTTTGCAGCAGATAGTTTGAAATGTTTTATCTGGCTGCTGTCATGCTGCCTTTCAGGAACCATGTTTTTTTTTTTTTCTGAATTGCTTTTTTTTAAAAAAGAAAATACTTTTCTGGTGATTAATTTAAAAAATAAAATATCTGAGGGTATTAACTAGTTGTTACCTGGATGGGGAGGAGGTGGATTGTGTTTGAAGTGAAGACTGAGTTGAGTGCAGTGAGGTGTCATCCCCCAACCCTCAATACCTAAACCCATTAGAAATATCCAAGTAACAGGAGACTCAGGCTGGGACACATTTCAGCAGCCCGTTGTAGGTTGTGCATACTCTGCTGCCATCTGGCTAGCGTCGAGCCCTTCCACCCTACCTTGGCAGTACAATGAGGAAGCTTTCCTTGCCTCTATTTTGCGGGTGGCTGGGATATCACTTCATGCAGTTATATGCAAATGCTTGCAAATACTACCTCTCTGCCACAGTGAAGCAACTCCCATAACCCAGTACAACACCGATGTATTCAGTTCAGGAACTGTGATTTTTTTGTTTGGGGTTTGTCCCCCCCCCCCAGCTGGGAATAGCCATTTAACACATGGGTGTACCCCTTAGTTTTCAGCAATTTTCTGTCTTCAGGGCCTGACCTGCCATTTGGGGGTTTATGCATGTGATCTCTGCTTGACTGTTAATAAGGGCAGCTTAAGAGAAAACACCTGCCAGCATAAAGGTGTCAAGTACATGTGCTTTGTCTGGCCTCTTCTTTTGGACCTCCTTTTCAATCCACCCTGTGTTTGTGTAATCCAAAGCAAAGGCTGCACCAAGCCAATGCAGGGCAAGGGGAAGAGAATAAACACAGTCATGTTTGTTTTCCATCCTCTTACTGTCAGATACAAAGAACAACTTCAAAGCAATACATAACTAAGTTAGGTGATACACCAACAATAATTAAAACGCCCCTGCAGGAAGTCATGTCACTGAAAAAACAACAGCTTCAGAAAGCAATAACATTTTTCTGCCAAAGGCATGTGAAACTACTGTATCTGGGCTGTGACTCAAAAAAAAAAAAAAAAAAAAAATTGGCACTTGCTTTAATCCATCCCTATTCAGGACAATTGAACTTAATTCTGAGACTGTGCTAGTTACAGTGGGGCAAAATTAAAGCACAGACTGGCTATGCCAGAGTGGCTTTGAGCCACCTCTGAGCAGAGGGGGCTTATGCAAGGGAGGACAAGAGGCTGTTGGAGGTGATCTCCATGGGAGACCTGTGTGTGGGCAGAGCACAGCCTTTGCAACTCTGTTGTACTCTGTGGTTTTATCGAATCTTGTGTCGCTCACCTCCTGCATCCAGGTTCTGCCCCATACAAAGGAAACACTGCACTGCTGAAATGCAGGAAAAACTTGGGGTCAGTGGATGGGTGGAGTGACCCCACCTGTGCTCTCCAAGTATGGAGGAGGGTAACAGTGAGGTGCCATTATGGCACTGCTGAGTGTCTGCATCATAAATCAGTGACGTTCAGGTGGAAAAATGTAGATAGTTGCCACCATGAAGCACCGTATTGGTAATGATTTGCACAGAGGCAAAGGCATCCCTGTTCATGCCAACAGTGGTCATTTCAGCATGATACCAACTTGCTCATGTCTTTGTTATGAGCAAGACCCAGAGACCACTAAAGCCAACAAAAAGACCCTGCTTGGCTCTGGATCACGCTTTTGTGCATTTCTCATAGCTAGAAGAAATAGTCCTTTCATAACTGTTGTGGGGTTTGTTACTATTAGAAAACATCAGCACCACCTGCTTTATGGCCTGCATAGCTGCCGTTCACTGTAGATGTTGCAGATGTCAGTGCTCTCCTCAGTGCTTGCTTGCTTTTTTTTTTTCTTTTTATAGTCAGGATTGGAAAGGATTAATTGCCAAATGATTATTAAGCTGACTTTGGAAGACTTTACTTTAAAGTCAGGTTACACTCCTTTATTTAGAGAGTAGCAATTCTGAAGTGGAAGCAAATTGTTGAAGAGATCTACCTGTAGAAAAAAGAAAAAACAGTTGCTGCTGCTTTCTAATTTATAAAAGTAGATTAAAGCATCTATGCTTAAAAAAAAACCCAAAAAACCCACACCACCAAAAACCTGAATGCAAGTCACTTTGAAGAAAGGAGTTATTCAGAGCTTGAGCAATAAGCCCCAACAATGAAGTTAAGTTACAGACAAAAACCATGTTTTATCAATCAACTGCTACTTTTAAGTTTGACAGCTTTTGTAAGCAGGAAAATGTCAATTAAATAAGATATTTGAACCTGTGGAAATAGCCCATGGAAACACAAAATGTCTGTTCACACATCAAAATGATCCAGGCTTGAAGGAAGTTAAAAACCAGAATGCACTAAGGAATTATCTGATGGAAAAATGGAAACTTTGTTATGAATTTTCAAGAAATATTGGCTAATTAATTTCTTTGGTGAGTTTATAAGGTTATTTAGGATTGGAGAAAATGAGGTAACTTCCCTATTTTTCCTGATGTGTAACAGCTATGGAAACACTTTGAAATGAGTGTCCCATCATTATGAATTCATTTGGTTATCCTTTTAATAACAATGATCGTACTCAGGCATTTTATATGAATGTTACATCCCATCTCTTTCAGGTGCTGCTTGGTCACTTCACTGAGCACTTGTCAGCTGGGTCTTATTAAATTCCCATTAAGGAAGGAAGAGCTAAATACCTAGTAACAAAATTGAAAGGGGGAAAAAAAAATCTAAAAAACATATAGGCTTTGACCTGGAAAACTAGTTCTTACAGAGTAGAAAATGTTCTATTTAAGCAAACCAAAGCACTGACATTTACTGTTGCTATCCATTGCTGTGTGCAAAAAAACCTGTCAGGAACCTGGTTTTACAAAGCGCAATCAAATTGATTGATTCAATGCTCATTTTCAGCAGCAAGATGTGGTCTTTGGTAATGTGTTTTCTTAGATGCAACTGCTGTAGCTGGGAAAAGTAGACACAAACTTCCAGGCTTATGAGCTCTTCTTCAGGTCTGAAGAAGCGTGTGATTTAATATAATGAGTTTTGGAAAGTGTGTTAAACCAAACTACCAGCATTTCCTTGGGCCAAGTAAGACTGTCCACATGGAGTTCTAATAACTAGTAGCAAGTTTGCTTTGAATTTGAATTCAAATGTCACTTCATGTTGCCTTTGATTTATGAGTTAAACTGAAGAAATTGGGATGATTTTATATCTGCACAAATGCCCATATAGAGTTTTGATGCTGTTTTACTGGTCTGATGAAACAAGCAATCTCCTGTTAAAACTCCAGGCATACGAATGCTAAATTAGTGCCCAAAATTATATAGTCAAATGAAGACATTTCCAGCAGTGAGCAATACAGCTTGTTGCTTATTAACATATCTGGGAAACATTTCTTTTTTCCATGGAAAATTTAACATTGTCATTAAAGACTAAACATTTTTAGTCTAACCTGGAATGTGTTCAGTGCAGGGCTGAAACAGGAAAGTTTTCAGCCAAAAACTTCTTTGTGTTGTAGAAATTTATTTTTTTTTTTACTTTTTCTGTGAAAAGTTTCATTTAGCTAAACCAGACATTTTTCTGTTTAAAACCAGAAATATTCAACAGCCTACTTAAGATTATTTAGTTTAGGAGGGTAATAAGCTAGACGAGCTGAGGACCCTCATGTTGCACGTGGGCCAAGTGTCACTGTTCACCAGAAGCCAGCATTTCTGCCTTTTTTTGCCTTGAATTTCCCTCCTGCCAAGGGAACAGTATTATATAGCCAAAATCTTTTGCAAACCCCCGGCAGCCTGATGCTGCATGAGTAACTGACCATAAAACAATTAAAATACCATGTTGTTAACACCAAACGGTGTCAAGTCAGTGAAATTAAGACATTCCTGGAGTAAAATCCTGACTGCCCAAAACATTATTTCTTTCTTGTTGAGCTGGTTGTTGCTTGGGACACTCACAGTGCCTCCTCCAGCAGCAGGAGCTCAGGGCCAGCATGGTTTTGCATAGGTGCTGTAAGTGGTGTAATGCAGAGAGCATCAGAGCCGTGCCCACCTATTTCTTGGGCTGTTGGAGACAGTGAGGTCCCAAAGGACATGTAAGAGCAGCTCTGTATCTGATAAAACTGCAGCAGATGCTACCCAGAGAGTCTGTTGCAGCCCCCAGGGCTCAGGGGAGAGGAGCAGCACCCCAGCCCTGTACTCTGCATTGGCCTGCCCTGGAGGGGTGCTCACAGGGCCACCTTCAGCCTCTGTGTTACTTGGGAAGCGACTCAGAAATTCTCCAGGGACCCTTGGGCTAGTTTATGCCAGTGAAGCACTGCCGCACCGCTGCACCAGGAGCTCTTTCATTATCTCTTAAAGTAAAATATCACTTTGGCTTCTTACCCTCAGTGACTGGGAAGAACAAGGTGTTGTGCCCATTGCTCTATTCAACTGGTGCAGCTCTGCTGAGCACAATCTCCCTCGGTGTAGCCCCACGTGTGCTTTGGTGGGGAGGGAAGCACCCAGGGCTCTCGGCTGCCTGAGCAAAGGGCCCTCCAATGGAGCAAACCCCAAGAGCTTAGCGGATGAGTTACATTAATGGGGTTTGCAGAATTAACCCTGTCATATTATGAAATATCCTCGGTACTCACTCTTGTTCATGGCAGCATTAACTAGCCCTCGCTGTCACCGACGAATGCGCTGTGAGGCTGTTGCTACCTAGGGGATAGCCTTTTTATGATCACAGAGCGCTGGCTTGGATAGTCATCTTAAAGCGAGTTCCCATTGAGCAGCCTGACATCATTGGGCATGATTACTGACACCTGTTTAGTAAATAATAAAATTACATCAGATCTTTTCAGCACCAGGTTGTTAAAAGAGAGCTCAAGTGCAGATGTAACCTCCAGTATGAATAGGAGAATTCATTAGGCTTCAAGGTCTTTAAACTCATCAGGACTAAACAGTAATTTACCTCACACCATAACTGTTAGCAAGTGATTTAGTGACAAGGGATTGACAAGGTACATTTCCCTGGAGGACACAATAAATAATTTTTTTCATCCCAAAGTATTTTTGCAGAAATGTTTATGTACTTGAGTATTCAAAGTTAATTAATTTCCAGTAGTTTGACAGAAGGCTTTTTTTTTTTAATGACCGATAAAAATCTTGTGTGAGTTCATCTTTTTTTACAGTATTATTTGGTGAACTTTTCCTGCATGATCTAATCTTGCAGTGGAAAACCAAATAAAAATTTATTGGTAAGCAGGAATGAATTCACTAGCCTGCTGAGCTGGCATTATAGATGAAGACAATGCTTTGACGTTTTGGAAATGGTACTTTTCCTTGGTTTTGGAAGACGTGATGGTCATATCGAGCAAATCACAAGCAGCGTTTCTCAAACTGTGCCATAGCTGTCCTTGGGTAGACCATCAGTATGATCTTAGCTAACTTTCAGACCTGCTGTTTCTATTGCAAATTAAAAAAAGAAGCCTTCAGCTATTCTGGTTGTCACACATTAACCTTCCATTAATGTTTAAAGATTTTCTTTACAATCTCTTAGAGAGGGTTGGGGGTTTTTTTCTGCTTGTTTCAGCAGGGGCTTGCTCAGGTATGAGTGATAATGAGAGGCCACCATGAGGCAAGAGGCGTATTCCTCCAGACATCTTCCAAATGGCCTGAGATAGGAGGATTTTGGTGCTACCTCTTGGGTTGCCCAAGCAAAGAGCCCAGCTCACCAAAAAAAGCCAAGGTTTTACTGATCAAAACTTAGATTTACATCAGGCAATATGTCATCATAGATAAACTTACCTGTGTGGGATTTTTCCATTAATATTGAACTGATTCAAAATAAAATATTTTGCCTTAAGGTGTTTTTCTGTGATTTTTAGAGCTAAAGTAGAAATTTTCACCGTGAAAATTTTTGAGCTTTTGTCACTCCAAAATTTCTCTCAGTGGAGCATTTCCAGCAAGCTCTAGCTATTAATATATGCTTTAACAGCAAATGGCAGACTGAAGGGTATTTTAAATGCTCATGTTAAGTTTTCAGTGCTTAATTAACCAGCACTTTACTGTGTCCCCATTAAATTCAAATAATGCCACTCCAACCACTGATCTAAGGCTTTTAAATGACAAAGTGTTCGACCTGCAGCTTGATTTGTGGTTATTAGCAACTTTACTTGCCGCTTTCGCTTTCAGACCTGCTTTGGACTTCAGAATCCAAGCCCTTTGGGTTTGCCTTTTCAGTTCAATTTTTCTTCTTACCCGTGCTCCAGACTAATATGCTAAGTCCTCTGCTGAAAAAGACATGAATTTCTCCTGCATTTCTGTTACTTTTTGCAGTGATTGGGTTTATTATAATTTCTGCCAGGGTGTAAGCTATGTTAATCTCCGCTAGGTTGTTGGCATATCAGCTCTTCCCATTCACAGCAAAGGATTTCAGCAGTTAATTTCTCTGAATTATAATGGCAAGAAATTAGAAGATGGTAGGGGCTCAGAAATGGGTCTCTTGCACACAGCTGGAGTTTTAACTGTGGCAATGGCCTTTCTGAAAATAGCTGCCTTAAAACAATGTGTGGATTCCATGTTAGAGCAGCAGTCTCCCAGGGTAGGTCTAGTGCAGTACATCCCTGTTGAATGGCTTGAACAAAACACAAGAAAACTGTAATCTTATTTAACCAGTGTGGACTGAAGCCTCTTGTTCTCTCTGGGACTGTTTGCTGAATTGAATCAATAATTTTCCTGTATTATGTGAACATCCTATTTGTTTATATAGAGTTTTGTGTGCAAGCTCAGTCTTAGGGCTGATGACTTTTGTGGTTTCTTTATGGCCAAAGAACTTTGTGTGTTAATTGTTTCATATACTTGCAGTAAGTTACCTATGTCCTAAAGGTATAGATCTGATCCATTAGTATGGGGATCTCCACATGCCCCACCTTAGCAGTTGTTATCAGACTTATGATATTGCTGTTTCAGCTCACTTTGTCTGGGTGGCCTGAGTGGAGGTGTGGGGGTCATGTTGGAGGAAATGTATTTTGCAGGATCTTGTGGTCTTCCGCAATAGCTGTTGTAGCAGGATTTCCCTCTTCGAAATTCATAATCAACGACTCATTTCCATTGAAAGTTGCACTTTCAACGGTCAGCCCTTCAAATATACTGAGATACCTAAATCACTTTGTGGTGACTAAGCCCCTTTGAAAGCAGGGTTTAGACTTTTTAAGCCGTGTAAGTGTTTCTGCAAATCACATGTTGGTTCATGAAGTAATGGGTGCTGATGCTTTCTTTGGCAGTCACGCTGATGGTCGTGTTCAGAAAGCTTCAGCTGGTTGTTTTCCAATCCTCGCTAATATTTTGGGTCAACAGTCATGTCTGTCAAGCCTATCCTATAGCACTTGCAAGCTTGAAATACTTTGTACAATGTTAATGAGGATGGGAGAGGACTTTTCCTGTCCTGGGAACAGACTTAGCATAATAGTTTTCTTGTGCTCATGTAAGATCTGCTCTGCCGACAGGGTGCAAAGAAAAAGGGTTCTGCAAAAATAGTAGTTTGATTTTGTTATTTTCTTTACACACATCCCAGTGGCAAATGACTTTTCTCCAAATGAAAGCTCATGGTGAAAGAAGAAAGCAAGAAAAGCACCAAGGTAATTTAGAGACCGCGAGGGAGGCATTCCTTCTTCCATGAGGCCTGTCTAAATCCCTGCTGAAATATGGCGTATCATGTTTTAATCCCCAAAGGTTTCCTGCACTGTGTTATTTGTGTAGGCTGTTCTTTTCCCACCCACAAGAAGGAAGAAAGAAAACAGGCTCCTGCTCTTACACAGTTTGACTTTTCCCAAGAGTTTGGAGATTTTGATGAGGACAAACTTCCCACTCAGTCAACACCCCCTTATCTGAAGGCCAAGAGCTTGGGTGGAGGGAGAGGAAGCTGGCATGTGAATGCAAAGCACAATGCTGCCCAGAGTGGATGCACCTGTTCAGCTGCCTTCTGTGGATTATGTAATGGCTTGCTTCCCAAGTGGATTAAGCTGAATGTGATAAAGGTGCTATCAGTATCTACCCATGCAGATATTGATAAGTACCTGTCCCATGATAGCTAGCCTAATTTGTTTTCCAAGTTAGACAATCCCCAGAGTGAAGATTTTGAAAGCCTCCGAGAGGTTTAGCAACATGTAAGATGTTTGATTTTCAGCAGGATTCATGGTCCTCTAAAGAGCATCTCTAAAGATAGCCAAAGATGACAAAGTGAGTGTTTGCAAATATTCATTCCAGTTCTGGACAGCTGTTCCAGTCAAGCACTTTGTGCCTTATTTCTTGCCCAAGACGATATTTCTGGTTTATGAATGTCTGTGGAATGCATACTAAAACCCATGCCTTCATGCCAGCACCCATGGTAGTGTGAGACTGTCTCCTAGTACTATGGTAGCCAGCCAAGAATCAGTAACTAATAATGAATAGCCAAAGTGAGCCATTCATTATCATCCCATTAGATAAAATATCTCACAAACACTGACAAATAAAATAGGATTTGTTTTCTTACTTTTCTAAGGCTGATTAAAACATATTAGGAACTGAAATGAAATGACCAAAATTCTTGTTGTTACCCTATTTGCATTTTTCTCAAATATTGGAACTGTATAGGTATATTTTAGCTGACATTTTGAAAATTAATTCTCTTAACTGAGATGGGGAAATTCACACCTTTTTAAAGCAAATTGTTTCTTTAATTGCTTGTTCTTAAAAGTGCACTTACACAAATTTATATTTGGAGAAATAATTGATGAAAAAGGGCAGAATTCACCTGTTTAAAAAAAAAAAAATTAACCAGCTCTGTTAAATATAGAAATCATACTATGTGTCTAGGAAATTGTGTTTAACTTTATTTTCACTCTAAAGATATAAATCTTATTTCTTATTACAGGTCCATTCATAACAATGTAGTTACAATATGTTTGCAGTTATGTAGAGTTGCAACCAGTCCATATAATTGGAAATTAAACCTCTGTGACTGAATTACTTAGTATTATATTTGCTCTTCATAGGCATTATTTTGGAAACCTAGGACATAACAACAATGCAACCAGGCTGTCATTTCACTGTGCAGGAGCTAGCGGCCCTGACACAGGCCACATCCACAGTTTTTCTATACAGTGCCTGATGAAATGTGGCTACTGCTTTCTGTGATTGCACTATGATGTGGTGCCTTTATGATCTTAACTGGGGTCATTGTCTTTATGGTATTTAAAGGTAATTTTCACCTTGCATATAATTTTCAGCTCAGTTGCAGGTGGGTGTAACTAGCAGGACTGGACAAAGGCCAAATAGGATTGCAGGTCACACATGCCAAAGGCAGCTGATTTTGAGATGTATGGCCATAAACAAGAAGGAAGAAAGAAAAAAGTCTGTAAAGGAACACTAAGTATAGATTGTTTGACATCTCTGGAGCAATATGGCAATGTAGCACCATAAATACATGGAGCTGGCTGTATTGATTGCATATGGCAAGCTTGGGCCCATGGAAAGAGAAAAAGAGCTATGTGTTTTATTCTCAGGGCTCTACATCTGCCATGCTTTGTTTTCAGTGATCAGTCTATGACAAAACCTGGTTTAATATAGCAGGGCTTGATTGCACTTACTTTATGAAGCAAAAATTCTGTCATAAACAGGTTTTGATCATTGCTGGTTACAGTCACAGTTGAGCATTTGCTCAGCAAATTGGCTTTGCTGCCTCTCGGCTCTTTTTATATAGCACTGCTGAGGTTCGGTGCTTGCATGGGTTATACCAGGTCAGCTTTTAATTTCTTTCTTTTTCTTTCTTTCTCTCTCTCCCTCTCTCAATTTTTTTAATCAAAAAGATTTTATTGGTGCTCTGGAAAAACAAACACAACACACTGCTGTGAGCTTTGTAACTGAACCAATAAAAAATGAAATTCACTGATGGATTCTTTAATAGCAGTAAGTGACCCCAGTTTCTAAATGGATTTTATATTGTGCCATTGTGTATAAATAACGTGCAATGCAATAGCCCTGTGCTGAGGGGGGCTGCGCCGAGGGGAGTGCGCTGAGGATGGGGAGCCCTTCCAGGCCTCTTGTTCCTTGTCCCAAGGGGTTCAGGTGTGCTTTTGGGTTAAATATACTGAGGAATGGAACTTGCTGAACCCAGGTGCCCTAAACCTGCTTCAAAGCTTAGCATACACAGTCTGTCCCATTTGGTGTTGCCTTTAGCAGTTGCTTTCCACGTGCCCCGCTTGTGTCTGCTCAAGGTATTGCTTTCAGAGCCTCAGCAATTTTTATAAAAGCAGTTTTGAACACTTCCATTTAACGAAACAGTCCCAGAGCAAACATTCAGAGCAAGGTTTTCAACACCATTCAGGAACCTCTAGGCAGGCGAAGGTGCCAGCCTGGACTCTTGAAAGCATTGTAGCATTTTATATTCCCCATCATTTCTTTGAGGCCAGTGCCAGAGCCCAGTGAGGACAAGGGAAGGGCTCAGGCTGACTTCAGGGGGAAAATCTGTTGGGACTGATGCAGAGCGACACGATCATTTTGTACTGGGCCCTGTCCTTGGCCAGAAGGTGCCTGTGGGGAACTGGTGTGCCAGGGCCCTCCTGCTTTCCCTGTGGCAGAAAAGACAGTTCTGCCTCCTACCAGGCACCAGGACGTGGAGCATGACAGTAAGTTCCTGGACATGTGTTGTCTGGCTCCAAAACAGAGAGATTTTTGTAGCCTTTAAAAACCAGTGTAGGATCTTGCTCCACAAAGTGCAGTGGAAGCTGCAGAAAGCACTGGCTGGCTGTTGGCAGGGCTGGTTTATAGGAAAATAACTGAGGACAAACATGACTGTAGGTCCATCTGTCATTTCTGTGGTCCGAGGCTTGGCAATGTCGCCTCGGAGAGCACAGCTTCAGGACTTAGGTCTGTTCCCTCTTTTGGGTTTTCATCCCCTACATGTTTCATGCTGAAAGGTGCCAGCAGAGAGCCGGGGAAGGCCTGGAGCAGTGCTGTCTTTCCTCTTCAACACACCTGGGGCTCAGGTGTGAAGTGGAGAGTGATGGGCAAACAGCAGTGTGCTGAAGATGGTGTCTTGCCCCAGACGACCTGTGTCAGTTGGAGGAAAAAGGCCCTGAGGGGGGAAGAGATGCTCATCTGTCACGGAGCACACTGGCTGCCAGGAAGGGGAGATGTTGGGGCTATGCTGCTGACTTGAACACACAGCGCTTATCTGCCCAAAGTTCGGGCTATTATCTGCACTGCATTTTGCTGAGGCTTGGTCCAAAAAAAATACATAGAACAGCTGTGGGGCTGTGAAAATTATTTTCATCTGTTTGGCTTTTAAAAATGAATTTACATCAATCTTTCCATGCTTCCCTCCCACTCACACCCTCCCCTCTCGTCTCAGCTATTCTTTCAGAGAGGCAAAGGAGGAGAGCTGGTCGGGGTCAACATCCCCATCCCGCTCTTTTTCTGTGTCCCATGTCACACCCAGAAAATGCTAAATGCTTTACCAAGGTTGCTGAGGTGGGAGCTGTGCACAGGCTCTAACAGAGTGGTAACTCTCCTCTCTGGCGGAACGTCATAGCTTTTTTTGGTCCTTTTTAGTTTCCGTTGTGCAGAGAGCAAAGCAGTGAATACGTTGAAGGCCTCTTGCTGACGCTGCAGGCAACAAGGGACCAGAGAAGGTAGTGCTGTGGCTTCCATTTCTGTCTCCCTCGTCAGCAAGGGGTTCTAAAGCAGCATGTGTAATGCTTCTGCAGAGGAGCTGCTGCAACCTCTCTAACTCCTTTGATCCGTTGTTTGTCAGGTCTGTTCCTTGGGGGATTTTTGCGAGTCTGTTCTTCCCTCATCGGGTAACATACAAGCTCTGTTGCGTATTACAGTCCTTTCTTTGAGTCACTGTGCAGTGGCCACTGCTCACCCTCAGGCTGCTGAGTATCTTTTTAAAAGAATAGTCCCTGTGGCTTTGGATTATTTCACAGCATTTATTTGTCCTTTTTTTTTTTTTCTTTTAAACAGCATATTTTAATTTGTGCCCTTAAACCAGTGAGAGGAGAGCTCTTCTACCAGCCTCCTGTAAAAGATGGCTGTGTGTGCCTGTGTGTTTACGTGTGCGTTGCACATAAATAATCATAGCCTGGAGAAGTACTGCTGGCTTCAGGCGAAGCCACGTTTTTTGCTCATGGCATTATTGAAATTCATCTCCTGCAGACTGTAATTCCTAGAATCCTAGGGAGGGAAGAGAAAAATAGTATCAGGTGTTTTTTCTTTTTTCCTTGTTAGAAGACTATTTAATCTTTGTTGTAGGGTGAGAAGGTGAAGCACCAGACCTCAAAGTAGGCTGCAATAGGATCCTGGCAAAGTTCCCATGTTATAAACTCTGTCCATAGGCAACACTCATTTTGTGCCAAGTTTGCTTAGCTGAAAATGACTGGGCCCAAGTTTCAAAAGTGGATATTTGGCAACAACTAGCACTATATTATTTTGGTCTTAGCGAGGAAAAAAATCACATTGTGGATGACAAGGAAAAAAGTGTTGGGGTAGCTCCTTCTGGGTAAATCGATGCGACTTCATTTCTGTGATGCTGGCCTCCTTTGTAAAGTGGTTTTATATCCCAAGATGAAATGTGTAAGATAACAGCCTGTTATTGCTATCATGAGGCAGTAATAGTAGCATACTCATACTCTTTATGCCGCGCTCATCACCCCACTCTCTAGGATCAGTTGAAGTCCATGGAGTTGTGCCAATTTTCCTTGGCTTATCTGTCTTCCTATCTTGTTTCTCAATTAGAGGAAGTAAATGATCCTTTTGTTTTCATCTCCCCTTTCTTTGGGAAATGTTAAAGAAGGGTTCGAATTGCAGTGGAACTGCATCGCTGGGGAACCAGATGGCCGATGGGGGAGCTGGAGGTAATTCAGGGGCTCAGAGCCGACAGCTGGCTGGATGCACACCGGGGTTCCTGGGGTTCATAAAATCTGGATTTCTTGCCTGCCCACTTCACTGCAGGGCTCCAGCTTTGCAAGCTTGCTGTAAGCCAGAGCACTGGAAGTGGAGGAATCAGGTTTGACTTCCTTGCTCTTCCCACAGTAACACCTGTCTATGATATTTGGCAAGCTCTGAGAATTGTGTTCTAATATTAATTATATGCTATCTCTAGTCTGCCTTCACAAGTATTTTCAATCATTTATTAAAATAATAAATGAATAAGAGGAATAAGTGAGCAGGTGCTGGCCCTTACCACACGTCACCCTCAGGTTATGCCATCTTCTAAAGCATTCAGTGTAAGCCACTGTCAGAGAACCTTTCAGCAGGCTTCCTCATAGTGATAGCTGAGTTATGTGAGGTAATTGAGAAGCAGAATAAATTAGCTCCAAGTTTCTAAGGCAAGATTGCTCCCAGTACCACAACTAGGCTGCCTGAAAAGAACTGGTGTGTCCCATTGCTGTGTACACTCACATTGCTGAACAAGGCACTTGCAGTTGTGGTTTCTCCTTATTTCTAATAATGAATGACGTTCCCAGTATGACAATGTATTTTGGTGAATGCCAGGAGCTTTCCCACTGCCTTGAGTGGGAGTTTACTTTCGATGTACTGAGAAGGGTACGAAGGCCAAAACTTTCCATGGCTGGAGATGTGGGGTACTTTAATTTTAAGGCACCAAAAATCCAGATCTTTAAAGAAGGCACAACCTGGGGGAGGGAAGGCAGTTGTTCAAGTCTTGTTAAAACCTCATCCTGCTGTAGGGTCTCAAGTCTGGCATTCAAAATCATTAGCACTCTTTAAATTTGGCCTAAAAATCCCTATGAAAAGTTACAGCACGTGCTGAGTAACTACTTTTCACAATGTAATAACTTGGCTGTTTCAAAGAGTAGGTTTTAGAAGCACATATTACCAACTAAAGGTTTGCCAAATTTCTTTTTTCCTTTCCAAACTCCAAGTAATGATTCATGGAGACTCATCGATTTTGTTTCTAATAAGGTGCTGTTCTCCTGTTCATGAAACTAAGGGGAAACAGAGTGACACCTTGAAGAAATATGTTTTGTCTAGGAGTTGAGGCATCCAAAGCAATACAAGAAAAGCATTTTGAGATTAAAAAAAACCTACGTGGTGTTATGTTAAAAATTGTATTTTCATGTGATTTTAGCATTTGCAGAAGTTTCAGGTTGATTGCATTGCAGTCTAACATGCTCTGTCTGCAAGAAAGTAAATTAACTAGTTATTTGGTAACACACATGTACCTTGTGTGTGTATGCGCGTGTCTACACATGCATACATCACACTCATCTGAACAACACTAACGGGGGGCTGGGCCCACTGATGTGAGTCAGTGAATTCTCAAGTGGTGAGTTCATTCATGGTTTACTCATTCGTAAAGAGTTATTCATTAACAAAATCACTGCAGGTCCTGATAGACCAAGGACATGCCCACCCTGAATGAGGATGGCAGCATCGGGCCCTTGGTGCCAATTCCTAGCAGCACCCACCTTACGGGATGCTTCTCGGAGCAATCAAGTGCTGGTACATTATGTCTGTAGGGATCACATCTCTGTTCACCCAGACTGGGTTTCGTGCTCAAAAAAAGAGTCCAGAAACCTGAGGAGCACAAAACCCCAGGGAAGTTAAACATGAGGAAGGTTCAAAAATCTCTTTAGTTCCTATGTGAACCAGCCTTGGCTGCTGCAAAGAGAGACTCTTCTCTTCCAGTGCCTTTTCTGATCACTCTAAGAGCAATTACTTGAGACAAGAGTTCAGCTCATCATCTCCTCCTCATTCCTTTCAAGGCTCTGTTAACAAAACCTGACCCAGACCTGTGCAGCTTGCTCCTCTCTTCTCCAGAGTCTGAAAAAAGCCAAGTCTATATCGCTAGTGATCTTTTTTTCTAAGTCTGTGACCAGCCGGGCAGTTTACTTCAGGGTATGATCAGATTCCAAGCCACAGTGTGAAAATGTCAAAGGTCCCTGGAAAATATGTAATTACATTTCAGATTTGGAGGAAACAATTAATGAAATGGAATTTCTTGGCCCTTCTCTCCATCAGATGATATGTAGTAGCTTGCCTGTGAGCCGAAGCCTGAGTACACTTATGGCACAGAGGAGTTTTTATCATTTTAAAACTTAATTATATAGGCTGTAATTAAGCTATATACAAAATGTCTGGTTCTTTGAAGTATATTAATTTTGGGGAAGTTCTCAAGCACCCAGTAGCTGCAGAACAATCATGAAAGAAGACAAGGCTTGAATAATGATGACAGTTGCAAGCCACAAATAATAGGAACAACCTTTCCAAAACAAAGGGTTTCACATTTTCCAAAAGTATGAGCATTATTATTTGTGTGTATTTGCAATTTGTACATGCCTTGGAGGGACTAACCTCAACTATAGTGCTTGAAATAATTGTGGGATGACATAAATGGGCACTTCTCTACTGAGGCAATCGCTTTTCTTGCAGCATGCCAGTTTTTGTTTACTATTCAGCAAACCAAAAAAAAACCCAAAAACCTCTAAGTCTAAAATAACAACCAGGACAGGATATAGGGCATAAATTAATTTGTTTTCTAAAAAAAAGGGGGCGGGGGGATGACACACACACATACACTTATGTGCATGTTTCACGCATGTATTTCTATGTTCCTTGCAATGATTGAGTGGTTCAGGAGGGGGTCTGCCTGTTGCTGTTTTTCTGTACAGTACCTGGCAAGATCGATGTTCCTGCAAGTGACAAATGTATCTAGTGAATTTAGCATTGGAAATGAAAATACCTTCTCATTTGTTTCAGCCTTTACTATGTGGTCTCTATTTTAATAATAGGTTCCCCCAAAACACTTTCAGGCTTAGGTCTGTATGTAGTTGGAGATGAAAGATTTTATTTCTTCATTTAAAGGGCTGCTGGGAGCTTTAAAATAAACACAATTGTCCCTGGGAATTTTAACTATTTCATGTTCTCTTGGCTTACTGCTGTGGTGCATCTGGCAAGCCACCACGCATGGCCCAGAGTCAGGATTTTGGTATCTTCAATTTCCTCTATCGCCTGCTGCACTTGGGTGCCAGCACCCATCTGAGCATGTCTTCTTTTTTCCAGGCTGGTTGACAACAGTGAAATTTAAGCCCCTATCACTAAGTGGGGAGCAGAGAGGAAAGCCCTGCCTCTCTGAATGAGGGAGCCGTGCTACAGGCAGATGTTCATTTTGCAAATAGCTGTGCTGTTTAGGACACAGCTTCCCACTCTAGCTGCTTTTATTCCCGCTCACCACTGGAGGTTTGCAGTCCCACGAATCTGCTAGCAGAAGAAATGAGTTGTGCTTTTCCTATGCTGCTTCAGGCAAAATCCCTGCGCTTAGCCTGTGTGGCAAAGAAAGATGGTTTGTGGGCCCTTGAATGCCTCTCCCTGTGTGAAGAGGCTTCCCAAGCATGCCCAGGATCCTTCCAGGGATTCAGTTTCCCATCGCCAATACTTGTTGTGAAGCCTTCTCTTTACCTACCTCTTTCCAGAAAGGTTGACTCAAAATAACTTGTTTTCATTTGACTTCCTCGGAAACACTGGGAAAGCTTTGTTAAGCTGTGGGCTTTATACATAGTTCCCACTGTAAAATCAAAAGCAAGGTTTTTAGTCAAATGGGAGTCTCCTTAAAAATGAACCCAGGTACAGAGTAAGGAATCTTTCCTCTTCCCTTCTGTCTGTGGGAACCATCATTTTTCTGCTTGCTCACAGCAACAGGGAAGTTAATGGACTATTCCTGGCTTTCTTAGACACATTTCCTAAAGGCAAGTTATAGCCTGGGAAATTGGCTGTCAAGCCAATAAAATCATGTGGTTGCATTACGCCTTTTTGCATTTACACAGGCTTAGAAACGGAGATAAGCCTGGTGAAGTGGAAAACTCTGTATTTTAGAAACAGCCATTTATGTTTCTTTATTTTTCTTTCTTCCTTTCCTTTCTAAGGGAATTTTGGGGCCTGCCTTGATGTAGAAAGGCAAAATACTATCCAAAACTTTGACTTTAAACTAGAAGGGTGAGATCTTGGGGATGCTTCTGTGAATTCAGGTCATTGCCTTAATATGCACACCTTCAAAGAGGAAAAATGTTCTCAAAGAAGAAACTTAAATAATCTCTTCAACCAAAAGTGCCCATTAGATATATTTCCATGGATTTCAAAGTCCTTGTATGTTAACTTTATTAAAACAAGCAAGTCTGCAGTACCACACTGGAGGTTTATTGTACATTAAGAGTCGCATTGGGGCAGCTGTCTACATGCAATCCAAGTAGGAATGCACTTCATGTTTCTAATTACAGACAATGAGCAATTAATGTGCTGAAATGGAATGAAAGGGAGGCACTATTTACAAACCCCTGCTTCTTTCTCTCCCTGCAACCCATAAATCACTTTAAAAAATTGAGGAACAATTCAAAAATTGCTCAGAAGCTGGAGGAAGTTAATAATAATAACGGGTCTGTGCACATTGCAGAAAACCTCTTGTTTTCATGGCAGCAAGCAGGAATTCTCAGACCCGGGTACACGTCCACCAGCAGCGTCCCGCGATGTGTGTCTCTTGGGCTGTAGCAAATAATCCAGGCTTTTAGATGAGTGTATAAGAATCTAAACACTTTTAGCTCCCCTTCTAATTGGAATTATGTAATTTTAGTTTCCGTGGAGGGAGGTTTTGAAAGGGACAAATAGAAGGCAAGCACCCTTTCTTTTTTTTTTTTTTTTTTTTTTTAATTGCCTCTAATATGTTGTTACTTGCAGAGGTAAAAAACAAGCTTAAAGTCTTGCTGTGCCAGGAATGTCTAAATACCCAGTTAAAGCAGTGGTGCTGCAGTAGCCTGGACTGTCTATGGACATAAGGCAGACAAGGCTCGCAGGTACAGGTAATCTTGTTTGTTAGGTCAACTCCTACAGCTGGAACAGCTTTTGGGCACACAGACCCACGTAGAAAAGTCTCGTGTGCCTGAAAATGTGATTATTTTTTCCAGTCATTCTAATTCGTCTAATTAAGGTTTGTGGGAAGAGTTAGCTTCTTTCTCTGGCAAACAGAAAGTAGAAGTAAATAATACATTTGAAAATGGTAGGAAGTATCTAGCTGGACAATCTGTATTTCTGACCTACAGAATTTCATTATGTGTTGGAGCACAAGGCTTCTAACAGTGTGATTACAGTGTGCTGTCCAGAAAATAGCTCCTTGGTCTTGCTTCAGGACATGTGAATTTACTAGCCTCTGGCAGTGAATCCTGGGCCATTGGCTATTTGCTCTCATTGCTGAGTACCATTGTCTTCATCTGAATGGGTCTGGTCTCACCTCTGCCCACTGCCTTTCACTCATCCCATTGACAAGGATAGTATAATGACATATAACAACCCAGGAACTGAGCCTGTAAAAACTTACTGTGGAATGAGTGTTGATTTTTCGTGAAGGAAATAGATGATGGCTTTTAACCTCCTTTCTTAATTTCCCGTTGTGTTTCTCGTCATTTTTATTGAATGGCATGAACTTATGTGACTTTGCAAATACCTGACCTGAACTTAGAGCTGATCTTCATCAAAAATTTTATCAGTGGTTAGGAAGAAGAAACTATTTCTAATGGCTTTACAGCAGATTAATTCAGGGATTTTTCTAAAGGCTCGAAGGACAGGGCTAGGTGGCTGACTCCACCAAGTAGAAGGTTTGGAAGTAGGTTTTCTGCAAGACGGCAGCTTGTGTGCGGGACAAAGGGATTCTTGGCATGCAGAAACCTAGTATTGGATCTATCCCTAGTGATCTCAGAGCTGGAAGGGAACAAGCAGAGAGCACAAGTTCATAGTGACTGTCCAAGTTGGTTGAGTTTTTTCAAAGTAAATGTGTTGTGGTTGGAAAATGCTGATGTGTCAAATCTGAAACATCTTACAATAAAGGGTCGGTTTCAGTCAATTTTTCATCTGAAGAAAAAGCAAGGTAGCAAAGCTCAAAATTGTCAAACCAAGTATTTTTGGCATTTTTCAGATAAATATTATGGCTTTCCCATCTAAAACAATATGTTGTATAGAAATATATTCTCATTGTAGAAAAATATTGGAAAATGGTTATGTGTCCAAATCCTCATGAAACATTACAGAAATGAAATATTTCAGTTATTCTAAATTATTTTTTAAACTTTCACAGCACACAAAATTGCCAAGGTTTTCATCAGGACTCATGATGGGAAATAATTTCAATGCGTTAAACATTGTAAGTTCAGTCAAAATTGATTCTCAGCATGTTCAAAGTCATCTTGCAACATTACTTCTTTCAATCCAACAGTACAACGTTAGGTTGAGGTCAGCAACGTCAGAAGCTTCTGACTTCTGGACTTTCTGCTTTGAGCGTGCTCTGGCAGTAGGGAAAAATCTTTGTCCCATCCTAGCGGAGTAGGTCTACTTTGTTTTAAGCCTGCTGTTCTTGCAGGCACAGCGCTTCAAGGGCCTGTTTTGGATGCCCTGTAGGAAGAGGTGTAGATCAGTTCTCTCAAGGCAAAGGAACTGCTGTTTCAAGCAGAAGCCATCAGGGCCACAGCCTGCTTTGCTCTTTGTTCCTTTCTTGCTTTGTAGACACTGAAGCTCTTGACTTGTAGCACATGGTTGTCATCTAAGCTGCCAGTGGACATCCTCATTGTCCTAACCCAGAAGGAGATTTTTTTCCCCAGTGCCTAATGTCATTCATGCAAGGAAGAAACATTAGAGAAACACAGGCTTGAAGCAGTCCACTTGGCTGACAGCAGAGAGCTGAAGTCAGCAAGAGAGACGAAGAGGCACCAGATGGTCTTGGGGATTGCATCCTGCTGCAGCATGGAGCTGGGGGGAGAGGAGAACCACCCTGTCCAGTCATTGGTATGGGGGCGACCTGTCACTCATGACAGCACTTTGCCCTTCAATAGATAGTTTTAGCAACTGGGAGAGCTGCAAAGGCAAGTTCCTCTCTGTTGGACTTCTGTACTTGGCCAGGTGGGATAGGTGAGCCTTGTCCCCAGCTGGAACTGTCTGGGCTTGGCCTGCTAAACCAAGCTTTGACCTTGGTAATGCACACAAAACTCCGCTTTGGGGGTTCTTCTTTGCAGTTTCTTTTACTCCAAGTCTAGGTCATCAGAAAAGGGGTGGGTTTGTTCCAGCAATAACCTGGTAAATCAACAGCTCTTCACTCTGAACTAAAAAATTAAAGGTTAAGCAAAAGGGCTGGGGGGGGAATGTGTTTGGGTTCTGTTTGCTTGCTTTTATAATGCTAAATTTAGCTAGGACAGACACTTAGTGGTGGTCTTAAGGGAAAATGGTCTGTTAAAGTATCTCAGGAACATTGTTTCACTATAATCAGTTACACAAGTTTAATAGCTAGAAATGGTTTCAATATTACATTTTTTATTTAAATAATAAAACCATATGTTAGTGGGATAACATCATCAGGAGATAACTCGGTGCAGGGAACTGTTACTTTGTTTTGGAATTAGATTAAGTCATAAATAAATACTACTTTGTCTTTAAGTTAGAAAATTGTTCCCATCCAAACAGCCTCTTAAGACATTTTCCACCTGTTAAAGGACATGTAGTATCGGGAGTCTTTCATAAGAGTGGAAACTGGCTCAAACTTTCAACGGGTTTGTAAAAAATAAACCAGCGTTGATTTATGAGTTGAACTATGACAGGGAACATGTAAGCAAATAAAAACAATGAACTGAGAAAAAAGCAAATATACTGTTGATTTGGCACCACATGAATCATACAGGCAAATCTGAGAGGAATAGGAGGAATGAGCTTCAGAGTGATGGATTGGGAAAGGGGATCTGATCCCTGGGTAATGAAATGTGAGGGGGTCTTGCCTTATGCTATTGACCTAGAGGTAGCCTGGAGGAAAGTGATTCCTTCTGACTATACAGTGTTAGTTAAAACAATCCCCTGGGCTCAAATATCAGCTATTAAAATAAATTCAGGAGACAGAGGAAGCGATGTTTATAAGTTGGAAGTTTGAGCTGCTTTTTAAACCATTGTGGATCTACAGATTCTGAACTGGAAACATGATACGGCGGGAAGAGGGCAAGAGGAAATGACAAGAGGGTAAACTGGGGGTGAGGTGGTAAAGAGCATGGACTTGGGAGGAAAAGTGGTCTTTTTGGGGGTAGAGGAAAGAGGCATTCTTGCAGGGTGAAGCAGAGAACCTCCCTACGCATATTCTTACTTCACCTTCTCCATTCAAAGTGCCATGGCTGTATATGAGGATGCCACAAAAACTCAGACATCCCAAAGATAACAAGGGCTTACAGTACATCTGGGTGTGTTTGGATTTTCAACCATAATTATAAGAGTTGGTCACTATTTTCCAACAGAACATTTTTCCTCCAGAAATTATTTTCACTGAAACTGAGGTCTTCCATGGAAAAATGGATGCATCGTAGTTCGGGGAGGGCGGGCGGGGGGGAGATTGAGCTATTTATTTAATCAGTAATAAAAACAAGGATGTTAACATCTAATAGCAACCATTCAATTTAATTGCAGCAGTAGCAGCAACACCACCACCAAAAGAAATCCGTAACAACAAAAGAAATCTTTTAGTTGACCACCGACCAATTTTGGTTTTGGAACAAGAGCATTTTTTTATAATAGTGGCATTTCCCTTAAGTGATCACTTGAGTTTCTGCACTACTCCAAAGCATTTTTGGAAAACTGAAACTCTAATTTGGGTAGCAGCATGACCCAAGCATTATGGCAATGCACTTGAAATGGCTTCGCTTCTCCTCTCTGACATTACCCTGTGATGTGATATACAAACAAGTTGCTTTTCCTGCTGTACCTATTTATTCCAGCCTGGAAGCTGATTAAAGTGGAGGATCATTCACTCTTCTGCTGAGTGAATACTGTTATGTGTACTGATCTTCTTTTGGTTTCTAACTTATATATATATATATAGGTCTATATTTACCTAAGCTGTAAAAATGTAAGTAGGAAAAGTTATTAGTGGGTTTGGTCTGCTTACAGTTATTATCTTGCTTCTCTAGCAGGTGGATTTGATTGTTATTCAAAATAATACAGTGAGCCTCAGAGTGTCAGAGTTTTCTTTTTCTTCTCTTCTTGATGCTAGAGATGTCCTGTGGCTTTTCCAAATGACCTTCCACCATTTAAGATTTTGCTCATGCCTGATAATGACACACAAGCAAATCCCCATCTGTTCACATATACATGCCTATCATACCTTTTCTTGTATTTAATATTTCCACACAGTTGCTCCAGTAGGAGAGTCTCATGCTGAGACTCACCTCATCTATTCCTCTGCAATTTATGAGCAGGATTGGTGCCTGGAATTTCCCAAATTGCTGGGTGAAAGACAGACTCAGAGACCCTTGTATACAATTCTGAAAAAAAATGTGAAAGGCAATGAAATCTGAGCTCGGGCTTTCAGAGACAACTTGACAAGTCAATTGCCCTGTTAGGAGTTGACAACAGTGACCCTGATAGTAGAAATCATCCGTTTCCTCTGGTTTAATTTATCACTGCAGGATTCTGAGTAGCTGCTCAGTAGCACAATCTTCAGATACTGATATAGCATCAATCCCAAATAGGACAGTTTGTGAAGGGAAAGTTTACAGTCCTCAAAAAAACTTCCCCGCCCCCCCCCCCAAAAAAAGCCCCAGCAATGCACAACATATTTACTGTTCAGAGCTGAATCTGATATATGTAAAACCTCACATTTTAAAATCCCCTACACAATATTGATGCTTGTCCATGTTGTTGCTCTCTTCTTAGGCAATTCAAACAATGTTCTCAAATAATTTCATTTTAGAAATGTAGAGAGCAACATTCTCAGTCATTCAGAATTAAAGGTTGAACAAAAAAAAAATCCTTACAGAGTATGTCTGGGGAAGAATACTCAAATAAAAGAATTTGAATTTGCTTCAGTAGCATACAGACTACTTTTTTCGTTTCAGAAACCACTGATAGGAAAGATGTTTAGTCTTGGGGGCCTGTTCATGAAGCTCGAACATTTTGCGACAGTATTTTCACAAATGTCACCAGAAGTACTTTTGCAGTCGTGCTGCTTTCTCAAGATGCCAGGGAGAACCATCAGGAGGGAGAAAAAAGGAGGGGGGGAGGAGAGGCAAATGTACTTGAAATGTTTTCCTTTTATGATTTTTTTGTTTGTTTTTTTTTTTTTTTTAAATCAGAAAGTAGATAAATCACAGATACCAATGAAAAATTTTAAACTGGACATTCGGTCTTGTCTGGTGTGTCTCCTGCATCTCTCCTGAGCCACCGAGCTAGGGGACTGCTGCTTAAGCTCAGTCTGGGTACCACTTTCTTCATGTCGCTAATCCAGAACATATTTCACAGGTGAGAAGTTGACCCCCAAGGATGTCAGAAGGGCAGAGGTGATTTAGAAGTCTGCTTTATGCTCTTAAATTAGGAGCCTATGCTCCCTATATGGTCGGTAAGTGCACCACTCCTGGAAGTGCTCTGAATCATTTCAGCCTAGCTCACTCCACTGGCTATAATGGAAGCCTGAGCTCTTAATATAGGCATTGAAATTAGATGTTTTGAGTTAGATGGGTGTATACCCCCCCTAGTGCAGTGCATTCAGATTTATACAGGAAGTCTGTGGCAGAGGCAAGAATTGAACCCAGCTTTCCTGTGACCATCTCTTTATTCCCAAGCTTCCAGTTAAACTGTAATCCATCTTGAACCACTTACTGGAAATAGTTCCCTAAAAATAAATTGAAAGTCTAAGTGATCAGGAAGTTTACCTAAACTTCAGAGGCAGGTTAATATGAGAGTGCTTTGTACTGACTCATTGGACTGGCTGCTCTTGCAGAGTGCAGAGCATTACGGGTGCTCACTGCTCCTGCGCAGGATTACTTAATTAGTCTGCTCCTGGAGATCAGTCATTCCTGCAAGATATGTCCTTCAAAATCTCACCCATTTGGCCTCATGAAAAACAGACATCAGTGAGATTTGGGCAAATGATTTAAAAAGAGGAATAGAGGGTCTCAGACGAGAGAGGGCCACTTTGCATAAAGTACTGAAAAGTGTCTTATCCGAAACACATTGCAAACTTAGATTTAGTTCTTCAGCAGCTGGAGGAAGAGATGTCCACAGCTCATGCGTGGCAGCTGATGGGAGAAGTCTCCCTATAGCCAGCAGGAGGGTGATGTTTCTTGCCAAGCCCTTGTGACCAGGAAGGAGGTTTGTAGCCTGTCTTGGTGTTCCTCTGGCAGGGCTGAGTGGGGGCCAGTTTTCAAGGTGGCTTTTTATGCCAGTGGTGTTACCAGTAAGTGGCTTTGGAGTGGGTCTGCTGGGAGAAATCAGCCTGTATCAAAGGTTTAACAAATTTGAGAGGTAATTTGGCCTCTTATACTTGAGCTGTTTTACTCCTGAGTACAATATGTGGGCTACTAACAGATGAGACTGTTAAATAAGGTGACGGGACAAAAGTTAGCTGACATAATTAAACTGCTATATAATTTTTACAGTTTGGGTTTGAGTTTGGGGTTTTTTGGTTGGTTGGTTGGTTTTATTAAACTCAGCTTGGCATAGACTCAGAGCAAATGCAGGGAGGTGTGCATTAACAGCAGAACAACCTGATCTGATGTGGAAGGTCTTGGGGTTGCAAATGTGCTGCCGCTGGTCCCAAGCTCTGGTCAAGTGGTCTCAGGTCTCCCGTGAAGCCATGGCACAAGCCTGCACCTGCCCCTGGGACTGGTGCTTGTGGTAGGGGTTTCAGTTAAGAGTTTGGGTGCAAGGAGTCCCTGTGGTCCGTGAGAAACCCTGATGGCTGTCAGCGGTCTGTCGGTTGCAACATAATGTGTGGAAATCATGGATCTGCACCGTGTCGTTTGCTGGGTGATGTCAGGACGTGACTCCTGCAGCCACCGACAGGAGTGCAGAAACCAGGAGCTGCAGAACCGGCTTAAGGCAAAGAGTGTTACAGGTCATCTGCTTTTGCAGAAGGGATCTGTGATTTTTGAGTTTTGCCCCTGTTTAGGTGACAATTTTATAACACATATTTTGTTTTGAAATTACATGTATATGTAGATATATGCTTGTGTGCACATGCATGGGTGCAATATATTAAGATTATTGAATGCAGAAATACATGAGAGTTTAAATTCTAGTGAGGACACTAATTTCATTACATTTTGTGGTTTCTGTCTGGATGGGAATCACAGATTTCAGCTATACAAGGGGGGAAATGGTCACTTGTGCTTCATCCAGAAGCAGAGCTGTCCTTTTTAAAGAGAAAATTTTAAACCAACTCTATCCGGTCTGAGTATGTAAAGTCAGACATTGCCTAAAACTGGTTGGAAAACAACAAAAGGGGTTTTTTTTTTCACCCTAATGTACCTAAAATCTTCATGGGAATGTTTACATTAGACAAGTGCCTGCCAGCTTTGCAAGGACAGTTAAATCCATCTTGGGGGACCTTGTGTACCACTGAGCCTATAGACTGAGATAAGTTCTCATCCAAGTACGATGTGGAACCTATTCCTTACATATAGGAAGCAAAGTGGTCTTGTTTTCAAGGATGCTACATATTGGTGTCCAAGGGAGATCTAGAAACTGGGACGTGAAGGTGGCGTTTTCATGGTTTATTCAACACCACACAACCCCATCCTGATAAAATAGAAGCCCCCCGCTGAAGGTAATGTGAAACATACCTGAGCTGGAAACCTCTAAATCTGGACCAGAAAAATGCCATTCCCCATGTTTCCTCCATGGAGAGATGTTGTAGATTATTTTTTTTGTTTCCTATTCTCCTCTAGGGAGCATGTGGAGAGCCAAGGGTGAGCTCCCCAAGGGCAGCTGCAGCTGGCACCCTCCTTCCCACGGCCCGTGGGGATGAAACTTTCTGGTCGGCAGTATCTGGCCATATTTCCCTCTATAGCAAGTCTGTTCCTACCTGCTTCTAAAAAACGGAGACGTGTTAATATTGCCTGATGTTTCCCTACCACTCTATTTTGGCCACACCTTCATGGCAGGATTGCAACATGTAGACGTCCAAAAGGCAATAAATGGGCTTCGCCATCGCTGGGGCATATGTATGTAGGTATGTGTATAAAGGAGTATGCAGCGTTGTGCTGTGCTGCTTGCAGCGTGTCTGTGTTTCTAATCAAAGGCAATGGTCCACCTGGAGAATGGCCCTTTTACCTGGCGAGCAATGACACGGGTCAGGACTGCAGGAGAAGTCTGTGTATGAGAGAGAGAAAGATGGACATGTGGGGATCAGTGGAAGAACAAAACAGATAAAAAAGGAATGAGGGCAGTGGTGTTTAATTTGGGCTATGGGAGTAACTCTCCAGAGACAACATCATTTTTCTAATCTTAGACTTCCTTGGGAGACCTATACGTCTGTACATATAGGTTTATGCACAAAAGCACGCTCACACAAAAAAGAAAAAGCACCCACAGCACTTAGTAACCCCTCTGCTGAGGGCTGCACACAGCTCTCTTCTAAGGTTTAAACCTGCTCATGATAAATGTGCTGTTATTCTGGCTGCAGATTTTTATTTCTGGGGATATCAATTGAATTCTTATTATGAAAGCAGAAAATTGGAGTTACATCTGGTGACTGACGCATGTGACAGTATCACTGCGAGGAATTCCAGTTTCCTGAAGCTTTTCAATTAACTTGGTGCACTTTTCCTCAGGTGCTACGCGCTCAGTTTTTCAGCATGTGCCTGCTTCCAAGTTGTAAATCAACGAGTAGGTTATTGTACTTTCGTAGGAGCTCTTGTGCCAGTAAAATGAAACAGCAAATAATAAACCCCAAGGAGATTTATATAGCCTGAGTTGATGAAACGATTACTTTCTCATTCCTAGGCTCGCTCCGAAAGGCAGGTTAAAAATAACTCAAAATTTACAAGAGCCTAAAACTGAATCTGAAAAGTACAACCTCAGCAACTTATTGGCTTCGGCCTAGCGAGTGCCAGATTTACTGTTTGCAATTTCTTCAACTTGTTGGGTCATTTTTTTTTTTTTTTTTTTTTTTCAACTGCCCCCTCCCCAGGTTGATGACAAGCCTTGGCAAAAACATCTGTGCAAATAAAGCAGGGGAAAGAGTGAAGGAACCTGGCAAAGAGCCCCTTGTGTCTGCTATGGCAAAAATGTTTTGATAAAAGCATCCTTTCCCCCAATAGCCTGAAGTCTCCAGGGGTCACATCTCACGTGGCTGATGAAGAGCCTGCTTGGGTTATGGGTGCCAGGGGCCTCAGCCAGGCTCCCCAGTCTCCTCGCCACAGGTAGTTTCAGCAAGGGGCTGAGAAACCTCCCCTGTGCTGAGGTGAATGAGGAGCCCAAACCCAGGCAGGGTGGTAATGTCTCCCCCGGGGCTCCAGTCTCTGTGCCCCGTGCTGTTAATGGCTTGTGCGTGGTGACTTTTTTCATGCTAAATGCCTGCACAGTAATGGGAGTAGAGGCTAGACCTGGTCTCTGCAGAGCTGTCACCATCTGAGCCTAATCAGGAGCAGCTGAGCCTGACCCATGGAGCACTACTGCAGACGAGGACCTGGCATGAAGGGTACATGTAAGGCTTTACGTAGCAGGGGCCTAATACTCTGACAACAGGACTGTACAGCAGTGAGCCGAAAGGATGCCAGGGCATCAGCAAAATGCTTGCGATCAGCATGTCTTAGACCGGGGCAGGGCAGAGAGAGATGAGCAGTGATTTGGGAGTGATGGGAGGACTAACCGCATTGCTCCAAAGGACGCATGTTGTTTTTATCCTGACCTGATACATCGGCTTGATAAATGCTCTGCTGACAGCATCAGGATTAAGCTGACAGCACTTTCCATTCAAGACACGTGGGGAGGTCCCACATTCAGCTGAAGCGCTTGAGGTCAGAAAGCAACAGGTCAGTGGCTGTATCCCTCTGTCCCTGATGATGATGGCACAGCCCTGAAATACTGCATTGCCCCTGCTTTTTGCTCCGCTGGTACTAGTGAATAAGCCCAGCAGCCTCTCCTCTTGCAAAACTGAGGTGCCTTCATGTCCTGGTTGTCCTCTTCCTCTGTTTGAGCTTCCTGAGTGCCTGAGAACGAGTCTGTCCTCTTCGTGAGTCGTTCCTGACTCACTGCTGTGCTGAGAGCATGCCATCTCCCCACGCACCTGGGGACAAGCAAAGGCAGTTGCCTTTGTGTGACCCCCAGACTTGACCACAGGGGTGCAGACCCCTTGGAAGCCACCCCCTGCTCTGCTTCCTATTGAGACCTCCCAAGGAAATGGTGACATGCTCCAAAGCTCCTCGTCAGGGAACAGCTCAGGGGTTTACAGCCTGTAAACAATGGGTTTTTTCCTCTTCTTCCTCTTCTCCTGGAACATGGGCAAGTGAATAACGTGTTTCAGATTGATGCAGCAAATCCTGCCTCTTTGGCTCTGCATCGCACCGTGTGCCATCTTGTACCTCTGATCCCAGCAGGACCATGATGGCCAGCCGGGGCACGGGCACCTCCCTGTCAAAGGCTGCTGGTGAAAAAAGCTTTAGTCTACATTTTCCTGTTCAGCTTTTGTAGAGTTCATTCTAAAGGCAGGGGGGAAATGAAGAGATGTGTTTGTTTTGTAGCCACAGAGATATTTTCGTCATAAATCAGGAAGAACAAAAGAACATAAAAGTGGGCTGTGAGATGGGGGTAGGAGACCTTGGTCCTTCCAATGGAAAGTTCTTCCCCCTGTCTCCCAAAAAATCTCTACAAACATGTTTGGTTTTTTGAAAAGACTTTTTTTTTTTTTTAAACCGAGGACAATGTCAATATGTTGCTTTCAGCTGGCGCTGTGACTTCCCTAGTGTTGTGTTCCCTCCTCAACTGGAGGGTGTTCCCCAGCTATCGTCAGGCCCCATCTATCAGTGCCACAAATCTTCAAATTAAAAATAGTGGCTAAAATAAATAATGATATGCATTTTAATGGACCAATTACCCTCTGAAGGTTTGCATGTGATTCTTATTTTCTATGTTATATAAAAGCTAAGGGTGGGATTTTCAAAACCACTCAGTGCTGGCCTAATTCCGCTCCCATTGAAGTCAATGGGTCTTTCTTACCCTTGACTGTAATAGGAGCAGAGTTAAGCCAGCACTGAGTACTTATGAAAACCACATCCTAACTATGCTCCCAGACCTCACCCATATTTCTGCTTTCATGGCATGAAATTTGTTTTCATCATATTACATGTGCTGGAATGCTGATGTCTAAGGGAAGCTACTAGGGATTCAGTTCAATATTAATTCTGACTGGGCTTGGCTTTGTGGGTTACAGCTAAAGCGTTCCTGTAAGTGCAGCATAGAGGCTCATCACACAAATAACGTCAGTGGTGTTAGGACAAGTCAGAGCTGGGCCAGGCCCTGACTTGTTCCAGGTGCTCAGGGTTTAGGGAAGGCACAGGAAGTACCTTGTTCTTCCAGCAGACACCTCCTGCTTGGACCAGACTCCTCCACTAGCCACCTCGGTACCTGTGTCCTAGCTCCTGGAGGAGGCAAGTCTGCTGGGAGCGTTTCTGGGAGGACTATGCCTAAAACATGTATGTTGCTATTCTCATGGAAGTCAGTGTCCCAGATCTGCTTTCTTGAGCAAAGGTCCTCAGCTGTGGGTCCCTGGAGCTTTGTTGACTTGAGTCAGGACCGGTCTTCTGAGAACAATGCTGGGAAACAACTTGGGGGGGAGGGGGGGCAGTCAGATAATTGGTCTTTCCACACAATACCATCTGCATAGAAGGTATCTGTTTACTCAGAAATGCCAGTTCTTCATAGAGAAGTGCCAGATTGCTACTCTCTGTGAGCTTGGTAATTTTTTTTTCTTTGGGCTGTGTATTGATTGTTTTCCATTTTTCTCTTTTTTTTTGCTTATTTGATGTGTGTGAGGAGAGGTCATTTGCAGTTGCTATAAAAGTTCTACTTTGATTCTCAGATTCTTGATAAAAAGTTGACATCTGTTCTATTCTTTTATGGAAAAAAACCCCAAACCCCAGCCCCAAAAACCAACAAAACAGTTCCCTAATCTTGCCCCTTAATGTCACTGTAGCACATTGCCCATCAGGCATGCTGACAAGATCCTGTATTTTCTGCCTGAGTTAAATTGGAAGCGACTGCAGAGGGGGGAGGTGGCTGTACCAGGTGATTTGCTTGTGCTCAGCAGCAGATGGGATGGTGATGGATCCCATCCCAGTGACCTCCACCATCTCCGCATTTTGTCAGGAACCTGATGGAGTCTAAAATGACTCCACCAGTGAAAACAGCATAGAGGAGAGCTCCCACCCCAGTCTCCATATCCTAGAGATCAAACCAACTGGAAAGAGCTACAATCTCTTTCTCCGTGGCCAAGAAAGTCATTTTATGTTCCCTGCACAAGCTGGACTGATCTTGGCCCACAGATGATTGTTGCTGTCGATCCAGATCTCCCAAAAGGCTGGTGTATTTTCTTGCTAATAAATGTCCCACAAATGTTTTGAATTTCTGGACTCATTAGGGCTTAGGGAGGCTATTTGTCAGGACCAAAGACGTCTTCTACAATAAACCAGCAGCTGTCTGCAAAGGGTGAGGAGACATTTGTTGCTGTGAGCTGAGTCTGCTGTCAGCAACCAGGCCCCTGACCAGCCCTAGTAAATGTTTTATTGATTTAATATTAAATTAACTGCCTGGGCATAAGGAGTGCATTATTTTTAATGGCATTCTGATATTAGGGACTGCAGTTTGCTAGAATGCACCTGTAAAATTAGTATCCCCTAGTATTCTGCAGGAACCATAAAATGTAATGCTCTTTGTGTGCAGCACTCTGAAGCTTGACATGGGTAAAGTTACATGGCGTTTGCTTGCCGCCTATCTGATGGCTGTACCAATTCCTGCTGTGAGAGGAGGAGTTAAGTCATGTTGGAAGGCTTACTCCAAGTTCATCTCTTCTTTGCTCTGAAAAGGGATAAATGGAGCCCGTGAAGCCTGTGTCCTAATCCCAGAGTATCCTGTCTGACCAAGCACAGTAACTCATGGAAGCTTGTACACAGGGCACTTGTAACAGCAGGGCACCTTCTGTAGGCAGTCAGTGTTGGAGCAAACAATTTTCCCAATTTTTTTTCAGTAAATCAAATAAAGAAAAGAAAATTACAATTAAAAAGTATTGTTTATTCAGCCCCAAATGTGCCACTCTGGAATTTGCCTTTTTTTTGTGAAAGAAAAGGCATTTGGAAACAAATGCAATTTGAAATTTAAACACACACACACATTCCTTAGTGTAAGAATGAAAATATTTGCTAATTTTGGAATTCATGTCACTTTTTTTTTAAACTGGACTATGAAATTAACAGAGGAAAAATTTCATCCCAAATAAAAAAAAATTGTTCAAATAACATCGCCCATCTGTAGTTCATATCATTCTTTACCTCTGGAGAATGGGCCACAAAGAAAGCAAATGCGTCACTAGGAGCACACGGCTTTCCTCCCTCTGGGTAGTGCACAGCAGCAGTCACCGCATCCCTCCAGCAGTGATGCTCAAGGTAGCTGAGAAGGTGCCTTACAGCACTGTTTTTAGTTCAAGGAAACACACCAGGGATGTGTCCATGCATCAGTTTTACCAAATACCATAGCAGTTTGCGTAAACTCAGTGGCATTCATGAGTGCTCAGATCATGGTCAATGGAGACACTTTTTACATAAGCTTTGCTATCTAGTGGAAAAGTTGCTTTTGGTTCCTGCCAAGTACTGCAGCCTGTTTCCATGTGATGATCTCTTGTTTTTATCAAGTTGTCCTATTCAAGTACAAAGAGAGAATTTTTCTTATGCCAATAACATGCACCTTGCTGCTCTACAATTACCATTGATCTTGCTTAAAATTACAGTGATTGCTGTTTTGCTATGGCAACCTTTTTCTTTTTGTTAAAATGCGTACCTAGTAGATGTTGCATTTGATTTTATTAAGGTTGTAAAAATGCTACATTTGAGCTGTTTATATTTTTTAACTCCCTCAGAAATGGTTAATTACAAAGTCAAATCTTTTTAAATGGCATTCAGATAGGGATTCTCGGAAATCCCAAGATTTCTGAGAAGTTTGTTTCACATTGATTTCACAGCGATGAATCACAATGCTGAAACAATAATGGATCCAAGACAGATGGACAAGCATAAAACCATGATCTTAGTACTCCTAAGTACTCAGTTATAAAAATAAAACCCTTAAATTAGAAGTTTAGAATGTTAGGGGATGAGGTAGGATACCAAATTTTGCAAGTTTTGTCATTAAATTAAAGTCACTTTAAAAACTGGAGACCTAAGGGGCTGGACTTATAATCGAGTGACCAAGTGAATTTCAAGCAGCAGCTAAGAGTATGACAGCAATCTGAGTGGGTGGATCGCGATCGGCAGGATTTGATATAATGCGTTTTTCAACTGCTTCTTTAAATACAAGATCACTCTCTTTGTAAATCTTGTTTGTAAAGCCGCTAATGAACTCTGTTTTCTGATTGCTTTCTTGGATATATCAGTGAGTGAAATCCATGTTTTATTACTCCTAAGGCAAACGTTGACAAGAAATGTTTATTTTTTGTTGTGATTTTTCAGAGGAAATAAAAGTTTCCTTCCAAAAACCTGAAAATGTCACTGAACTTACTTTTTCCTTAGAGTTTTGGGGGACCAAAAATCAAATGTATCTTCTCTAGGGAAAAAGATGGGAAGACAGGACAGAAAACTGAAACATAATTTAAGAGATCAGTCATCGTCTGCAGATATTGTTGATTCAACAGACATAGTTTCTGTAGGAAGTTTCAAAAGAAAAAGGTTCATGAGCTCTCCCTGTGAGAGACCTCTTTTGTTTTGATAGTTGTGACCAAGTCACAATGAATTTATCAGAAGAGAAAGTCTACCCAGCACCTCTCCCTGGCTCTGAACCATGTGGGTGCACCAAGGGCATAGAGAAAACCATGTAGAGTAGATCTGCATAAAGGTTCCTATTAACTTCAGTACAGACTAGATCAAGACAACCTCTAGTTTTTTGTATCATGATGTCGGTGTTAACCTTCCTCCTCTTCTGCCTGTTTTCCCTTGTGTTCTTTATGACACTCATTTGCCACCTTTCACGTAACACTCAGAGGTGAACAGTTTGTAAGAGGGCCCAAATTTTGTATGTAGGGCCATTTGCACAGGCTTTGCAAAGATGTGGCACCTCAGTGCTAGTTTTAGGAGCTCTTTATGAGCGACCAGCCCATTTTGTGCTGGCTCTTAGCTCAGCTTTGAGACTGAAGATTAGGAAATTATACAAAAGGTGGGTGACTGTTGGATGATCGCTTTTTAGTTAACAAATACAGATAATTCATTGCCCAGGCAACTTGAACTGACGGAGTCAAACCATACTTTTTTCAAAGGATGTAGTGGATTTACTTATTCCTGTTTTTGTGTTTGATTTACTACCACATGATTTCATTACATAAGAACTTAAAATGGGGATTTCTGCCAAGCAACTTTAGGCAAGGCCTATATTCCACAAATCCCTAAATTTGAGGATAGTGGGTGGGGGAATCATCATATTTTTCTAGCAGATGTCCATTCTGCCTGTGGACTAGAATTTGGGGCAGTCTGTTATTAGCGTTGTTGCTTTAAAACCCTTGTAAAATTATGTTTATTTTCCTCCCATTAGATAATGAACTTGAATTTTTCCATTCAGTGAAGATGATGATAACTTTAATAACTACTAATTCTCTAATTAATAACAACATTGAAGGGAATAAAGGAGGAGCCTTCAAACAGGCAGTGTTTCAGGCTTGAACTGGTTTCAAATTCAGACAAGGTTACTTGGAGCTCTCTCTTGCCCTCATCCAACGTAAGGCCACACAGCTCATGTTTGTTGGTATTTTGAAGTAGATAAAAATGTGCAAGGTTACTCCCTTTAACTACTGGATAGAAAATCCGTATCCTAATAGCTCAACTGTCCAGGTCATGTTAAATTTCTGTGGAAGAAAGTGAGTAAATGTGAAGAAGAAAATGCCAAAGAAAATGCAATGAGGGAAGAAAAAGTGATGTAACTTGGCCAAGAAGTAAGTTGCACTTCTTGGCCCAGGCTCTGTGGTGGTATAAATCATTACCACACAGCTGCAGTGCAGCCATTCCACTTCACCGAAGTTTTCAATTTGACCTATTGTCAACTTTAAGCAAAGGTGATAACAGTCAATTACACCAGCCCCAAAGCAATTTTGCCCACTTTTGTATTCTGATCTTCACCCTCAAATGCTATTTTTGTCCCAGTCCTCAGCATTAGGGTGCATATAATGCAAACTGAGGTCATAGGAGCAATGCCATCGCTAAAGGTCTGGCTTGGGAGAAAGGCACACCTGGAGGCAGATCTTGGTCTCCATTTGTGAGCTAGGTAACAACTCCTCTGCTCAAGGATTTCTAGATGACATCTAGCCAAGGAGAGGTTTGAGGTGTTTTAGTGATCCTTGTCCACTGTAACCATCTTCAGCAGACTCTTGTTGTTGCTTTGAAATGCTCCAGATGAGCCTTTGGAGATGGTTTGGGAGCTGCTCTTTGGATCCCATGCCAAGCACAGCTCACCTGAGCTCAGGAGTCCAGGCCAGCACATGCAGCTCCTGACCAGAGCAGGCTGGGAAGGCAACCTGCTAACAGTTACCCTCAATACTTCTTTTTTCTTCTTTATTCTGCTTTTCTTGCTTGGACATTTCAGGTCTTGGCTTCAGATGACAAATGGCACCATCAACTGTCTACCATCCAGCACCTCATGCTGCCGCTCACCTTTGAAATATCTTAAGTGTTCTGGTCATTGCCCCAAGAAATTGTGTTTACATCATCTCTGAGAGACATTCAGTGTTAAGGGAAAAAATGGCCAAAACAGCTTAGTGCTTTTGGCTTATTGTTTGAATATTTAAAGACATTGCATCTGGAAAGTATTCCATTAATTTGTGGCTAGCACCCATGTATCAAATCCATGAGCTTCCAAGTAAACAGCTGTCACTGGAGCTGCCACGGATGGAAATTGGCACTGCTATCTTGTGGTGAGCAGAGAGGGAACACACTGGTACAGACTAATCCAAGGAGGAAACATTAACCCAGATGTGTAGAGGACAATGAATGAATTGTTCCTTAGAGCTCCTCAACCTCTCAGCTGTATTAATAAGACATAATTAAGGCCTCAGACTATTATATTCACTCACACACATACACAGAAGCGTACATATCATTATAGCCAGAAAGATGGGGTTGCATACTATAACTATATACCTTAAAGCAGCCTCTGAGTCATCCCCATGCATGTGGGAAGGGGGACACGTGTTTGAAGGAGAGAGGAGACTGTCCATATTGGTAGCAATGTGTTTTTAGGCTGATTGGATCATGTAGCTCCCTTTTGATACGTCACACAGTTTGAAACAAACATTCATGGCTTCCTCAAGGAAGACACAGTAGAGCCAGGACCCATCCAGGTGTTGGTGTAGCAGGGTATGCGTGGGGTGTTTGCCATAAAACTTAAGATGCTTTGGGGCTGTTGGCAGTGCCAGGGGCCTCAGCTGGAGTTGTGATTTCGTGTACAAGCAGCTCAGAGCGGTGCGTGAAGTTCTACCTGAAGCCAGGCGAAGTGCTGAGGCAAGGACTCGGCTTCAGTTTTCAAATGCTGCCGTTATTGGCAGAACTGTTTGTTGTGCGGCCTAGGGCAGCGGGGTGGGGGCCTGTTATTTTCAATTACATGTTTGATTAGTCTGTTTCCAATGTGGTGCTCAAGTAAATGAAACAATTAATTAAGAGGAATTGTATACATGGAAGTGGGACAGAGATGATATCGCTAGTTACGTTTTCTTGGGAAAGGTGTTACAGAAGTGTTGAAAAACCTCGTGGCAAGATCAGGGTCTCTGGCGGTAGGTGCTATGGGGCATCCGGGGAGGCTCCAGCTGAAATGGAGGAAGGGAAGCAAGAAGAAGGGTTTCCCATCCCCTTTCCAGAAGGGAGGATCTGAGGCCAAGAAAGATGAGGTGAGCCCCTGGAGGAGGTTGCCATGCCAATCCCAGGGGAAGCATGGATGACATGGGATGGATGGGAAAACACTTTCCTACTTGTACCCAACAGCTGCTCTGGCATCTACTCTAGATGCTCTGGCACTGCACTGGACTCAGGATTTACCTTCTGTTTACTAACCAACCCAAAGTGGGTTTGAACTGGTGACCTAAAGGTGAAAGGCTCTGCATCTTATTAGAATTACTGTGAGCTGCTGAATGAGTCCCCCATGGCAGTTAAGATTTGATTATGGTTCTAGAAAATGTTCAGCTTTTACAATTAGTGTCAAAGCAGTGGTAAGCCCCTCTTTGATTCCTGGGTGTAGGCTCGTGCTTTTCTTAACCTCACACATATGCTGGCATATTTACAGTAAGTGCTCAGGGGTTTGTTTTTTTTATTTATTTTTTTTATTTTATTTTTGAATTAAAAATGAAAGTTCCCCAGGGAAATTATGCAATGGGAAATAGCCACTTCAATAAACTTGACTCACACATTTTATTGATTATGGTAAATTTAATTATTCCATTTAAACCTTGCTTACACACACACAAAAACTTTATCCTTTTCTTCCTACATGTTTTTTCCTGTTTTAGTATTCCTCTCTACACACCAAAAGTGTACTATATGTTATTTTAAATTTTTCAGAGGAGAAATACTCAAGGCTAAGCTTCTTCCCCATAATTATAAATTAAAAATTAGAAAACATACCATAAATCTTATTCAAAACATCTTCAAATAGAGCTACTAATTGTTAAACAGCAGTAATTATAGCTTTTAATATAGCTCTTTTGCCTCTGCCGTATATTATGTGCACCATTTTTGCTAAGGGAGACAATTATTCAAGTGCAAAGGATGTTAAAAAACCAAAACAACAACAAAAAAACCCAACCAAACAAACAAAAAAACAAACAAAAAAAACCCAAACCCAAAGCATAGAGCAAAATAAGTATTTCTTCTACTCAGTACTTCATTAGGCTATGCTGTTCATTCTTTCTGTATTCAGATAATACCCAGGGTTCTCAATCTTGCTTGGAGACCATTGCACTGAAGTCTTTAGAGGCTACAGTCCAAAAAGCAGTGAAAAAGCTCTGCTCCCTGAGTCATCCCTGGGTCTTAAGCTTATTTCTCTAGAAACCAGTGCTAGTGGGTGTTTTTTCTTTCTCCTTCAGTGAGCTGCTGAAGCTTCTTCCGACCGACCAAACTATGTTCAATCCAGGTAATCAGCTTTTTTTCTTCTTAAACTTGTGAACAGTCTCTTCTTCCTGGGGAAATGCATTCATTCATTACCTTGTGGCTTTTCCCATGGATGGGGAATGTTCCCATGGATGAGGAATGTTCCCATGGATACAGGTCTGTGGAACTGAGAGTGACGCAATTCACCATGGCTAGAAATTAGGACGTGGAAAGAGGAATCATCACTAGAGATGAAGAATCAGAAGTAATTCACAAAGTCTGTACTCCCTCTTGCATGACAGGACTATTCATAGCCAGCCCATCCCAGCAGTGAGGCAAGTCATGGTTGGTCTTCCTCCTTGAAGCTGCAAAATTCAATCTGGAGAGGGGCTGTTTGGGGTTCTGGAAGCTGAGGTTGGCCAGTTTTGAAAGCTGACATAGGGTTCAGGGTTTGTTCAAGGCTCGTTGCTTCCAGATACATCTTTCATCCAAGTTCTTTCATGGGGCTGTCAAACCTGGGCTTGTCCGAATCCCATGGCTGAATCCTCACCTGGTATAATCTGAAAGGACCCCATTTATTTCATGGGAGCTGCACCTCCTCAATCAGTGGGGGTGAGCCTGGGAGAAGCTGGTGAGAGCACAGGGATGCTGAAGGAGGAGCAACAGGGCTGGGTTGTGGGAGGTTCTGGAGGCTGCAGGTGAGCAACGTCTCCTTTGGTCTCCTCCAATTTCTCTCCTGGTGGCACTTTTGACTGCCACCGCTGTTAAGCACAGTGACCAGCCTAGCACCTAGACCAGAATCAAGGATATCCCCTCTTGGCAAAAGATGAACTGGGGAATGCTCTATGGAGACCTCAATGTTGTTTACATCCTTGGGTTTCCTGCGTTATAGTGTAAGTGATTCAACATAGGGGATAGTTGTTCTATGGCTTCAAAAAAATAAAAAAAATAAAAAAAATTCGATGCTCTGTATCCTGGTAGGTTTCAGATTTATTTGCTTTTTTCAAAAAGTATGGCTGGAAATAAGTACTTACATATTTCTAAATGACCTACCCTTAAAAATAACCACAATCTGATGTAAACTGGCGAGGGTCCCTTGAATTAAATGGATTCACTCCAGCTTGCACCAGATGAGGATTAGGCCCCAAGATTCATGCAAGCCCAGTTGTGATGACCTTGAAAAGAACTTAGATTAAAGATGAGTTTGGAAGCAATCAAACCAAATCATAAGCCTGGCTGATTTAATTCATTTTTCTGGCAAGTCCTAGTTTTCTGAGAATATGACCTTGTTGCAATATGTATTACACCAAATCCTTCACTTAATGAGCCCATTGCCACAGATGTCACTCTCCATGCCATAACTCCCCAAAACATTTCAATTTCTTTCCCTGTAACTGTCACCACACTTGCTCTGGCCGCTGCGGGGAGGGAACTTAGCCATGTAGCAGATCCCAGACTCAGCTTTTGGCCTAGATGACACACGGAAGAATTATTTTGCAGATGGGCCAACCTAGGACACGTGTTCCCGCTGGGATCGGCACTCTGCTCCCCCCTCGCTGCCTCCTTAATGAGAGCGCGAGAGCTCGAACCAACAGCCAAGTCCTCGAATGGCAACAACAAAAGACTCCTTGTCATTACTCAGGCTGACTCAAACCAGAGTAGAAAAGGGGATTTTTTTGACAGAGCTGCGGATCACAGGCTGACTATAAATAGCTCGTCACCTAGTGCTGTCAGTGATGGTCTCTGTCAAGTTATAAAAATCACCTACTTGCTCCTTGCCTCAGTTTCCACAACTGTGGGCCATGGGGTCTGTGAGGATTAGTACACTAGGAGATGTGATGTGTAGCTCCTGTTGTGATGGTGGTAATATAGAGACACATAAGCAATACTCGAAACAGAATGCCCTGACAAGAAGGAATTTTGAAATTTGACTTAAGAGTTTAATAATCACCCCAAAAGTAAAATTTCTCCCAAAAAGTGAGCCCAAGTCTGTTGTCTCCATTCCTGTTTTTCACAGTCTTGCATAACAATCTATGTGAGAACTTGAAGGCGAAAAAGCCAAATGCTTCATGCCCTAAATTTTGAAATGGCACAATTGCAACGCTCTTGGCATTTTTGTTTTTCCTCTGGATGTTTTCCTTTCAAAGCAAAGTGCAGTCAAAAAGGGATCTGTTCTTGCTAAGTGATTCCCTTTTGGTAGCACAGCATGCTTCAAAGAAAGATATGTGTATTCCTTATATTTAGTCTGTATAACCACATACGTATATGGTTCTTCTGAAGTTTTACCAACCATTTCTATTTACCGCTGCTTCAGAGGAAGCAGAATCGAGTGCCCTGTGGAATCCTTGCTCACCCAGCACACACAGACCTCAAGGTTGCAGTGTTATTTCTTCCCCTGCCCTTTATTATTATTACTAGTGGCAATAGCAAGTACCGATCCAGTGAGGTGCTGCATACCTTCAGCTCTCATGGGAGTCCCTGACAAGAACAGGTATTTCCATAAAGGGTATTTGCCTATGATGTACAGGCTCTACAGTCAATCCTAGCCACCTTCCAGCCCTTCTCCAAACACAGGAGGAAGAACAAGATTGCTACAGAAGGAGACCTGGGGGGGGGGGGGAAGTGCTCCTCATGGCCAGGGGATCCTGGGGTGCTTTGGGAACAGGTTTAAGTAGAATATTTTCTGCAATGCCTTAACCCTCGTTAGTGCTGTAGATGCACAGACACAGTGTGCTGACAACTTGCTTCATTTCACAGTGGCACCATTGCATTTCTCTGAGAATATTTCCTCTGCCTCTCTTTACAAGAATCCCATGATTTCATAGGGGTAAAAAAGCCTTGATTTTTCCACATCTTTTCCTCTGCCTTTAGCCTATTTGATTGACTGCTTCATTTTGTACACTGGAAGATGCTTTCAATTTTTAAGCTTTGTTTGTTTCCCTTTTTCTGTTTATTTTTGTTGTTACTGGTTAGTTCCAGAAAGAGCAGTCTGAATGCCTTATCTGCCAGAAGGCACGTGCACATGGGTTTCTTACCTTGCCATCACTCCACAAGATTTCATTACATTTGCCTAGAATTTAATCTGTAACACGCACTGCAGAGCTGGTCCCAAGGAAAAAAGGCAGTGGCTCATCACGTGACATCCTTTCTCTTAAGATCTTGTTTCCTTCTGCGTAGGCCCCGCTTGCTGGGTCGGCAGGACGGGTTCCCCCACTGTGCTGTCCTAGTTTGACATAATCGCTGTAGTGCCACTGAGCAACATGTGGCAAACAGCTTTATCGTCAAGGACAGCCCAGCAAGCTGGGATGAGTGAACAGCAGCTTCCAGTAGGAATGCTCCTCTGTATTTTAAGCTAGTCTTTCTTGGAGAGTTGGAAAAGAGGAGATTGGAGTGGGTTTTTTTCCCCCCTCCATGTGATTTCACTGATGTTTGTAGTTGCACAGAGGGACACCAGAAACCTGATTTAAAGTGGTCCTCCAGGGATAGCCTGTCGATTTCTTGAACATTGAAAAGGCCCAAGAAAGTTTCAGAGTCCAACATCACTCAGCAGCTGATCTGAAGCAAACCCAAAGAGGACAACCCCATTTCCTCAGAGCCGTCACTCAGCCCCCTTGGCCACTGAGACATCACAGCTGATTTTTCAGTTGGCAAGAAGCCCTGTCTGTGTCGCTACAGAGCTCAGGCATGCCTTGAGACAAGAGTAACTAGTCATGCCCCATCTATCTTACATGCTTCTTTTTTTTGAGCACCTCCCAGACTTTACTATGTTTATCCTCTTAGCACCTCTGTAATTATCTCGCTTGTAACAGATGAGAAACAGAAGAACATGGAGGTTTTGCAATTTGAGCTGAGCCGTGCAGGAGCTCTTTGGCAGGAGAGGCAGCCTCCCGAGGGGTGAGTAATGTCCTTTTGACAATCCTATTAGACTTCTGTTTGTATCCTTACATACCTAGATACAAGCCCAAAATGAAGCCCAAAGCATCTTGCACAAAGCATAGTCGCTCTTTGAACCTGACTTTTCTGGGACTGATGGCAGGCTTTCACCACCGTCCTTCCTAGTCCTCATACAATTCCCAGAGACCAGATCTGCAAAGCAGTTCCACTCTGTTTCAGTTTGAAGGATCAAGTCTTATTTATGCAAGCAATATAAACATCATTTTAGCTTGAAAAACACACAGAAAATTCAGAACAGCTGCAACTGTTGTGTGCACTGTCCTGCAGAATAATTTTGTCCGAGAGCACGGAGCGCACTCACCACTGTATTTTAACCAGTGTGACTGGCAAAGCAAATCAGATGGCACTTGGCTTCAAATATATGCTTATTGTCAGCCCTCTTAACCAATTAAATCAATGAGAACTTTACCACGGAACCTGAATGTAGCTTTAAACCCTGAATCAGCAGCAGTAGCTGAGCGTAAGAATTGCTGAGTGGAGAGGCAAACTGACTGGGTAGTGTGCTTCAGGGGAGGCACATGCTTAGCTGAAAGGAGGGCTCTGTGCAAAACCAAGCAGAGCAATGGAAATCAGATCAGCAAGACGAAGTCTGGCTGGTGAACATCCTTCCCTGCATGTGAGTCAGTGGCAGGTTAATTAGCATAGCTAGGCAGGGAACAGTGGTTATGACAGAAGAGGCTTTAATTGATAGGATCATTTTCAGCACGATAATATTAATTAGCAGTTGTGATAGGGAACATGAAGGCAGGTGGAGCACTTTCTGTCAAGGTATTTTTATGAGGAATTAGCCTGTATAAACACCCATTGTAAATACATTGTCCTTGTCAGGTGTAATAACTGCCTTGGCACATAGCATCTCTACACACAATGGAAAGATAATTAAAGACACAATTGCATACTACGGTGTTTCTCCCAGATGCTAATTGTGTCATTGGAGAGATCTAAACAATTATGTTAGGAAAACAGTGGGTGACTGTTAATAATTATTTCCAAAATGTAGACAAAAAAATAAATAGATTGAGAAAAGGCTGTGAGTGTTGAGCCAGCCTTGGAAAAAGCTAGAGGAAAAATTGTATTTCTGAAGTGCACGTGGAAATTTTAAATGGGAGTGAGGTGTCTAAACATCTTGGAGGAACTTAGACCCTGAGCTTACTGAAGCCAAATCCCACCCTAGCCTACAAATAATTTCATATTTCACAGCCTTCACATTTTCCTCATATGTATGTTGTTCTTAGAAGCTTATACAAGGAGGGCCGAATCCTGAAGACATTACTTAAAGGAAATTTCTATTCACGTCGCTGAAAATTCACTACTGATAATCCTAGTAATAATTCTTATGAAAACCTGTGTTATATTACATGTTGCATTTTATTATGTATAGCATATATAATATATTGTATAACTCTGTATTACAGGTCTATACTACATACCTGTAATATTATGTTCTAGTAATTAAACCAATTAAAGTGCAGTTATGAGCTCATTAAACCCAAGAAATATGAGGTGTCAATCAATTCAGTTTTTATCTAGATAAAAATCTTATCAAAGCCAAGTGATTCAGTCCTTAAAATCAAGTGTTCTTATGTCTGTGTCTCCATTTATGACGTATAGATAAACACGATCCACAAAATGCCTGTATAGACATATGTGACCTGCATGCACAGTCCCTATTGTGGAGCGAACTGCTGCTGGATAGTTTTACCTCTTTGGTTCCCATGATACATCTGAGTGGGATATTCTGTTACAATTGTAACATTGCAAATATTTAATAATATCACACGATTCTTCACAGATCTGATATAAGCAATACATAGCCCTCTGTCAGGTACGTAGGTTTTGCACGTTGTCCCTCAGAGGATGCCAGAATGACTTAAACGCACTGAGTTATCCTGCTGCGGTGAAATGCCTTTTTCCCAGGTGCTGCTGTACCTAAACTGGTCCCTGCAGAGTCGGCAGGTCCAGCTCTCCTGCTCGGCTTTTTACAGGCTGAGAGGTGATCTTGAATTAGCTCTTTTGAAGTCACCTGGGACTAGTGCATTCCTGCCTGGAGCAGAACATTATACTCTGGAATAAGTATACTTGGGGCAGAAATCTTCATCCTGCTCTCGTTCTCCCACAGCTCTTACAGTGGGGACAGGCTTTTGGGCAAAACCTCACTGCCATGACAGTCAGTTGCTGGGAGTGTGTTTCCTGGGGCTGAGTGATGGCAATTCTGGGCTTTGCACCTCGCATGAAGAAGAGGCATTTGGTACAGCCATGTTGATGATCAGTAGAGGCTGCAGAAGGAAGAATTCAAATTATGCAGAGAAGCAGCAGAGGAATGGCAGTGACACAGGATTAATTGAGCTGGGTTCTGGTTCTCACACTGACAAAGTGTCTTACCCAGTGTCCCGCACTCTGTTTCGTGTCTGGATTGGTCAGATATGTTTCAGGCCGTTGAGGGCAAGGACTGCCTTAACACTATGTCTGTACAGTATCTGAACAGTCATCAAGCCTTGATCTTGGCTACTATCTCTAAGGGGGGCTCTAATAAAAGCAATAATAATAATACTAATGTTAATAATACTGATGATGATGCTAGTGAAAGGCTGATTATAGTTACCTTTTAATGTGGTCCAGAAAAGCCCCATGCTTCACGTTCAGCTCATCCAAAGCAGAGAAGCTGTTTGTATTTATATTTTTTTCTGGTGGGAGGAGAGTTTTCATGCCCAGAGTTGGAGAGCATGGGGAGAAAAGAGAATTATGGAATGATTTTTCTATTGTGCCTAACAAGATTATGATCAGAAAAAGGAGGAGGGAGAGAAGAAAATGTGGATGATGTTGTTATTACCAAAATGAAAGAATTTGTATATAATCATAGTAGTTGGGGAAATGTGTTTTTAAAGACCTTGAGAGAGGTCATAATGAGAGTTTACTTTGTAGATCTAATCACAGTTTACAAGACCATATGCCAGTTCCCAGTGGTGTCCATAGTGAACAGCAGGACACCAGTAATTTTCCAGATGTGGCTTCCCCCCTAGAAGGAGAAAACCAGTGAGAAGGACTAGAGTGACCCAGCACTGGGGGAGCCTCTGAACTCCTCTAACATCTTTTGTCTGGGGTGCCCTCACAAATAGTTTGGTTGGTAATGTTGGCATAAATTCTTCTACAGTGCAATTGAGCCTGCAAGAGAGAAGGAGAAACTCAGAGAGGGATCACAGGATCCAATTTTATGGAAATGTATTCATAAAACAGGGCTGAAGCATATATACCATAACATCTATCCCAGATACCTGATGAGTATTTGGGGCCACATCAGTAGTGGGGGAGAGGGAAAGAATGTTGGGTGCCAACAGGACATTACTACCTTGTGAAACATGCTAGCGTGGAGGAGATCATGGTCTCAACTTCTGCCCTAAGCTTCCTGTAACTTCTGCAAACACATGCATATTGGGCCCCCTTTGGTCAGATCATTCCATCAACCACCCTTGGGTCTTGGTGTTGCCCCAGTCACGCTGCAGCGCGAGCACTTTCCAGGTCAGAGCACACCAGCAATGGGAGAGTTTGCAAGGGACTATATGGAATCACCGGATCTTGCCCCATTTTTGTTTAGAGAGAGTCATGGCTGTGGATGCTGTTCTTTTGGAGGAGTGGACTTAAGAGGAAAAGATATCCTGATGAAGGTGAAAAAAATGAAGTTAAACAGGAAAGGAATCTGTGGAATCATTTGATCTCTTCTGAAGGTTGCTCTTGCAGCCTAACGCCCTTGCTCCAGGTTGCTCTTTGCCTCTGTTTTGCGTGCTTTGTCCCCTGCTTTGTGATTGACATTAGCCCAGGGAAAGGAATTGTCATGGTCTGTTGGCGACACAGTGGTTTCTGATGTCACCTGTAACTGATTCATAGCTTACTTTGGAAGATCAGGGAACAGACTAAGATCCACTAGAAGCAGCCAAATGCCTGCACAATAGCTTCAACTGTGTAGGCTCTAGCTGAGGTCTAGGCACTGCTTGCACCTTTGGTCACAGTGAACATATTGTCATTTCCACAAAAAAAGCATGGATTGTGATAGCCACATCTTAATGTGGGAGGAAGGAGCGGAGTTTCCTAGTGAGCTGGAGGTAGGAGGAAATTCTAGTCAGCAACACCGACTGTTCATCTCAGAGCAATGACGCATCAGAAGACACCAAGGCCTCACTTTGCTTAGCCAAACATGCGCTGCCTGCCCTTGCTGTCGAGCATGACAAGAGCTGCTGAGTCAAATGAGAGCAGCTCCAGCCAGGGCTGTGCTGAGGAGGAGTGTGCTGCTGTACACATTACTAAGGATTGGTTGAGAGACTTGGAGAAGAAAAGCAAAAAGCCCTCATGGGAGATGGTCTATTTTTAATGAGCCCAAACCTCTTCCACAAATTAAGTGAAATATTTTAAAAGGAAACAATATTACTTTGGTTTTATTTGTTTCAGCTACTTAGTTACAGCTCCACGTGGACACAATTAATGGAGGAAATAGAGTATTTTATAAGCCCAGGACTCTGAGATAGATCTTTTGTGACCATGTGAAATTCTTTGCCCTAATCACCACACATTCCTTGGGAGAAGGTTGTATATTGCAGAAGATTATTAACCTCAGTTCCAAAAATGTTGTGTCTAGTCACTGAATGGCAAAGGTCAAAAATTGTCATGGCGTTACTCAGTGATGAATTTTGCCCTCCATTTTTCATTAAAGTCCCTGCTGTCCATCTCTGGCTCAGGTCTGTTCTAATTCTGTTCAAAGTATTCCCCTGCAAGAGAGAAAGAAATGACCTTTCCACTGGAGCTAGTTTTATTTCCCAGATCCCTTTCAGACTCCCCCTGTGACTTCATGTAAATCACTTAGACATTCAGTACCTCATTTCTCCATTTTTTTAATAGAAAGAATATGATTTCCCCTTTATTTGGCCATTTACACGATGAATTTTTCAGGACAATGGATCACCTTGTTTTGGTGGTATCTAACACCAACCCACCTAATCTTTGCTAGTCAAAGAAAAACAGATTGAGGTAAAACCTGGAGAGGAACGTTGTTTAGATGAAGAGTTTAATTTGTGCCTTGCCCTGCTTTCCTGATGATAGGAAACAGCGAAGAAGTCACCTTTAGAAAAAAATAATATTTTTTTTATTTTTCCGGGACTGCCTCAAATATCAGAGACAAGATCCATAAAATACCAGGTCTGGGCTTTCTAGCAGGAGTGAGTGTGACAGCAGGGTGTGATTTCTGGATTTCTGAATGGAGACAATTGATCAGTTCCTCAGATAATACAGGTCTATATACCTCATTATTCAGCCATCCACTTCTCACAGGCGGACCTAAATATTCTCCTTTTTAGCTCTCAGACCAATGCTGCTGAGAAGACTTCATTGCAACAGGATATTACATGGAGGTAAACAATATCTCATTGATGCAGTAATCTGTGCAAATACCCTGATAGCTAAGCACAGCGGTGGAGTAAATAAACAACCCCAATGCCCCTTCTCCTCCACCATGCCAATAAATATAGTTTACTGTACACATCACTCTTCGGGGCCGTGCGGGGATGGTGTGAATCCATTAGTAGGGCAAGGGTGAGTGACTTCTGACTTCAGCGACCCTTAAAGTTAATCCAGCATCGTAGGGGCAGAATTAAATGTGATGAGCTCAGAAAGTGTGATAAAACCAGATTTAAGTGCACAGCTGGGCAGCAACCTATAAAGGCAGAATTTAAAACTGTAATAAAAACTTTGTAATCTAATTACGATGGTAAAGTTAAAGGTGAGGTATTTGCAGCATGATTCACATGCACCACAGCTAACCTCTGACATCTTGAATATATTATGTGGTTTCTTCACTACAGGAGTAATTTTTTAGTTGCTCTCTCACACTACATGGTTCCCTACATTTTATTCTTGTGCACTGTCTTTGGAGGTTGCAGGACAGGACAAAACTGTGGATCAGCATTTTGTAAAGCATCTGCTTTCCTGTACTTCTTGCTCAAAGGCCTCTCAGGACTGCTTCTCCCCATGCTCTGGGCACTCAGCACCCAGGCATGGAGGCAGGGGTTGCAGCAGGTGCACAACACCTCCAAAAAATCACAGCTCCTGAGAGAGTCCGAGGAGAAACCACAGCAAGAACAGGCATGTCTCAAGCTGGTTTTAGCCTAGCTGGTCTTAATACCCCCGGGAGGGAGGATGCAAAGCAGGTTATAGCTTGGATGCAGGATATGATCCCAGGCAGACAGCTCCTGTTGGAGCCCATGTCATCACGTCTTCATTGCAATTGGCACCTAATTAATGCCACCTCAGATATGCAGTCATCTCTGATTTCAGTGCTGGCTTGTCCAAAAACCAAAGTAATGGGAAAAACCAGCCCCATGAATCCTGCTTGGTTCTCCTTCACCACTGCCAGTGGACGGAGCTCATTTTGCACAGCTGGTGGGGTTCAAAGTGCTCTCACCAGCACTGTCAAGTATGACAACAACCTTAGATCCAAGTCTAACATCTTTCAGCAGAAAGACCACAGAGGGGTTAAACGCTAAAATAGAGGTCTTTTTCCTGGGTTCCATTAAGTGTTGTCTAGCATTCCAAGACCACTGCATGTGTGGAGGGGTGTAGTGGTGGGATTTAAACAAGTTTGCTCAAGCTGGTAACAGTTGGGCAGTTGCTCTAGGAAAGGCAGCTGGGGAGATCACTCTTTTTTCAGCCAGCCTATGTCAAGACAGAAATTTCAAATAATTTGGAAATCTACCCCATGGGATAGTTCTGCCTTTTTTTTTCCTACACCCCAAACAGCAATAAAAAAATGGAGCAGAAATGTCAGAAGAAAATCTTTTTATATGAAATCTGAAAGACTCTGTATTGTTATTTTTTTGAACTAAAAGAACGTGGTGGTATTTCTGAAATCAAACTGCATCTCATTTCATTCTGTTTGAGTTTAGCCAAAAGGCCTCCTTTTAAAACTGATTGATACCAAGCTATATTCCTAGGTCACGGAAGTTGTTCAGGATGGTGTTGTTTGTAAGAATCAGCATCCCAAAATAAACTATGTTCTTCCCCAACAGAATGTAGAGCCAGCTGATCAATCTCCACAAATGTTATTCTTAAACTGATGAAATATTTACCATGTTTGTGAAATCAAACTGAAACACATCTGTTGCTTAGGTTTCCCTAATGGATAATCAAATACTACTTTTCCTGAAGGAAATTAAAAATTTTTAAGATACTGTGTTTCAGAACCTGTCCCTCTTTTTCCCCTTTTATTGAGCTTGGAGGGGAACAGCAGAGCTATCAAGGGCACCCTGTGCAGGGTTCAGAGTGATGTTCTCCCTCTGGGAAGAGGAGGGTATGAGAGCCATTGGCTAAAATAGATGATTGATATCACCAGTGGGTGGGAAAGAGGTGGGGGGTGCTCTTGGAAAGGGACTACTCAAAATTTCCAGGGGCAGCTTGTGTTTGTGATTGTGATCACAGGTCTATCTCAATATTGTTACATAGAGAGACAGAGAGCTGCTTTTTATTTTTGAGAGAAAAAGATGTTATGTGTATATATTGAGGTGCTATATATACTTCTGCCATTCCTGAGATAACTTCATCCCAAACTATCCTTCTCTTCATGCAGCTGTGCAACAGCTATACCAGGATAGAGCCCTCCACAGGAGACAACAGCTTTTAAAATGCAATCAGGAACTACCAGAAAACACCACAACAAATGCCCCGAAAGACAGGAAGGAGCCCGCCAGCTGCAGAAAGCCAGCGTGAGGATCAAAAGAGCAACATCCCAGGTACAAACAGGGTGAGATTCTATCGAGCCCAGGCCAGCAGCCACCCACTGCGTGCTCCAGTGGGTTTAGAAATCCCATCCTGTACAGCAGCTCCTACATGCTTGAGCTCACTGTACTGCTGAGAGAGTAAGGGAGCATTTAACACCCTCAGTCTGCAAGGCACAGACAGGAGGTGATAAATACCTTGATAAGGAAACTGGAGTGAAAATACCAGCTTTAGGCAATCCAGATTTTATCAGGGAAGTATGCAGGGATGAGTAACTACCTGACATGCAGATGTGCCTACGCACAGTGCCAGCAGCCTTCCAGTCCACACATCTGGCCTCAGGCGTCACGCTCGCATTTTCAAACCCATGTGATTTCGGGCTATGTCAAGGGGGTATTTTTGCATGGGATTCTCACACAATGGCAGTGCCCAAAATGAATCTGTAGCTCTATGTCTGGAATAACCTCTAGCTTTAACACTGGAGACTTGTTTTTCTGCTGTAAGAAGCTGCTTGGCTTCTTAATGAAGTCTGTTGATCTGCTTAGCAATGACATGCATTTCACAGCATGGGAATCCATGTGTGACAGGTGAAAAAAAGATGCTGGAATCCAAGGGCTCAGCAAAGTCATAAAGAAATTAATATTGCTTATTGCTTAGTGAATAAGTGGTGTCTCATGGACCGTTGCTATTGCTGTCACTGTGGGACCTAGAGAAGACCTGTGCCTAATCCCATCGTAGTCTCTGCAACGTGAATCACAGATTTGGTGTGAGTGGTTGGAAACTGGAGTGCCATGAACTGGCACAACACATATATTCATACTTCAGGAGATATGGGGATGGCAGGGGAAGAACCCCAGGGAAGTGGTCACAGCACCAAGCCTGTCAGAGTTCAAGGAGTGTCTGGATAATGCTCTTAGTCATACAGTTTGATTTTAGGTAGTCCTGCAAGGAGCAGGGAGTTGGACTTAATGATCCTTATGGGTCCATTCCAACTTGAGATACTCTATGATCTTATATAGGCAGTTTGGAGAATTATTGCTAAGTCTCTTACTCTAGCTCTGGACCCCAACATAAGACTATGGAGCTGCCTGTTGGCTATTCTCCCTCGTACTCTGGATCGCTAGGGAAGTCATTGCCTGGGTTGTGGTCAACCAAGGTGGGAAATGTCTGTTCAGAGAGCCTGTCCCTGCTCTGACAATGCTCTTCAGGTGTCTTACAGGTTCTTGGACCTTTCTGTTTGGTTTTTGCATTGATTCTTGGCCAGGGTTACAATACAACAGAAGGCACAACCAGCCCTATCCTTGGTGGGAAGAAAAGACTAGGAAGAGCTTGGCAGCTTGAAGGGATGACCTGGAAACCTGAACAAGGAGAAAGGAGAGACTGTTACCTTGCTGAAATGATAAGGGGTTGGGGCAGCACTCATAGCTATGCCACGCCAGGGGATTGGCTGCCGAAGGGGTGGAGATGGTCGCTTTCTGGGGGTGGTGCTTAGTGTGGCTAATGACAACCATAAGTAGGAAAAATATGGATGCTATTGGAGAGAGAGGCCCAGGAATGGATAAAGAATAAATTGGCTGCACTGTGTACAGAGAGGGCCAAACAGATGTTGGGCCTGATCCAGAGCCCATTGAGTTAATGGAAAGGCTCCCTTTGGTTTCATTGGACGCTGTCTCAGACCCATTACAGCTTCACAGGAAGCGGTGGAGACCAAGAGTAATAACTTGTGGTGACTGAAGTGGTGTGTGTTGCATAGGTGTGGGCTGTGAGGTTTTCATGGTGAAAACAGATGGGTCTTACAGATCCGTCCATTTGGCCTGGGTAACCCTTCTGCCCCACTTCCCCCACCTGATGGTAAGCAGTCTCATGCAGTTTTGGTCCTCTAGCCAACATTTTGGCATGATTCTGCGCAGAAGTGCTCTTCTGCCTTCTGTATTCGCCCTCCTACTCAAAGAGGTCCGGGTGTGATCTCGTGGTGGCCCAGGATTCAGAAACCAGTGATTTGAGCCCTCCACAGAGAAGGAAGGAATGAGGCCTGCTGAGAACTGTTGACTAGGGAGGAATTTTGTTGTGGAACAGCAAGAAAAATAATGTAAAGCAGGTGTTTCTGCAATCGTGAGACATTTGTAAAACCAACGTTGTCCAACAAGTCTCCCACTCACATTCTCATCCACATGATATGGCAAGGTCTAACAGAAGGACCGCAAATAGAAAACATCTCTCTGTACTAGTTGGCGTACGACCTGCACTAGGGCCCCCCCTCCCCTTCTGCTGTCTGTGCTTTTCTGTTTATTTAGGTGTGCATCTTTATTTCTGTTTTTACTTTTAGCACAAGTAGAAAGGAAATGGGATTTCATACAGCTTAGGAGACTGGGCCTTTATTTGTCCTCACACCACAGGTGCAAGTGTTTGCAGGCCAGATCCTCCACTAGTATAAACTTCCCCAGCCTCCAAGAGGGCTTTCTCCTTTTAGCCAGCCTGTTTGAGGAGGTTTGTGATATCCGGAGATGCAGACACAGGCCATACTCCATCCAGGCTGGTCTCACGTTTAGGAGTGAGAACTTGAAGCTGCGCAGCACCCATTTTCTCTTAGTGATGGTATCAGGAGGAATGGGTTGACCATTGCACACAAAGATGCATCAACAAACAGCAGATGCTGTTTCATTCAGGGTTATGAATTTACTGGAAATGTAATTTGGGGAATAGTTTAATTTAGACGAATTTAGGCCAGCTTGGGGAGAGGCAAGGAATAAGTTATAAGGGTAATTTCAAGGCTTTTCTCAGGACCACCCCCACCCAAAGATGAATAGCTTTGTTTTCTCTGTTAATGAGAGAAATCCTCACAGTGGAGTGGGATTGACTTTAGTATTGCTGAAAGAAAAAACTTTGTCTTTCTCCTGCAAGAAACTCTGCTCTGAAAGGGGCTAATATAGTTCACAAAGCTAGGGTGAACTAGCAGGTTTTGCTCACTATCAGGACCGTTATACTGATTTATTTCAGCTGAAGACCTACCCCAGTTTTCCTTGACATCACATCAAGCTCCTCACAATCCACCTCTAGATTTTCAATCATCCATTGGCAAAGGAGCCCCTCCCGAGTCTTTTGTAAAAAGCTATCAGTCTCATTCACCTCTTCTCCAGCTGTATTCATATCAACTTCCTTCCCCTTTGCAGGTATTCCCTTCTCCACGCTGGCCGTAACATGTACACACTACAACAGTGCCAAACATGGCTCAGGCTGAGCCGGATTTTAGGTACTTAACAGGTTTAAGTCAGGACCCTACAACACCCAATCTCCAAAATATAATCTCTCACTTTTCCTGACAATAATGCACTTCTAGCCATGTTTAAAAAGAAGCTGATACTGAAAGAAGCCGCTGAACTTTTTGTGTGAGGTAAAGGTCAGTTTACGGCTGGATAAATTGCCTGGCAGGAAGGTTGTGTGGCAACTTGGCAACCATATCGTAACACAGCTGAAGGAGGAGAACGCCTGAGCCCTGTCTTCTAGTCCTCTTTTTAACCATGCTGGCTTGTTTACGTTTGGGTGGTAGATGGGTGGAGCCGTTATTCCAATTTTTGGCTCATATCCGTCCACTTGGATGTCAATGTAAACTGCTGCAATTATATCATAATTGTGTCCCGCTATTGGAAATGATTAGTCTGTTCATTTTCCATAAATACTGGCTGGCTGGCCTCACCTGGCAGCGACTGTGAATTGTCATGGCAGATACGAAAGCCTAGAGAATATGGGGATTCATAACTTCATGTGAGTTATGGTGTTTTCCAGGTGACAAAGTCTAACAAGACTATGCTATCGGATTTAGACATAAACAGGATGCCAGAGGAGAAATGTCAGCTTTTAGACTGGGATTCAGGTAGCAATAGAGAAAGCACAGGTATTTCAAAGCAAGGACAGTCTTACTGTGCTCTTTTAGTCTGAAAGTGAATTTATTAAAATAAGCCTTAAACTAATGGGGGAACTTTTGAATTTCAGATGAAAGTTCAAAAATACCCAGGCTTTATAATTAAATAGCACTTCACATTCCTACCTCTCCACCATGGCTGCCTTTGCTCTTCCATACCAACCAGTTCCAGTGGGTGGAACTGAATGTAAAAAGTAGCCATGTATTAACTTCAAGGCTATTTATTCTACAAGCGAGCTCTAATTCAAAATAACACTGATGCCAACCTTTTTTTTTTTTTTCCCCAGGACTCAGGCATACAACACACTTTCCTCTATTGGAGCTCATCATTCCATAACTCCAGAAATTGCAATATAAACCTTGGCTACTATGCACACTTCAACTTGAAAACACAGCAGTGATCTGGGATTTTAATTCAAGCAAATTTGAAAGTGGATTAGAAATAGGATCCAGCTGCATCTCTAATAGTCAAAAGAAAAATTAGCAGAATATTAGAGCTGAAATGAACTCTGTCTTTCTTTTAGCTTTGTTCCTCCCCTTTGCTTTAGAAGAGGAATTACATAGACCTAAAATACCATAATTAAATTGTCATTTGTTCCTTACCTTGGTAGAAGCTCTGCCCAGCAGAACACATCTCAGTTTCCATCCTAAGCATTTACCTACAGCATAAGGTTGGGGGGAAGCAGTTTATTACTAGTTTTAAGAAATTAGAAATCAGAGGCATGCACACTCTGTCTGTTATAGTCTTCAGCAAGCATGTTGCCAGGCTCTACAGGTTATACATCATTAGCACACAGAGTGTCCAGGAGAGCCCAAAGCTTGTGCAGGTGTGTTGGCAAAGCTCGCACCGCTTCCCTCCCTCCTCCCTCTCCACCGCACTTCCAGCAAGCCAATACTTGAAATTCGATGTGGCAAAATCACAGAAAGCTCTTCTAAAGTTTGTTAGCTCAAAGCTCACCCAGCAGACGTGACTATGAGATGGCGCATGGAACCTGGAAGGGACTTACTGGAAAAACAAAACCATTGAGTCAAAAGCTTAGTGTGTTTTTCCACGATTGTATGAAAAAAAGTGCATGTGTGGGGTTTTTTAAACACTTTCAGATATTGGAAGTTTAGTGAACACAGAGACGGCTTCTTTTTTTCTTTTCCCCTGCCCTTGAACTTTCAGAATGACTATAGGGAATATATTCCAGTCTGTTTTCAATGACCCATTCATATGGTGATTTTATTTCAGCTTTTCCCTACAGGGAGCAAGCTTCATTCGATCTCTGCTCCTGGCGTTAGCTGCCATTATTTGTGCATCCTGCTCAGATAATCAATAAAGTGGATGGCATCTGAAAACAATTATACACACAGCTCTTCCTTAGCTTCCAAGACGGAGACAGAAGCTGGGAAAGGAGCCTTTGCGTATTCAACACTTGTTAAAGGAATGAAATATGGTGCTGTGTGTTATTGTTATATCCTGAAACCTGGGCATTCAGCAGCAGTTTCTTTTGACATTGCATAGCACTCTGGCCGCACAGCGCCTGATCACAAAGCTAATCATCTTTCCTATCTTTCCTGGCTTTGCTAGAAAAGTTGTTCTGTCTGCTTGTACGGTGCGCCAAAGGGCAAGAACTGCAAATATAACAGTGGTGTCTGCAGCCTCCTTTAGTGAGGAAGGGTGTAGTAGCTGGGTGTAGTATCCTCCTTTGTTTAGGGGACACCATCACAGTTACATTTTTACAGCCAGATGTCCTGGCCCCAAGCTAGCATGTGGTGACGAGTGGGTGGCCTGTGCAGGGTGTGATGTCTTTCTGTAGCATGGGATGAGTTTTTCCAGCCAAAATTGTGTTCAAACCCCCAGCTAAAAGGGTGAGGCTCTGTCTTTACACTGCTCATGGCAAAGCCACCTTTAGATTTCTGTAAGGCTCTCACTGCTGACTGAAGAACCTGATTCAGGTTCTCCATCACCTGATGGAGTCCTACCAGCCAGGCAAGTATGTGAGTTGTCTCATGTTAGAAGGTATTTAATGACTATTTTAGGAGGTTTGCAGCTTCAGCCTCCCTCCTTGCAATGGCTAAGATGAACCATTGGCATGAAGCTGAGCATTTCTACTGCAGCCTACCTGAACAGCAGCTGCACCAGGTACCAACAACACAGGGCCTCTGAACTGAGCAGGTGGTAGAAAAAGAAGAGGCACAGTTTTTGCCAGGGCAAGTTGCAACTGCAGAGTAAGGCTTTGTCCTTTTACTCCTGCAGCTCTGGACAAGCTTTGTGCAGCGCTATCACAGTGGGAACTAGATCCTGGCTATGACCCTACACAGGTTTTAATGGTCTGCTCATGGCCTGCATTGAAGACAAGAGGTGAGGTGGAGCAGTGGTCTGACCCAGTGTGGCCATTCCCACATACTTCGTTTATACCTTTCTCTCTTGAACTGCAGAGCCAGGAGGGATGCAGTGGCTGTACAGCTGGGGAAAACCTATGATGTCTGCAAGAGCTAGCAGCTGGGGACATCCAGAGTTTGGCAGCTGCCTCCCCAGAAGTAAGCTAAGGACATCAAGCAACTCGCTGCTCCCAGTTGTTGAGTGCCAGCAGAGCTATTTCACATATCCGGACAGCAACAATTACAGGCGAGCAATTGTTTTTGGCCACTACTACAGGGTCTCTGCTATCTCCTAATCTAGGCAGCAAGCAGAAGTGTTTGTTCATGGCCTGCTCCATTGTCTATCCCCAGCTTTTCTCTGTGGCGGTACATTGTTTGCAATGCTGTTTAAATCCTCCTGCCAGCCCCAACAATGCCTCGTGCAACCCCAGCGTGTCGGGAGCTTCCAGGCCGCAGAAAAAACGATCCTGCTCAGCCCAGCTCTGTTTGTTGTGAAGTGTTTGCTTAGTGATTAACTCATGCACGGACATACACAGCCACAAACCTCTAGGTTGTCTCACAGCCTTTTCATTCAATTAAGTCTGTTGACTTAGTCTCATTTTGAGCAGTAACTGGATTTAGATAAGGCAGTGGAAACCAAAACATCAATTGTGTGATTTCTGGCCCAGCTGGTATGTGGATCTGAAGGGAATGTTTGTGCGGGCGATAACTGAGGTAGTGCAGTGATTAGGACAAAGTCATTTGGTGCAAAGACTTCTGTAAAGTAAAAACGCTCTGCATTAAGTACAAACACTGGCCAGAGGAAGCAAAGGGAGCTGCCTGCCTCTGCAAACTCCCTCTTTGCCTCACTTGATGTGCCATGCTGTCAACGGCAGCCAGTGATGGATAGGTCATGGTCTGTCTGAAGGAGCAGTCGTGGTTGGGCTGGGGCTGTCTGGGAGCTCCCACCAGGTGAAGGGGCTGTGCTGGAGCCCAACTGATAGAACCATTAGCTGCTTCTCTGAAGCCAGCAAAGCTCTACAGGGATGTAATCATTTGGGATTGAGGCAGTTACTTTTTGTCAGCAATAGACCAAAGTTATTCTGGGATCATTTCTCCCCACAAGCTGTAGGGCATGAATTTACACTCAGTTCCTTAGGGGCTTGATTTGCCCAGCATGAACCAGCCCTCATCACACACATCCCTGGGAAGAGGAGGAGCAGGTGGCACACCCTTAGCATCTCCACTATTAGAATACAGGTGGCCTAGATGGAAAAATCCTCTATACTATAATAGCTGATGTCTCCCTGTACAAACAAGATAAAAGCAAGCTCTTTTACTTGGAAGCATACATTTTTGTGATGCGCTCCTGAGTCTTCTACTGCTTATGCACTATAGTCAGAAAACATATTGGGAAACATGTATTGTTACACGTTTGTCAAAAGCACATTTCAATGCATGAATTTTTTGGTCACATTCTTTTTCAAATAACTGTTAAGCTAATGGGGAGCATAGGGCATTCCTGGCATCCTGCAAATGTTCAGCAAGGAGCATGGAAGAAGAGTGCAGAAAAAGACAGCAAGAAGATATTACTTCCTACATGCACGAGATAAAGTACACCACTGGAAGACAGCAAATGTATTACTGACTTTCTCTTTCTTCTCTCTCATACTAGGGAGGGTTTCTTCCTCAAATTACCCTTTGTTTTCTTCTGACATAAATTTGTGATATAAGGAGATTATTCGAGCTTGTTGCACTTTGAGAACTGCTGATGGACATTGAAAGGGGACAAATACATTGTAGGTGGTTTGCAAACAATGGGCTGCTTGCAGCCTCAGTGCATATATTCCTCTGAACAGCACAGCTTCATCACTGGAGGAACAGGGGAATGTGTTGCTTCAAAGGACTTTTCTTCCCAGTTCCTCCCACTCTGCTTGTTTCCCTTTTGGGCCATGCAGCACTTTTCATAGAGGTGACATTGGAAGTAATGTAAAACCAGCCTTTACTGAGAAAAGTGCTGTGCCCATATGCACCCCATGGGGTGGTGATGGAAGGAGGTGCTAAGCACCTCCAAACATTGAGCCAATACTTCACATCATCACTCCTGGTTTGGAATGGGAATCACACCAACTAGCCTAAGCAGTAGTACACTATGTGCACTTATTTGACCTACTTCCTATGTGGAGTGCACCGGTACAAGGGAAGAGCATGTTTTAGTGCACTCAGACTCAGTATTTCCATCAGTGACTTGGATGGTGGAGTGCTTTCGGCTTTCTTGCACGAGGACATTGCAAGAGCAGTGGAAGTACACCATGCACTGTTCACTCGTCCCCTTGCTCCCTATGCAGACATCCTCAGCCTGTGACTGTTTCTGTCACAGCCGCTGCTGTTAGAAGCAGGACAAGCATGTAAAAATCTGCTTCCTTTGTGCTGAGAAGGTGGCAGCTACCGAGCTCCTGTCATCCAGCAGCACAGGGCCCCACGATGCAGCTGAGCACACAGCAGCGGAGCCATGCCCAGCACAGGGCTTTGCCCCGGCATGGCACAGCGGATTAGCGCAACACAGTGAGCAGCTCCTGGGACTGGAGCAAGTGGCTGCGCGTGTGTGTACACACACACAAACACTTAATTGTTGGCAACTTAACATATATTAAACAACTTCTGGTAGCGATGAAAGATGGCATCCTCCCAGAGTTTTGCATACCTGTGAGCTAATCAGCCCTTTGTGTGAAAGCGTAGGTGGAGACTCTTCTAACAATATGAAGTTGATTAGCTCATCATCTTGGCTTTAGGGGCATACTGATGTGCCCATCCTGCTTTCAGAGCTATGAATAATCCGGCTTCGCTGCAGTGCTCTTATTAAAAAAAAGGAGAGAGTGTAGTTTCAGGGCTTGGTACTCAAGCCTGTTTCTCGGTACAGGTGATGAGTAGGTATTCGCCTATTATTCACTGGTATCACTCTTGGCTTCAGGTCTTCTTTGGACAGCTGTCAGTATCAGAAATGATACCTATCTGACAGAAACAATCGCTATTTTTCAACCACTGATTGGAATAACATCCTTGAAGATTAGGCGTGTGTGATTCACTGTCAAAGTGAGAGGACCATCAACAGAAGTCTGTGCTGGTCATGGTTCATTTAAATCTCTAGTAACAGTTTGGATGGTGGAGCAGACAGGGCTCTTACAGTAGGTTAAAACAACAAAAGAGGCTGGGAGACCCCAGCTTTGGGAGGGCAGAAGGATTGATTTTAAATGTTCTGAATAAACTTTAGAAATACTTTTACATGAAAAAGAAAGTGCATAATTAATATACATATAAGGAACCAGGTCCTGGTACTGGCAATATGCTAGGGGAGCTGGTAGAGGATAAGCTCAAATCTAAGTCTACCGTGTGATGCTGTGGCCAGAAAGATACTTGTTATTAGAAGAGGTATTAGGAACACCCTTTGTGTGGAGACCATTCTGGTGCTGGAGAGGCCCAGACCACAGGTCTGCACTCCGTAATTCAAATAAAGATGTAAGCACAGGAGGAAGTCTGGAGGAGAGCAACAGGACGGATAAGAGGTTTCAAAAAACATGACCTGTGAGGAATTTTTTTTCAATTGGATTTATTTAGTCTAGAAAAGACTGAGGACAGCTATGAGAGACTTCAGGTGTGAAGACAGTAGGTGAAAGGGGTATAGTAAAAGAGTCCAGTGATCACTGGGTCTATTTGCATGGGGAAGGAAAAGATCTAGTTGGCTTTATTTGCAGCAAAACAGAGGAGGTGAGAGTTTAGGAAAGCTCTATCCATAAAGAGAGGGAGGTGCTGGAACCACTGGCACAGAGAGGCTTTGGGATCTCCATCTCTGGGGGTTTCCAAGAGTTTAAACTAATGTACAACAGGAGTGGCGTAGGCCCGGGCACAGAAAGATGCAGGAGGGTCTCTCCATATCTACATGTGTTTACTTAAATGCATTCTTCAGGGGTTATTGCTTTGGTGGCAGTAGCAGAAGGCATGTTGGACTCAAGTTTGGTTGCTAAAATGGAAAACATGCTGATAGGTGGGTATGTTTGCACAGAAAATGTTGACAAGACAGGAAAAATTACATTGTCAGAAACAACAGCCAAAAATTTTAGATGTTCTGCTTCAAAAAAGTATATTTAAGGAAAATGGGTCCTTTGGCAAAACAGTCTTTCATTAAACAGAAGATTTAGATGGAAAAATTTGCCATGAGCTCTGTAGATTAGCAGCCCAGCAAAATCCCAAGACCTCTGAAGTGTAATTACTGATCCTGGAAATGGTTGCTCTTTGCCATTCAGGATTCAGCAGAGATAACGCAACACCTCTGTATGTAATGGAAAGATGGGTAAAGAGATTGTCAGGGGAGCCTGAGAGTAGCTTCACCTGCAAAAAAAGGCTATACAAGAATAAGTATCCAGAAAGACTCTGTGCAACAACTTGCCAAATTAAGAGGGAAATGGTATCTCTCACAAAGTCAAGGAAGGACTGCGGTTAAGGGATGAGAGTCAGAAACCCAGCATTAAAAAACTGCTAGTTCTCACAAAGCCTGCACTTATATGTATTCAATCCAGGAAACTGGTTAGTGGGATGTGAAACTACCATATGTTTTTGCAGATGCTACAAGTATGTGTGCTTTCCTTATGTATATATGCTTTATACCCACTTTTGAAATTGGGTCAAAGCCTGCTAGTGCTCCTGAAGGAAAACTCTTGAGAATTTACAGATCTGAGGTGCTGTGATTTATGTTTCTGGACAGCAATTTCACTTTCCCCTATTGAGGCTTGGAAAAACAGAGGAGAGTGCAACAGGAGATCCACACCAAAGATCAAGGCAGACACATCTGCCTGGCTGTCAGATTTCACGGCAACAAATTGGAAGAAAATTAAAAAACCCAGGCCAGATCTGGTCCTTGCTCTGGGAGTGCAAAGAGGTCTGAAAGGCTCCTACACAGATATTTATACTTGGCATAAAACCACCACGGAAACTCCTGTGTTTCTCTCT